>NC_091688.1:313030-616060 GCF_041296265.1 Equus caballus
AACCAAGAGAGAAGTGTATGTCTCTCTCAGTAATGGTCCTGCTATAAGCAGTCTAGCACAAAATTTGGCAGTTTCACAGTACAGGGGACCAAGAGTCATCCTATCTTGTCCCTCTGCCATCCTCAAACAGCAGCTTCCATCTCCAGGTTTAATATGGCTGCTCCACCTCCTGCCATCACATCCACATTCCAGTCAGAGAGAAGGAAGAAAAGGGAAGAGGAGCATATGCCTTTCCCTTTAGTGTACTTACCCAGAAGTGGCACACATTCCCTCCACTCACACCCCATTGGCTAAAACTTTATCCCAAGCCACAGCCAGCGGCAAGGGAAGCTGAGCGATGCAGTCTTGAACTGAGGAGACAGGTGCCTCACTGAAATTCTCAGTTTCATTCCTGAAGGAAGAAAGGATGGACGCGTGTTTAGGGATGGTGATCACTCCCTGCTTCTTTTTGTTTCTGCTGTTTCCCTGCACAAAGAGGCAGAAGTTCCCGGAGTTCTTTCCTGGAAACGCTCAGAGGTCTGTAAAGGTGGCCCAGACAGATGGAGGAGCTGGGGCAGCTGAGCAGAGGCGGAGCCCGGGGCTGGGGTGGCGGGAGGTGGGGAACCCCCTCGTGCCTGCGCTTCTGCCTCAGCCTCTGACTGCTGAGCTTCAGCACGCACCTCCTTTCTCTCCCACCCTAGCCTCTTGGGCCCCCAACTCCGCTGGCTCCTGTCCCATCTCCTTTCTGTTCCCACCAGGTGTTCTGTTGGGCCCAGGGCAGGCCACCCCAAAATATCCCACAACAGCATATGGATTTTTTTTTTAAGATTGGCACCTGAGCTCACACCTGTTGCCAATCTTCTTCTTCTATTTTCGATTCTTCTCCTCAGAGCCCCCCGGTACATAGTTGTATATTCTAGCTGTGAGTGCCTCTGGCCATGTGGGACGCCGCCTCAGCGTGGCCTGATAAGCGGTGCCATGTCCGCGCCCAGGATCCGAACCGGTGAAACCCCGGGCCACCAAAGTGGAGCGCACAAACTTAACCACTCAGCCACGGGGTGGCCCCTTTATTGACTATTTTGAATTAAAGCTTCTTGAGATGCAAAAAGGCCATTCTGAGCCTCCTGTCTCTGTGCCCCTGAAAGCAGGAAGTTGGTCTCCCATGTGGAGGGCGCTCTCCCTGCCTCCTGGTCTCCAGGGCCAGGGATTCAGGGCCGAGAAGCTGCGTAACAACCTGCTAATTTACCCCCTCGAGCCTCAACTCTCATTAAACTCCTCACTGTTCACGTACCCCAAACCTAAGTTTCTTTGTCCCATCATTCTTCACCAACTCACTACTTCTTTGTATAAAAGAGGTAGCCATTGCCCGCTTTGTCCACTCTCCGAGCACGTTTACGATCTCCAGCACATATGTACTAAACTTGGTTTTTCTCCTGGTAATCTGGGCTTGTGTCATTTTATTATTAGTCCCGCCATGAGAACACAAGAAGGGCAGAAAGGGGATTTTCCCCACCCTGACAGGTCCCTCCCAGGCCATACCCCAAGCCCCACCACACCGCTGGAGAATCCCAGGATCCAAAACGGCAACCCAGATGTTCCTACGGTGGTATCACCCCTGCCCTTGAAAAGAGACAGTCTTCTGCAGTTACTGAGACCTGAACACTGGACTCCCCAGCAGCTGGCCGCACAGGCCCCTCACACATGCAGGGCCTTCCTGTTCACAGCTGCACATACTTCCTCTCTCGTCCTCCATCAAGCCAGGGAGCAGGAGAGGTGGGAGGAGGGAGCAGTGGGCTTGCTTCCAGCATCTTCCAAGAGACAACTGGCCTGACATTGAACAGGTCACTTCCCTTTGGCCTTCTCTCCCGATGCAGCTCACCTGGGGCCACCACAGAGTTCCCTCCCATAGCTACCCCCACCTCCCCAGGCTCTCACCACCCTCTGACAAAGTTGTCCCCACTGCAACAGACCTTCCTGCCTGCTGAAGCCCACCCCACCTTTCTGGCTGGGGCCAGCCGGGGCCGGGTAACCCCCTTCCTGAGCCAGGCCTTCTTAATTACCCTCTGAAAGAAGAAAGCTAACTAACAACCTCTGTTCTGCTTTGATGAGCTGACCTTGCTTTTCCCAGTCACAAGGGCAGTCTGAGGCCAAATTTTCCATCCAGGGAGAAAGGCAGGAGTGAGGGCAAGCTGAGAGGAAGTGGGTGGTGAGGGGTGGCCACTCGGCCAGTCTGCCTACCTCTTTCTTTCCTCTGAATTGTGGGTGCCTTAAGCAAGAGCAGAGCAGCCTGGCTCTGAGAGCTGGGCCAGGCATGGCTCTGGGAGAAAGGCAGAGAGGAAAACACATTTCTTTTTAATGGGAACCAGATTTGAGAGGGGAAAAATGAGAATCATAGAGGAATGAAACCCCAGAAATCCCAGCAGGGCAGCTGGAGGACTGCCCAGTGTGGCCTGCCATGATGGGCCTGCCCACCCCCCTCCCAGGTCCCTCTCCCGCCGGCCACAGGGTGTCCCTCCACGTGCACAGCCCTCTCAGCCCTCCCTTCCATCCAGGCCTCCCCACGGCCCCATGAGGCAGACTGAGAGGAACCACTAGCCCACTTGGTCAAGGTGCTCTGACTGCTCAAGGCCAGCAGCAGCAGGAGGAGGGGCACTGAGGGCCTGAGATGCAGCTGCAAGGGTGGCAGCCCCTCCCCTGGGTCCCCCGAGTCTGCAAGGGATATGCATGTATTTGCTTAAGTTATGCATCAGAACAGACGCTTTGCCTATATTTAGATGTAATGAAATAACTCCATCCTTTTTAAAACAGAGTTGGGGGCTATTTTAAGGTAGTCAAAGGTTACCTGTTCATGTTTCATGCATGCAAAGCTGTATGGAGAATTATACAGTACACAAACAATCCTATAACCACTCAGGATCCCAGAGAAAATTCTTCTTTCCTTTTCCACCACTAGTGGAGAAAACTCTCCTTCCCCACTTTAGAAGGTGAGAAACTGCCCCGTCTACCCCCAAGAATTAAACAAATTAAATACAAAGCTCTAAGGCTGTTGTATTTGCCATTAAGAGAAGCACTGGCCCAGTATACGGAGCAGGGAAGTCAAGCAGGGGAACAAACACAAATCAGGATTTTAGTCTGCAAGGAAGTTGGTGGCTCCTCTCTCTCCTTGCCGGCACTGGCCTGCACCAGCTTTCATGGTGTCTGCAAGGGAGGGCCAACTGGGTGCCAGGCACAACGCTGGGCACAAGGGTTACAGACAAGAGTAAGACCTTACCCTTGGCCTCAAAGTTCTCAGAACAGATGCTGAAAGTGACCCTATCACTCTAAAATGATCTGTGAGAGGATAGAATCACATACGACACTGTGGACACCGAGGAGGAACACTTGGCCCAGGGGGTGGGGTGGGAGTTCAGGGAAGGTTTCCAGGAGGAAAAAAAAGAAAGTAAAAACTGAGCAGAGTCTTAAAGGATGAGTAAGAGCTGGGGGAGGGGGCTGCAGGAGAGGATGGCACAAGGTGCTCTGGCAGAGGGAACAGCATGAGGATGGCATGGAGGCACGACACAGCAAAGCAGAGACAGACCTGGAGATTCGGGCTGCGGCAGGCCTTGTATGTCCGCTAAGGGCTGGCCCATTATCCTGTAGGCTTTAAGGCAAAGAGTGGTTTGGTCACCTTGAACATGGATCTTCCTGGCTGCACTGTGGGGCTGGCAGGCTGGAGGGAGGAAAGCCATGAGGAGGCTGAGGCAAACATCCAGAAGGCTGCTGCAGTGTGAGCAAGGGCACTGTCACTAGGGGTGATGTCACCAAGACCGACCTGGGTTCCCTCCTGGCAAGTTCAATCAGACGCTCCACCAGAAGTAGTTGTCTCACAAAGCAAAGTATATTTGCAGTGTAGGGGAGGAATACATTTCCTCTACTCTCTGGGTCCTTCTGGCCAGAAAACAAATTAAATTCACATGAGACAGAATAACAGGAGAAAATTAAACAAAGCTTTATAGCGTGTATACCTGGGAGAGACCCAGGCAAACTGAGCAATTCACAAAATGGCAGAAGCTCTCACCTTCAATACCACCCTCAACTAAAGACCAAGGAGGATGTTGGGGGTGGGGGGAGTCAGTTATGGGAGATTACCAGAAAAGCACAGTCAACAAGAGTAAGGCTATTATGCAGACTTGAGTCCTTGCCTTCTGCATTGATAAGAGTTTCTGGAGATAAGGTCATCCCCCCTTCTTCCTGGTACAGAGAGGGAGACACCTTTATAGATGGAGATGTCCTTTACGATGTAAATGTCTCTTTCAAAGGGTAACTTCTACTTTTCAGAGTTTCTCTCATGCCTGCAGTTTTTAAAAGTAACCAGCCCAAAATAATCCTTATGCCAAAGAGACATATCTTGGGGTGGTCAATTCCAGTCCCACCTTTGAAATTTAAGTTTCACAGTCCTTTGAAACTTTAAGAAGTTTCATAGTCCAGAAGCTGAGTGGTACATTGTTTCATCTCACCAAACACATTTCTTAGTCCTGGTAATAGATCAGTCCAGTTAAATTTATTCTACGAGGTGGTGATGCAGGTGGGCTCCCAAAGTTAAGCCTATATTGTGGAAGCAAGCAATCAGGTATTTAATAAGAAGTATTTCTATGGAAATAAAAAGAAAAACAAGGTTAATGGTTGGAGTAAATTATAACCCAGTTCCTGAGCCCAGGGAGCCGCCAGTCAAGATTCCCAGGTGTCAGAGTCAAAGCCTCTTTTGCAGTTTGAGATGTCTCTGATGATGTCATCGGGCATTAAAGTATCTTTCTGAGCAGCTTACAGCTTACACAACAACAGATATGTATCTCTCTTAAGTTTATATCAAGTTTTTCAGCTTCAGTTTGCAAGGCTTCAGGAAAAAGGTCAGGTTCGGTTTTCAAAGATTCTGAATGAAAATGATGGAAAAAAAATTGAAAATTTTAGTTTGGAGATTTGTAGCCAGATATTTCAGGAGAAGAATTCAGGATCCAGTACAGTTCACAGGTAGAAAAAACCCCAAAGACAATTAACAGAACTAGGATCTAATAGTCACAAATGCATTATAGTTTTTTTACTGAAACATAATTTTTCTCTCTAAAATCACCCTTATTTTTACCAAAGATAGCCAAATTAAGACTACTTGGTTTGTAAAATAAGTTTAGTTTCAATAAAGTTGGCCCAATTATTTACATAAGTGCAGCAAGAATAGCAATTGATCATGTAGGCTCTTTTAAATCTGCTTTGCTGGAATTTTTTATGAGCAATCTCAGATTGAACTTTAAAGACCTCTCGAGGCCAGAAAAGCCAAGCCAAAGACTTGCCATCGGATTTTGCTGGCAATACTTGCAGATCTGGGTGGACTCCTCTCTTCTCAAGATCCCCCAAAATATTTCAAGGTTCCTTGCACCTGCCAGATAAGTGAGCTTCCTTATTTACCAGGTAAGATTACTAGAGTCTCTGCAAACAAGGTACCAGGCCAATATTTCCAAGTGGCTTTATTCCAGAAAGTCAGCCTTATTCCTCAAAGGCAGTATTGTCATATCTGAGCCTGTATGTTTCTCTCAAATATGACATTCCAGTCAAAGCCTTGGTAAGATAACCAATGTGTCCTGTTATAAGGAGAACAGATTCTTATTGAACTTATGCAAATAACTATATTGCCATGAAATAACCATACTCACTCACTAAGTTTCCAAATTCCGGAGGGATCAGGTAGGGAGAAAAAGATAAATGTTTCACTTCCACTCACAAGGGTATAATTTCACCAAGTTTCTATAAGGCATAGTTAGCACAAGAGAAAAGAGAAAAAGATTTCCTTAAATTTGAGAAAACAAAATAGCAAAAAATCAACACTATTTCAAACAAAAGTCACAGAAAAATTATAATCATCCTCATCAGTTCACACAGTCTTGTATAATCTAGTTTTGATCTTCATCTTCGATTAGCAGATTTCTGAGGTCATCAGTTTCTCCATTAGATTTCTGTAATTTCATACCCAGTTCAGTTTTATGATCTGAAAGTTTATCAGAAACCTGCATTCCAGAGTAAGTGTCAGAGTCCTTTCCATGAATCTCTCTGAAGATGAGACATATTTGCAAAAGCAAAAAGCATCAGAGTAAAACAATACTGTCAGTAAACAACAAAAGACTCAAAAATGGAAATTGACAAAGAAATTTGGTTAATTTTGTGACAGACAACACCTCAAAATAATAACCAGAATTATGCCTGATAACCAGGACAGATCAGAATTTTAGAAATGTTATGTAATTTTTTAAAAGACTTATATCAGTAACATTTACCTACATAATACCATAGATCCCTTTGACACAATGTTTAGTTATCCATTTAACTATAGCGACAATGAAAGATTTTTAGGCAAATGCAGGAGATTAAACAGCTGTAAGATCTTAGCACCTGTGATTAAAGACTTGATAAACAATACAGGAAATTTATTTTGATAAAACATAAAATCCCTACCCTTCTGCTAGACAACTTAGAGAGAAAACTTCCCATAATCTCTTTACCAAGAGCAGAGTAGAAGTTCAGGAAAATTATCCTTTGAGAGAAAACCAAATTTTAATTTCTGCAACACCTTTTTTTTTTCCATTAAAATTCATTTACTTAATTGGATTTACTTTAATCTTAGCCAACTTCACCAGGCATAAAACTCCTTTCAGAATTTCTCTTTCACAAACCTTCTGTAACTTTCTTTTTACCTTCAGAATTTGTCCCATGTTTTCTTTCTTCCTTTCTAGTACTTTAGGACAAATTTATCTTTCTTAACCCAACAAAAATATTTCCATTCTTTATACCTTCTTTACTGAAAACATATATTTTATTTTCCTTAGATACAAAGATGTTTGCCTTATTAGTTTCCAGTAGCTTTAATTACATATATTAATTAGAATTTTAACCCTTACAGATCCTAGTAAAAACTAAAAAGGTAAGCAATTCTGAGCTGCCTTTTTCTCTCAGCATTCTAAACACTCTTCATAATTTCTGGAAACACGCCACTTCACAATAATAAAACACAAAGCATGCTTTCCAATAGACCAAGATGCTTTTAGCCTCTCTGCAATAAGAAGCCAAAAGTAGATAAACTTACATTTAGTAATTAATGTCTAATATCTTATCTTATTTGGAAATTATCTAGATACTCAATGAATTTCATCATTTAAATTAACCTACCAAAACTTCAAAGTTTCAAGTTACCAAAAAGATTTTGGAAGTTATTTTAAATGCACATGCCATAAACTATAATTATTGCTAAAAGTTTATCTATAAACTCTTATTTAATTTATATCTAAATCATTTATTCCCAATAACGATGTTTAGATTACCCACAAAAACTTTATGAGACATTAGACAAAATTAACTATCATTTAAAGCTATTATTTTGCTGACAAATTTCTAATAGACAACGTGAGCTTATTTGACTAGTAAACCCAGGCTGCATGTCTGCACCATATTCAAATACCGACAACTCTAAGGACGTGCCTTTTCAATCAAACCAACAAACTTAAACTTTCATTAACCAAAGGTTAATCTATATCAGGTTAACTTAAAAGATATTGGGTTAATTTCTATTACATTTAGGATTTATTTAAGTGCTTACTTTAAGCCAATTAAACAGAGTGCTTAATTTTGGCCATACCATCCAGAGGTAAAATATCACACATATATAACATACATATAGACACACATGCACAGAGTCTCCACAGCTATTGTTTTAAAATTACTGCCATGAATCAGGTACAGTAATACAAAGCTCACCAGCTATGAATCCAAATTTTGTTTTAAACCTTTTTACCAATATTTGTGGAGAAGACATTCAAGATGCTAGATTTTTGGCAAGGGTGCTCTTATGGCCATTTTTCCTTTTTCCCTTTTTTTTTTCTCCAGTCCTGGGAGTTAACCACATCACAACAGCACAGAGATATTCCTCAAGTTTTCTCCCAGATGGAGTTGCTGGGACATAAACCATCCAATTGAAAGCATTTCCAACTAGTTAAAATGCACGCAAGGGGTGAGTCTCCAACGATGCTTGGGGCTTTCCCCACGGCAGTAAAGCTGGTGTCTGACTGACAGCAGCCAGAGAAAGGGTGCAGAGCCTGACTGTGGGCATCAACATAGCTATAAGATCTAGTTAAGCCCCGCTCTGCCTGGGCACTTAGTCCCTGAGCCAACACAAGGCAAGGCAGGGAAGCAGGAGGCAAAGGCCTGGAGCTGGCTGTGGGCCGGGGCTCCCTGTGCTCAGGGTTGAGAATTAAGTACAGAAGGTCCAGGTTCTGCTTAGGTCCAGCCTGAACTTAACCTCAACTTGGTGACAAGAGAGGAGGTGACAAACAGGACAGACAAAGCAGGGAAAAGAAGGGATCAGGCCTCCCCCTCATGGCCTCTTCCAGAGGTTTATCAAGATAAGGGTCACACAGAACACTATCCCAGCAGGACAGGTCACAGAATAAATCACAGGTCTCCTATCCTCATAACTGACTCAGTAGGTGCCTAAAATACTTAACAAGTCAACTGCCAAGAAAGGGCACCCCACTTGGGGGTCGCTGGGGTGATCAGGCCCAGAAACCAGAGTGTGGGGGCTACCAGGGGTGGAGCCTTTGACTCTTCAAAGATTTCTTTGTTTCTCAATTACAAAGATCAAAAGGAGCCCAAAGTGGCCTCTGTAACTTTAAGAAAGATGAAATAAAAGAGTCCATTACCTTGAAAATCCCCCCTGAACCTAGGGCAGCATCCTACATGTTGCTCCTCCTGTGGGGTTCCTATAGCAAGGGGTGATGGGGACATCCGCTTGCATTGCATCCCTTGTATATCTTCCCTATTATGCCTGGCAGTAATAGGTGCCTGGTGAATGGTCCCAGAGATAAAAGAATAGAGAAAAACAGTAAAGAATTTTCCACCAGTCTGGGGATATTTTACCTAATTGCATCCTGGAGCCATTCTCCCAAGAAAGGGTTCCCATACTCAACCAAAGGTTACAGTTTGGTACTTTCCTTGAACCAGCATGCCGATTGGGGCTTTTATGTGGTTCACAGTGTGGTCAGGAGCCATAGGGAGGGATCCCACTCCAGCCTTAGGAAAGGAAACCTGCCACGGGAGTCTTGGAGATTGGCGACTATCCTAATGACTTAAGTGGTTGACCCGTGCCCGTGTCAGATTTATATATTAGAGACAGCATTAGGAAGGAATGGATTAATTCATTCTTCATCACCCTCAGGCTTAAGGTACTGGTTCTCTTCGAGCTGAATGCCATGATTTGCCCCATAGAGTAGCCATGGGCAGCAAACACGTATTCATACAGCTGTCCGAGAAGGTTCCCGATGAAGAAGTGAATTTAGATCCATCCTTGAAAAAGACAAAGGCACAAGGAAGAAAAGAGCGCTTACTAGAACTTCAGCTCACAAGCCGGTGAAGCAAGATGACTGTATGGGCCGCCAGAAGAAATGATGTGGGCTTAGTGAGCCGAGGAGTCGAGAGAAAGATTTCTTGGACTCTCAAGGTCTGGTAGTAGTGCTCCTTTATTCAGAGAATAATGTGGGGACAGGGCCCACGGGCAGTGAAGGGCTGCAGGCATGGGGACAGGACCCATGGGCAGGACTTTATTAATAGGTCTTGGTCTTATAATATTGGATAGGGAAGTATTCCCAGCCAGACATTTTAAAACATACTCAGGCAAAGTTGATATAACCTCTTTATAAAAAAAATCAGGGGCCAGCCCCGTGGCTGAGTGGTGAAGTTCGTGCGCTCCACTTTGGTGGCCCAGGGTTTAGCCAGTTTGGATCCTGGGCATGGACATGGCACCGCTCACCAGGGCATGCTGAGGTGGCGTCCCACATGCCACAACTAGAAGGACTCACAACTAAAAATATACAACTATGTACCAGGGGGGTTTGGAGAGAAAAAGGAAAAATAAAATCTTTAAAAAAAAAAATCAGCTCAAACATTCCAATCTTTATAATCTTATCAACACTTAGACTTTCACATTTCATCAATTCAAGTGTAACCTGAGTCAGGGGCTTAAAGCTAGTCATTATTTATTTATTTATTTATTTATTTGCATGTGTGTTTCCTTTTTCATTTGACCTTTTCATAGGTACCAATAAAAATTATGATGAGACCTCTAACAAATTTTTCCCCCAATTTAGAAGTTTTCCCAATTTAAATGATCCATCAGCTGGCCACATTGATGAGTAGGATCTTAACAACGACTCAACCAATAACCTTAACTGTGGACACATGAGGCATCCCCAAAAGAGATCTAGAAAGTTAACTCCCAAAAATAGTCTAAGAAAGTAAAGGCTTTCATTGCACAGCAAGCAACAAAGGTTGAGAAGACAAAGCCCCCTTATGAAAGCAACTGGGACCCCTTATGACAAACTCCCCTGAGAGCTGAAACAGCCGGACAAGGAGAGTGTCCCGAACCCATCTACTCGACTACTCGCCAAGATGCGTGCCGGTACATGCATCCTCCGATGGCAGAGACCAGAAAGATCACACAGCCAAGCTCTCAAGACGTAGAACAAGACAAAAGGCCCAGACAACAGACTTATAGAGATGCCTGTGTCTTATGACAAACAACAAAAAAAAGACAGAGAGAAGGAAAAGTGCTATCTCTGGGAGGAAAAGGATCTACAATAATTGAGTACTCAACCAAATCCTAGAGTCACTGAATCCAAGAAGCTAACCTCACCAAAATTTTCTCCTGCTAATCTAAATTTAGAAAGGCAAAAAAACTCACCACTCTTGCTTCCATTGGAACCTGCAGGCAGAGATCCGGGAGACTGACGTGGTAAGAACTCTTCCCTCTTGCTGGCTCTTGTCAGGGGTCCGGGGTCTCTCTGCTGCAGTGGTCCAGGAGCGAGCAGTGTCCAGCCAGTGAAATTTTATCCCGTCCAAGTTGCCAAACTGTAAGGGAGGAAGACATCTCCTCTACCCACCCTTGGTCCTTCTGGATGGAAGATGAATTAAATTCACATGAGACAGAATAACAGGAGAAAATTTTTAAAAGCTTTATAACACGTATACACGGGAGAGACCCAGAAAAACTGAGCAATTCACAAAATGGCAGAAGCTCTCACCTTCAATACCACCCTCAGCTAAAGACAGAGGAGGGTGTTGGGGGTGGGGGGAGTCAGTTATGGGAGATTACCAGAAAAGCACAGTAAACAAGAGTAAAGCTATTATGCAGATTTAAGTCCTTGCCTTCTGCACTGGTAAGAGTTTCTAGAGATAAGGTCATCCCCCCCTTCCTGGTACAGAGAGGCAGACACCTTTACAGATAGAGATTTCCTTTACAATGTAAATGTCTCTTACAAAGGGTAACTTCTACTTTTCAGAGTTTCTCTCATGCCTGCAGTTTTTAAAAGTAACCAGTCCAAAATAATCCTCATGCCAAAGAGACATATCTTGGGGTGGCCAATTCCAGTCCCCTACAGAAGCAAATAGGAGAGCATGTGGAATCATTTCCAGAGTCATGGTGTCCCCAAACAAAGCAAAGCAGAGACACTTATTTTGGATGAGTCAAAAGGGGGAGGTGGGTATTCACTTGCGCAGGCTTAGTTGAAAACATGCTTCCACAAACACTGCTGGGTAAGCTAATAAGGACTAAGCTCCTCCTGGAGGGACCTTAGCATTAAAAATGAGGCGAAGCTCACGGGCTTAGCTCTGAGGGTCAGGTTTGGTCGGGTTCAGGGTGGTTGGTGATTGCATCTCCTTAACATAGCAAAAGAAAGAAAACAATTTGGAAAACAGCTAAATGCTTCCAAACCCACCCTTGAGTTCCTCAGGACAATTAGCTGGCGACAGCAGAGAGAGCAGTTCTGAGAAATATCTAGAAGGTTAATCAATAGGACCTGGTGAGTGGGTAGATACAGAAGGAAACTAAGGAGGAGGAAAAAGGGACATGGAGGGGAACAAGGATCCCTGAGGTTACTGCAGAACTGTTACTGCCCAGGGGCGGTCCTCTGCTCGCTGTAAGACATGCCATAGCCAGGAGGCAAGGTGGTAGAAGAGAAAGGGCTTCTTTATTACAGCTTGCCAGCAAGAGGGAAGACGGCCAACTAATGTCAGAAAGAACCATCTTACAGAACAAAGACTACAGGCCAGTTGTGTCTGGGGCTGGTCTCCGGGTAGGGGAGGCGGCTGGTCTCTGGGTGGGGCCTCCATCTGGTCCTAGTTCCTGATAGTCCTATGTTTTACTGGATACGCCTCACAGAATGGAGCAATGCCCTACACCCTGATCTTTCAGTTGTCATTGATGATGGCTATCAGCATAGGCTCTCTGCCCAGGGGTCATCACATTCCTGGAGAACTCGAAAGAACAAAGTTATTGATGCTGGATTGGTGAGCTAAGGAGTCGAAAGAAAGATTTCTTAGATTCTCAAGATCTGGCAGTAGTGCTCTTTTATTTAGAGAATAGAATAGCATGGGGACAGGACCCATGGGCAGTCAGAGCTTCTGCTGCATGGGGAGAGGACCCACGGGCAGTCAGAGATGCTGCTGGCATGGGGAGCTGCTGCTGCCACTGCTGGCATGGGGACAGGACCCATGGGCAGGCAGAGCTGCTGCCGGCATGTTGCTGCTGCTGCTGCTGCCGCTTCTGCTGCAAAGTTGGGTGGAGAGTAAGGCTAAATTTAAGGCATAGGTATGTGAGTTATCTCTTTACAAGACAAAGGAAAGAATACGTAAAAAAGTTAAAATGGTATCAGTGCCTGTAGGGTCTGGCCATTTGGCCGTCCCACAACTTTTAGATAAGAATCAAACCAGATTGAGTAAATGGCAGAAGTCACCACTTAAATATTATCCTCAGCCAAAGACAAAAGAGGATTTTGTGGGGTGGGGGTTAGTTACATGAGGTTGCCAGACAGTAAACAACTTAAGTTCTTGCCTCTGGCATTGATTAAGAGTTTCTAGAGATAAGGACATCCCCCTTCTTCCTGGCACAGAGAGGGAGGCATCTTCACAGATAGAGGTTTCCCTTAGAAATGTAAATATTTCCCAACAAAGGGACAAGCAAATTCCACTCCTCGGAGCCTGCTTCTCACCTGTAGTTTTAAAATTAACCAGGCTAAAAATCCTCATCAGTTATCATCTTAAAGCAGCTTGGAGTGGCCACAAAATCTACAGCGCATGCCTGAGCTAGTTAATCAGAGGTCATTCAAAGTTACAATATGGTTTCTTTTCTAAAATATGGCTTCCCTATGTCAACCTTGTGTTGAGCCTATATCAGACAGACATTACTCTCTCATTAGAGAAATATGGAAGCCAGAGAGGATAAGGCTGTCAGAGAGACCTGAGAAGGGCAGGATTTTTTTTTTTAATGGCCAAATTGAGCTATTAGGTGACCCTTCGCGCTAAGGAGCTTCCTCTGATCGGAGACTTGGTTGCTCCAGCTGCTTCCAATCTCCGGTAACATCCTGCAGCCTCTTGAGGGTTTAATTCAATTCAACAAACGCTTATTGAGCAGCTACTCCTCATAAGGGAAAGGGGAAGAGCCAAGATGGAACAATTACTGAGTACTTAAATTGTGTGAGCGGAGTGTTAAGTGTATTTACATGTAATCTCCTCTCCAGTCACAGTCCCCTCAGCTGAGAGGCAGAGTCATTTATCTCCGGGGCCCTGGGAAGCCAGGTAATTGGTCCAAGTTTAGGTGATAAGTAAGGGGGGTGGTGCCAGGAGGCACTCCCAGAAGTAGTGCTCTATCTCTAAGACACCTTGCTCCTCAAGGAACCCAGGAGGTTGCAAGTGACTGATACACAAACTATTTTAAGCAAAAAGGGGAATGCACTGGCTTATTTAACTCAAAAGCACATGATTCATCTCGTTCGAGGCACAGCTACATCCAGAGGCTCAAATGATGCTGTCAGTTCTCTCTTACCCTCACTCATAAATGAATAAATCCATCTCTTTCCCCTTCATGTTCATCTTGGCTCATGCATGACAGCAGAGCGTGATAGTTTGGGGTCCCACAGGCTGGGTTCAAATCCTGGCTTCACCACCAACTAGCTGGGTGACTGTAAACAAGTTGCTTAACTTCTCAGGGTCTCTGTTTCCTCATCTGTAAAATGGACATAATAATAGTATCTGCCTCAGAGGTTCTTGGGACGAGTAAATGAGATCATCCACACAAGGTGCTTGGAACAGTCTGGCAAAAGTCAGCTCCCGACATGCCAGCTATTACCATGTCTGTCTCTGTGTCTTTTGGGGTAGGCCTTGCAGGGGATCAGAATTGGCCACCTCAAAATGTTGTCTCTTTGGCTTGACTATTTTTAAGAACAAAAGACTCTGAAAGAAGCTTTGACAGTCCTCCTAACTACCTACAAGAATTTACAATAGAAGGCCTGTTCTAGGAAAGAGCTAATCCCATAAGACAACATTGTCCATAGCTGGCCCAGCGAACACTTGTTTAACAAACATTTGCATTTTCATCTCCATGTGAACTGCCTTCCTCCCCTTCAAAGCCCCAAACCGCTACCCCCAACATCCTCCTTTGTCTTTAGCTGAAAATGGTATTTAAGGCGGCAGCTTTGGCCATTCTGGCAAGTTGCTCAGTTTTGCTGGGTTTCTACGATGCACACATGTCACAAAGCTTTGTTTGATTTTCTCCTGTTGTTCTGTCTCCCATCAATTTAATTCAAAGCCCGACCAGAAGGACCCAGAAGGAAGAGGAGTCGTCTTCCTCCCCTACAGCCTCATTCACTCCTGCTGCAGACAGCTCCTCCATGTGGCCCAGAGGGATGGCCACAGAAACCCCCACTGACATCATCCCCGCAGCTTCTGGTCGCAAAGGGAGAAAGGCCTTTCTCTGCATACACATGTAGCAAATCTCAAGGCAGACTCTGGTTCTGCTTAGGTCATGTGCCACCTCTGAGGCTGGAGATGGGGTATTCTCATTGGCCAGCCTGCACCTTCTGCCTGACTTTGTGGGGCGCCAGGATTAATAGCTCCACTTGGATCATACAGAAGTAGAAGAAGGAGGGGTCCTTAAAAGATGGGATGCCATGAAGACAAAATACCATCTGTCCACTCTTCTGTGCTAGGTGCTGTTAGGAAGGGCTGTGACAAGATGAGTGAGGCACAGCATGCTCTCCTCGAGAACGTACATCAAAGTAGAGAAGCTGAGGCAGAGACACACACAACAGTACTAGAATGCACACATTATGGACTGAATGTGTCCCCCGCAAAATCTGTATGTTGAAATCCTAACCCCCCAAAGATGATGGTATTAGGAAGTGGGGCCTGTGGGAGGTGCTTCGGTCATGAGTGTGGAGCCCTCATGAATGGCATTAGTGCCCTTATCAAAAGGCTGAAGACCACTTCCTCCCCCGTCTTCCGCCACGTGAGGTTACAGCTAGAAAGCGCCATCCATGAACCAGGAAGCGGGGCTCACCAGACACCAAATCTGCTAGCACCTTGATTTTGGACTTCCAGACTCCAGACCTGTGAGAAATAAATGTTTGTTGTTTAAGCCACTCGTTCTCTGGAATTTTTTGTTATAGCAGCCTGAATGGACTAAGATAGCAGACTGTAAGAAATACCATAAGAGAAGGACAAGTGAGATTTTCGAGATTCTCATAAAGAAGAGATCATGTCTGGTTGGGTGAATCAGCACAAGTCTTTTTTTTTTTTTTTTTTTTGAGGAAGATTAGCCCTGAGCTAACATCTCCTGTCAATCCTCCTCTTTTTGCTGAGGAAAACTGGCCCTGAGCTAACATCCATGCCCATCTTCCTCCACTTTATGTGTGGGACACCTGCCACAGCATGGCATGCCAAGCAGTGCGATGTCCACACCCAGGATCCAAACTAGCGAACTCCAGGCCATCGAGAATTGGAACACGCACACTTACCCGCTGCGCCACTGGGCCAGCCCCAGAATCACCACAAGTCTTATGAAGAAGGTAGCTTTCGAGCTGAACTATGAAGTCTGAGTGGGATGTTGGCTCAGGGGGTGGTGCCCATTCAACATGAACAATCATGTTGGGGAGGGAGCCCACCTGGTTTGACAGTATGGGGCATAAGGAGTAATCTTGAGAGGTAAGGCTGGAAACTGAGCCAGCAACAGCACTCAGAAAAGCAGGCTGTAGTCAAGAATCATTAAATCAGGGGGCTGGAAAGGCAACAGCTATACACAGATATTGAATTACCAAGATAGAGAGCAGGGGATGCATGGTGTGGAAGAGGATTGTGAGTCAGATGCTGAGGTCATCTAGAAAGTCGTGGAGTGATGAGCTTCACCAGCCAGGACGGGCAGAAGCCAGGACAAGCAGATGGCCAGATGGCAAAGATTTTTAAAGAAGCATCTTAATTCTTGATCCCCAATTCTCTCCAGAGACTTCTACATGACTCATGTCAATTCCAGTTAATCCAAGAGAAGTTGGTTTTCCAGAAGAAATTTTATATCCATAAGAAGTGTGAAAACATTCATTCATTCATTCATTCACTTATTCACTCATGCACTTCACATTGGTTGGGCACTGTTCTGGACTCCAATGAGACAAATGAATGTCCTTGAGCTCAAGGAGCTCGCTGTCTGGGGCAACCTACTACTTTCTTCATGCCTGCTGGTCACACACGGTATACGGATTATCTGTTAGATAGCTGACTCCCCACTGGACTGGGCATTCCCATCAATAAATGTTTATTGACTGATTGTGTCTCTATCCTCAGCCTCCGCTTCAATTGAAAGAATTTAATGAAACAATTTAATTTCAATGATGTGCTGTTTTGTGCAGAGTCTGGAAGTTGTGATAGGAAGCAAGGAGGAAGCTGAGCCCTCTCCATGAAAGAAACAGCAGCTGCCATGGGAAAGTTCCAGTGAAGACCTCGTTCTGTCAGAGGAAAAGTTAAGTTTCATGTGGGGAGGAAGGGGAAACACTATCCAAGAAGCAGCTCACAGTAGAAGAGGGTGTACCCGGCCCTGGGGTGAGCAGGGCCTGAGGCGCAGGGGCACGGAGGGGTGGGCCTGGACTGTGGCTCATAGACAGAGGGAGGGTCTGAGCTTGAGGTGGAGGCGAGGAGTGCAGCAGTGTCAGGTGAGGAGCAGATGACAGAGGAATGGGAAGGGAAAAGGTGGAGCGGGAGGACCACCTGCTAGCTTGCATGGAAGGTAAAGATGGCCAAGAGGCCTTTGACGCTCCGCCCACAAAGATGCAGGATTGACTGCTACTCCCCTTTCCTCAGGGCCGGCCTGTGGCTGCGTTAGTCAATAGGATACAGCAGAGTGACGCTATGCCAGTTCCAGGCCTGGCCTCCAAGGAGGCTGGGGGCTTCCTCCTCGGTCTCCTGTAGCCCTGGCAGGTCTCTTTTCAACCCTGATCACCCATAGTTCTATCCAGCCTGTCACCATTGAAATCCCAGCATCTCTAAGTGCTGAGCCCAAATCGGTCAGCATAGACCCACACTGGTGTCCTCCCCTCCCCGTCCTCCTGGTTTCCCAGAGCTGCTGACCTGTTCTGCTAGGGGAAGTCTTACTTCCAGAACACCTCCCAGTAGTGATTTTTCTTTCATCCCAATAGGGAACTCATCCAGTCCTGCACTTGCCCCTGGGTTCCCATTTGGGTTTTCTTAGTATAGTCTGTTCCACCTGGTTTTCCTCCCCAACTAGGTAACCCTCCTTGAACAGGTGTCTCCAGGCAGACCACAGCAGGGTCGCTGGGTCAGTCCTGGCGCCCTTTTGGAGGTGACACTGGGCTCAGGTTTGCCCTGTTCTATCTTCCAGTCTGGTTGCGCCTGAGGGAGGCAGCCTTCGACTTCCAGCTGCTGCCCCAATCACTACTGCAGGCTCTACCCTTCCTTCAGCCGCTCTCTTCTCATTCTCTGTTAATCCATGTTCTAGATCTTCCCAAGACAGCTCTAATCCCCCTGTGGGACCCTGTGACTACAGTGATGAATACTGTAGAGACGAGTAAAGCTAATCTGCATGGGGTGAAGGGGAATAAAGAGGAGCTGCAACGGGGAGAATGGCCCCTGCCCCAGCTGTGTGCCTGCCTCATCGTCCCCTCACTCCACCTTCTCCTCCAGCAGGCTTCTCAAACGGGCAGCGATGGGTCCCCTCGTCATCAACACAGCTCGTCATTTTCCTGAAAGCAGATTAGGAGTAAGAAGCCACCAAACGCCTCCCATTGTACATATAGGACAACTGAGGCTCCGAGGAGACTCTGTCAAGGTCAGAAAACCAGTCAGATGGCACTCAAGTCTCCTAATCCCCAGCCGGGTCCACTCTTAACTGTGCCAGCTTCCCACGTCTAACAAAGGCAAGCATCATACTAAGGAAGGCCCACAGTGATATTTAGGGTAAATGGTTTACAGAGGGTCCGATTCTCAACTCAGTGGGGACAAATGAAACACAGTTAATCTTGCTCTCAAGAAATTAACATCCCAGTGGGACAGGAGATGTTAATTCAGTCTATTAAAAAATGTTTCATTAGATACCAACTACGTATGAGATGTCTATGAAGACCTGTGAAGAATACAAAAATGAGTGAAACATGGTCTCTGACCTCAAGAGCTTATAATCTAACAGGAGAGACAAGACACGTACAAGAGAAGACCGAACTAGCAATTAAACACTAGAACATAACGATGAATGTAGTGACAGGGCGTAAGCGCCAGGAGGGGTTGGGAAGACTAGAGATGTGTCTGTACTCCCTATGGCCTGGTGTCCCCAAGCCAGAGGAAATCCCAAGGTGCTCGTTGCAGCACTGTGTCTAGTGCCTGGGAGCTAGAAGCAACTAGAAGAGGATGTTAAGTGTGGCATGTGCTTATGATGGAATCGTGGACTGTAGAAAGCACACATGACCACATGCCTAGGCATAAAATCACTACCGTGAGGAATCAAAGAAACAGTGAAGTTTAGAACACAAAGCCAATTATGAACATTAAGACACACACGTAATAATATCATGAATATTTTTAAAGAATACTCATAGATCTCAACCAGAACATGAAAGGCAGACTGGAAAGATACATATTTAATGCACTAAAGTGAGGGTCCATGGTGAAGGGGCTGACAGTGTCTATGGTGTCTATGGTGAGGGTGGAAAATCCCAAAGTTATTTACGGGGAGTAAAGTAAGTAAACTTCTCTGTGTTTGGGCAGAAGGCTGGGTGGGCAGCTCCATGAGGGATGGACCTGACCCAGTCAATCACCACCGCCTGTTTCCTTGCCAACCCCACCTTGCCAGTGTCCACCAGTTTGATTCAGGTGACTCAGCCAGACTCCCTCCCGTGCCACAGGGGTGCTCAGGACCAGTCACTGAACGCCTCTTCTTCATGAGCAAACCTACCCACTGGCCTATTGCAGCAGCTCCCGCATCCCACGGAGCAGAATTTCCCATATTTTCACCTCACAGCCCCAGACTTCCTCAGCTTGGCCCTGAAAGGAGGAGAGAAGGAGGCGGGACTGCAAGGTAATTGCCAGTACTTACCAACTATGAGCTGAGACAAAACCTGAGTTCAAATCCAGACTCCAGCAATTTACAGTGTGACCTTGGGCAAATTACTTAACCCCGCTAAGCTTCCTGTCCCCAGTCAGTAAAATACGCATCACTACACTTACCTCACAGTGGTGTTGTAAGGATTAAATTAGATAATGGATGAAGCACAAAACAATGGTAGTTGTTTTGTTGGTTGGCTGGCTGGTGAAAGTCACGGCTCTTTGAAGGGACATACAGCAGGGGTCCTGATCCCCATTCCAGCTTAAAGACTGATCTGTGGTGCAACACTTGGCCTGTCACTCTTCACTTCCTTTTCCCCAGGCACTGCTCCAGTCTCCTCTGTTGTCACCTTCCCTTGGACTCTGCCTGAGCAGGACCTGCTCTTACCACTGGACCCACGAGCTCTATAACCGTGATGATCCAAGACAGCCCTCAAATTACAGTATCCCCTTCTTCTTGACCACTTGCCACCTCATGTGCAAAAGAAGAAAGCCAAACACTGCAATGCTGGCCCCCTTTATGAGGGAGATGAGCGCAGTGGGGACTCGTGTCCAGAGCTGACTTCTCCCTTCTGCGGCACTATTCATGACGGGGAATCCAAAGCAACTTCTCACAGTAATGACTGCCGATTCTAGAGCATCATGGTGACTGGTGGCTGTGCTACCTAGAGCTCGTCTTCCAGCTTTCTCTCTTACTAGAGAGACATTGTGCAGAGTGGTGGGTGGGGGTGTCCAAGGGTTTTGAAGTGAAGAAAGAGTCACAGATCATCTTGTTACCAACCCTGGGCGGGAGGGGCAGAGAGAGGGGTGCAAAATAATAATCAGCTGGGATGGCCCAGAGAGAAAATTCAAAATCTGTCATTGAGGTGGGTTGTTTCATCTCAACACCCCTGACATACCCTCTCCAGGCAAAGACACCCCGCACCTAAACAGGGAGGACTTGACGAGGAATGTCACTGGCACAGCAGCGGGGGAGCAGATCGGGAAGGGGTTGTTCCACATCACCCTCCAGCACAGACCGAGGGGAAACATGGTTGAGCCGCTGCGAGATGCTTTCAGGGAGGCTTAAGAGAGATGCTAGTCTAGCTAACAAGAAGCAGTTCAGGGAACAACTTATTTTTCAAAGAAACATTCTGGACTTCTGCCTCTCTTTTGGATGAAGGAGGAACAGCCCTGCCCAAAATGGGGATGAGATTCAATACCCTTTGCTTTGCAGCTTTCTAGGGCTCTCAGGATACTAGGAGGTACAGAGGTTGGGGATAGGTTCTGACGTGCCCTCTGATCACTCTGACTTGGTGAAGCCCCCGTAAGCAGGGCGGGGAACAAACCTGTGGAGGTGCTCTTCCTCTGAGCTCTGTGTAAGGGTGGAATCAGGGGATGTAATGGGTAGAACAGTGTCTCCCAAAAATTCCTATCACCCAGAACCTCAGACTGTGACATTATGTGGAAACAAAGTCTTTGCAGGTGTAATTAGTTAAGGATCTCAACATGAAGCCATCCTGGATTTGGGGTGGGCCTTACATCCAATGACTGATATTCTGTTTTGGTTTTTTTTTTTGCTGAGGAAGCTGGCCCTGAGCTAACATCTGTGCCCATCTTCCTCTACTTTATATGTGGGATGCCTACCACAGCATGGCATGCCAAGCGGTGCCATGTCCGCATCCAGGATCTGAACCGGCAAACCCCAGGCCTCCCAAGTGGAACGTGCGAACTTAACCGCTGCGCCACCAGGCTGGCTCCAATGACTGATATTCTTATAAGAAGAGAAGACACACAGAGGAGAACGCCCTGTGAAGACACAGGCAGAGACTGGAGTGATGGTTCTACAAGCCAAGGAATGCCAAAGAATGCCAGCAACCACCAGAAGCTAGGAGAGAGGCATGGGACACATTCTCCCTCAGAGCTCCTGGAAGGAACCAATCTGCCAACACCTTGATTTCCGACTTCCGTCCTTCAGAACTGGGAGAGAATGAACTTCTGTTGTTTTAAGCTCCACGTTTGGGGTCAATTGTTTCATCAACCCCAGGAAACTGATGTAAGAGAGTTGGGCAGAAGGTTCCAGAGATCTCTAAGTGTGCCAAGGTGCCCAGAGCGTCACCTGGTTTAATGGCTGGACTCTAGCATCTGCAGCACCTCTCAGTAGAGCATCTTCAGAAGTTAGACGGGGGCTGGCCCGGGGGCGCAGTGGTTGAGTTCGCACGTTCCGCTCCTTGGCAGCCCAGGGCTCGCCAGTTCGGATCCCCGGAGCGGACATGGCACTGCTTGGCAAGCCATGCTCTGGTAGGCGTCCCACATATAAAGTAGAGGAAGATGGGCATGGATGTTAGCTCAGGGCCAGTCTTCCTCAGCAAAAAGAGGAGGATTGGCAGCAGTTAGCTCAGGGCTAATCTTCCTCAAAAAAAAAACGAAGCTCGAGATTCTATTCTTGCTCCCTCATACCCCCTAGGCACATGCAAACCCAAACTTGAACTTCCCTCTGCACACTCAGGGTGGGCTTCAGGCCAAGCCTGGGGTTGCCTACCTCCTCTCTGTACCACCACATCTGCTCACATCTTCCAGCCTCGTTTGCCCCATCCTCCCCCACACAGACTCCTCAGAGGTTCAGTGTGACAGATGAACCCAGACAAGGACTGTCCCCCTCACATCCCTCACCTGTCTGACCTTCAGCAGTTGGCTTCTCCTTCTCAGCCAGGACTGCCAGTCACAGAAAACACCAGTGGTCACTCTGGCCTGGAGGAAGCAGGGAACTGCTGCGAGTAATGTTAAAGGAGGTCAAAATCAGTAGAAACCAAGATCTCAGCACTCAAAATAGCGACCTCAGAGACCCCGGAACATGGGACCTTGGGGAGAAGGCACTGTTCATCCACTGTCGGCAGCTGCTCCGGTAAAGAAACCTGGGAAAGGCTCTTCCCTCTACATGAGGTATATGTGCATGGTGACGCTCAGGAAGAACGTTCCAGAGTAGACACAGGCCCAGTGCTGAGGCCTCTCTGATGGCAACCCACACGACTACACCCCCCTAGGAGCAAGTCTGGGTTTCCTGAGTCATTCTCCCGCCCTGCCTCGCCCAAACTCGGCTCCCTCTGATTGGATGCTCTGCCCGCCTCGCCAGCAGTTCTTAGCCACGCCACCTACTGGAGCATCTTAAATTTGTCACCTTCTCAAAGCTGCGTTCCCCCTCCTCAGAGCTGTGGGGGTTGGCAACCCTCAAGACAGTCTTTTCTGTTCCCTGGGTGGACTTCCAGCTCTGTTGCCTCCCTGGGGAGCCAGAGGAAGAGGTGGAATGCTGTGCTCTCTTCCCCAAGGCTTGGGCTGGGCTGGGGAGCTGGGCCCACCTCCCCCCCCCCCCCCCCCCCCCCCCCGACCCCGCCTGCCTTGCTGTGGAGGGAGCTGATACTGAAGAGGCAGCGGATGGGGAGGACGCAGAGGGACCACGCCCGGACTCTGATTCCCTGGAGGCAGGGCCAAACAGCTCTAAACAAAGCCCCCGGGCAGGCATGGAGGGAGCAGGGGGGCAGACTCAGGGAGGGCAGGGATTGTGGCCCCAGAACCGTCTGTTTCACTGCAAATCTTCTGCTTTACTGGCCCTGCCCACCCCCAAGTATTTGTCAGACTGTGTCCCAATGTTTGGTTCAAGACTGGCCGCCAGAAGCGCGGCCGTCTTCCCCCCCTCCCCCGCTGTTAAAGTCTGGGCCAGAGTCTCGCTCCCAGCGCAGTGCCCTTCCGCCCCTCAAGCCCCAGAGGAACTCCTCTGAGAAGACTGTGAACTCCTGGCCCCGAGGCCCTGCAGCCCCCGCTCTCCTCCCGGCCTTCCACCTGCTCCGGAAGCGCAGCGCTGCCCCTGCGGCCGAGCCGCCGGCGCGGGCGGGGCCGCTGAAGTTTAATTTCAGGACTGGGGCAGCATCGGGGTGGCTTGGTTTTGAAAGTGTTTGCAAAACTCTTCAGAACCTCCAGGATTCTCAAGTAAAGGAATTCTAGTGCCCGAGATAAGGTGCCAGGGATCAAGGCCCGAGCTAATTAGATGCAGACACCGGGAGGCTCGGATGGCGCCGGTGGGTCTGGGGGGAGCGGGGGAGGGGGGGCAGGTGCTGTGAGCACATTTGCTTGGGAGGGGACCCTGCGGTGGGGGAGACAGTGTTGCTAATTGCTAATAAACGTCTTTTGTTCTTAATGAACACTCATTTTCCGCCTCCGACTTGGTTCCGGCTCCTGCACTCTAGGAAAGGAGCAGTCCCAGGGTGGGGTGGGGACCCCGCCCTGCGACCCTCGCAGCCCCACTCCTCTCGGCGTAGAACCCGAGAGCCTGGGGTTCCGGTTTCCCTTGGGTTCGTTTGGGAGAGTGGGGTCCTTAACGCTGCCAGGATAAGAAAGTGAGGGAAGCGGATGGACGGCAGGAGGCGGCAGTCACCTCCGTAAGGAGGGAGGGGCAGGGTGCCAGGCTCCCCAGCGAGCGGCCTGCAGCCTCTGTCTGAGGGGCACTCCGGTCCCCGCTGCGCCTGTGCTCCCTCCCCTTCCCAGAAGGCTGGGAAGGTTCAGCATTTCATCCTGAGCTATTTTGAGGGGGTAAAGGGGGGGCTGAAGCTGGTGGTGGAGCCAAATCGCTCCCTTCTCTGTGGTTCCCACCGTCCCCTCCCCCATCCATGTTTTGGGGTTGCCAAGGAAACCGCACAACCTATCTGCAGCTTCTGTTTTGTTCCTGTCAAACCCAGGAAACTTTCTAAGGCCAATTCAGCGGGAGCATCGTCAGAGCCCAGTCAAGGAGAGGCTGCTCTGTCTTGAAGCCTCGGGCAGGGATGCTCTCCCACACAGCTGTGCACGCACAGCACAGGCACACACACAGGCTTGTACTGCCCACACACACACCTGCAGCTCCCATCGCCCAGCTGAACCTAATGGGAGGAGAGAATGAAAAACAAATAGGGAAAAGGATCCACCCTGCATGCCCCAGCGGAGCCGCAGCCCCAGCGGCCTCGTTCCCCTCCCCTGGAGCCCTCTGGAGCTGGACAGGCACCGTGCCCCAGACAGCCCGCCCACTCCAACAGCATCCTGGCCCCTCAGGCTCAGTCAGTCCAGAGAGCTGCCAGGCCAGGCTACCTAAGGAGATGAGCAGAGAAAGGGAGGTGCAGGACTAATGCAGAAGCTCCACAATGGAGTCACAGTGGTGTGTGACCTTGAGAAGGTCATTTAAATATAACACCTCTGTGAAAGGGCACTCCGGCCTCAGCCTCTCCAAATGCTCCAAAAGTGAACTGAGATACTACGAGGGCAGGGAGGCTGGCTAAAAAGCGTGGTGAAAGCACCTGGTTGTAAAGGGGACCTAGTTGAAGCTTTCTGTAGCTCCAAAATCACAGAACTAAGACCAAGGTCACCAGACAAGAAGGAACTTTCCAGTGATTTGAGCTGTCCAGCCAAGGCACAACCTGCTACATTGAGTAGTGAGTTCCCCATCACTGGAGGTATTCAAGCAGAGACTGGGTGCCCATTGACAGGGCTGCTATAAAGGAGACTGCTACTTTGACTGGGAGCTTTGGCCAAATGACTTTTAAGGTTCCATTGGTGGGAAGAGTGCAGAGTCCATGGTTCAGAGTCTGCGTGCAACAAGCCCCCAGAGTGCATGGTGACCTAGGGGCTGAGGGCAGAGGAGCCAACCCTTGCACACACTGGCATTCACTGATGCACCACCCTTGCCACATACCAGCCAGGCGTCCCAGTCTTTGTTTGTCGTGGAAGCCTTGAGGAGATCAAAGAGAAGACACCTAAAGAAAAACCCAGTGAAGATTTCTGGGTGTAGGAATTAGAGAACCACAGCCAGCTGCGGATAAGGACCTGTCAAGAAAGCCAATTTCTGCTTAAAATGAAGGGCCGTGTCTTGAGAACCAGCTCAGAAAGTGCCTTTGTTTCCTCAAAGATCAGGGGCAGAGAAGGAGGCTGACATCAGGAGAAGAAAGTAGAGGAGAGCCTGCGAGCTCTGTAGGGTCAGGGAGAGCACTGTGTCCTCAAGTCCACGCTGCTGAGACCCGCTGCTCCACCTGGGCCTGCACGAGAGAGCCCACGAGGCCTGGAGCGCAGATGCAGTCCCCTCTGCTAGCCAAGCCGTGCATCCTGCAGATAGAGGCTGCCTGGAGGAGGCACCTTTTTGCTAAATGCCCCCCTGGGGCAGCAGTGGCCCCACAGCGATGCCCTGTGATCTTCCTAAAGTACAAGCCTCACCATGACCCTCCCTACCAAACTCTTCAAGGGCCTCTCATCTCCTAGGCGAAAAGAGCAGGCTTCTTAGCCTGGTTGACGAGGCCCTTCATCATGAGCCTCTGCCCATCTTCTGGTTTTCTTAAGCCCCTCTCCTTCACCTCCCGCTGCACTCCAGCTACATCCCCCTAAACTGCCTGTCCCCAAACTCTGCGCCCTACCCTTCCCAGCTTCCTCAAGGCTCTTCCCGGCCTGGACCAGACAGGGAACTTGGTTGCAAACAACAGAAAAAGACTGTCACAAGCTTAAGGAGATAAGGAAAATTCTGGAAAGTGAAATTTTGGTGATTCAAGAGCTGATGGGCAGGCTGGAGCAGCAGCTCCCACCACAGGCAGGAACCAAGGGCGGCTCAATGGCAGAGGACACTCCAAGGTCAGTGGTGGGGACACCAGTCAGGACCCCGCTGCAGGTTCTACCCCTCTCCTGGCTTCCACCATCCCCCAGATTAGGTATTGCTGCTGCGACTCTGAACCAGGCCACCACTGCTGGGTGTGATTGCCAATCGTCCCTGCTCTCCCTGCCACTCTCTTGAGGTTCAAATTCCCAACGACTCCAAAGGGGGCAGCAGATTGAGCTCAGGTTCCAGGGCCCGGCCCGCCCACCCTCCACCTTGCTCTGCCCACACCCTGGCTGCCAGGGGAGCAGGGAGACAAAAGTCTGCCACCTCTCAGTATGTGGAGTAGAAGGCAGAATCCCCGCTCCACTGAGACCCGTGATGGGGAATTCCCTCTGAAATGGAAGAGGCGCTCAGAGACCGGGCAATCCAATATGTAAGAAATGTCCACTGTACAGTCCTCTATCTGCCTCACTAATTCCCATTCATTCTTCAAATGTCACCTCTGGAAAACCTTCCTCCAGACTGGGCGTGCTCAGGTGTTCCCTCCATGTCCCCATGGTCCCTGCTCCCTACCTCTACCAAGGCCTTCTTATTTCATTAAAATTGGTTGCAGATTTGTCTTCCTCACCACACTGTGAGTTCCCTGGACCTTAGAACAGGGCATGCTCATCCACGTAAGTCTTGTCTGCTTCCTCTGTCCCCACCCCAGGGGGTGGCATTCACGGGAGCTCAGTGAGTTTACAAGTGAATGGCTGAATGAATATGCATATCCCTGAGACTCCTCCTGTGGTAGAGAATCAGCTCATAACACGCTCAGCGCCTGGCTGAGTGTGATGAATGGGCTCCATCCGGTGGAGATGGGTGCCGAGGGGAACTAAGGAGTGGGGCTAGGTTCTTCTGCTTACAGATGTTAGAGAGGAAATCCTGTTAGCAAGTGCCCCTCTTCCTTAAAGTATGAAAGTACATCTTTCAAAAGACACTCCAGAGAGAGCCTGGGAGGGTACAAGTACAGCTGAAACCACGAGGGCTTAGTGGCTGTAAATCTGGAATTGTGTGGGTTGAGATGAAAATGCTTTACAGTCATTAGGCCCCATTGTGAAGGTAATTATATAAAGTCCTGTTGCAGACACCTGGGCCAGGAGTGGGCTGGACCTGCCCTGAGTGGCCCCCACAAGGGAGAAGAGTGGAAGAGAAGTGTCTGGAAAGATATGAGAGGTAGCAAGAGCTTCTTAAAATAGAAGGGAAGAAGCAGAAGAGGAGGTGAAGGAGAAAAGGAGCAGGAGAATGCGCACATAGGAGCAAAGCCCGGGATAGAGAGGGGGAAGGTGGCGCAGGGGCCGGAGCATGAATGCTAGCAGAGGAAGAGGAGGCCAGGAGCAGCTCGCCGCAGCAGGAGAAGGAGGCAGAGAAAGAAGGGCAGTCCCAGCGCCTGCCGCGTGCCAAGCTCAGTGGAGCAAACACTTGCGCATGCCTACTATGTGCCCAGCACTGGCCAAGGCACTAAGGATATAAAGGTATATAATTGTATACAAAGATAAGCAAACCCCTTACCTTCCAGGGTTATAGAGCCAGGAAGACAAACACAAAAACTGAGATTTTAAAAATCGTTAGGTAGACGTACAGACACACGAAAGAAAAAGAACGTAATGAGAACACAATAAAGGGACACTTCTAGGCTGGGGGAGATGCCTACTGAGCTTAGTGTTGAAGGATGAGTTAGCCAAGGAAAGAAGGCTAAAAGGGGTCCCTACCAGACATGGAGGCATGTCTGGGACCAGCAGGGACACGAGAAGAGCCAGGAAGACTAGGAGGAACCAGGAGCAGGGAACAGCATGTACCAGGCTAAGGAGCTTGGACCTCAGGTGATGGGAGCTCTTGACAGTTTTTCTGGGAGCATGGCATGATAAGATTTGCATTTTAGGGTTGTCACTTTGCCTATAGTGTGGCAGGGGGATTATCTGGAGGAAGGCTGTAGTCTGGGAGCCCGATCTGGAGTGGATTGCAGTTGTCAAAGTGAAAGATGGTGGGGCCATTACCTGAGATGGGGGACACGGAAGGAGAACACTTAGTCGGGGGAGGGGAGATGACGACATGTTTCAGACGGTTGAGTTTAGAAGGCTTGTAGACCACCTAAGGTCATGTATGTCTGACAGGCAGTTGAATATTAGCACCTGAAACTAAAGGGAGAGACGAGGGCTGGAGACAGGATCGGGGCTTCACTGGCGTACAGATAATTGTTTTAGTCAATGAAGGTGGATGAGCTCTCCCTGAAAGAACAAGTACACATCCAGGCAGTGGGCCAGGCCGGAACTCTGAGGAGCTCCAGTGTTGAAGGGGTGCTGAAAAGGAGGACCCTAAGAAGGAGAGCTCAAAAGGCAAGTCAGGGGAGCACGAGGAGAACCAGAGGCAACTGAGGGCCACAGGCCGTGGACAGGACACCTCAGGGAGGAAGGAGAGAAGAGCAGGGTCAGAAGCAGGAGAGAGGCCCCAGGGATAAAGGCTGAAAAGTGGGCATTGTGGTTTGCAAAATGGAGGTAACGGAGGACGTTTTAAAACGTGTGCTGTGTGCGGCTCCGACAGGAGGCGGCCCTGAGTCTGGGTAGAGGGTGGATGAGAGCCCTTCCCTCTTCTTGCAGCTTGTCTAAGGCTTTGAAATTGCATCAAAACAAAAAGTTAGCAGAAAAAGGAGAATTTTGTTTTGCAATAATGTATCAGAAAGTTGGGTCTCTGAATCTGATGCCAATCCAAATAACGAGAACAGTCTTGAGTGGACAAGGAAAGGTTTTACTCTGCCAGGCACAGGGAGCACCCCCAGGGCTAGCACCTCAAAAACTGCCAGCTCCCCGTTAAGAAATGGGTAGGGATGTTTATTTGGGGTTTTAGGTAGGGGAGGCAGAACTTGTAGCCTTGCCGGCTGGCGTTTTCCCACCAGCCTGTGTTTGGCCTCGAGAAGCTGCTTACAGGGAGGGGGAATGGTAAGACAGGATGATTGCAGGTAGGCATCCTTGGCTGTCTTGCCTTCATGAGGCATGGTGGATCCTGGTGTCAGGGAGCTGAGGAGTTGAGGTCTCCTGGGAAGCTGGGAAGCCTCAGCTTTCTGATATTCTCTAGACAACTCTTTCCCTGTGGTAGACTGCAAGGATGCAGAATTAGCTACAACTTGAATGTAAGCCCAGCACCAGCCCACCTGGGCTTTAACAACTTGTAACTTCTCTTTGGTTGTAAAGCTCAGGGAGTCAGAGGGTGAAGAGGCAGATATTTACATATGAGTGTCACTAAAGAAGCAGGGAAAGGGGGTGAATGTTTTTGGTTTTAACCCCATATATGTGGGGTTCAGTGTAGAGGAAACAATATCAGGGCTGATATTAACTAAGAGCCGGTAACAATAACACAGGTTCATTGCAAAGATTCAAACAATTCCAAGGGCATAAAACAGAAAATGAGAATTCCGCCTGCTCTCTATCTGTACCCAAAGCCACCCTCAACGGTAGCTTTTCCCTTGTTCCTAGTTTGGTAGCTTCCTTCCAGATTTGTTTTATTTATTCATTTGTTGTTGTTACAAGAATAGAATCACACTATACATCCTGTTTTGCAACTTAAAAATATATCAAATATATCACAGGCATTTTTGTCTTGACAGAATACATATTTCATCTTCATTCTTCAACACTGCGCAGTATTCTGTCATAGGATACATGAAAATTCATTATTACTTTTTGAAATATAAATACTCAAAGTTCAGAGAATAAAATAACAAAGACTGATGTGTCCACTGCCCTTTTCTTTTTTAAATTATTTTTTGAGGAAGATTACCCCTGAGCTGACATCTGTGCTCATTTTCCTCTACTTTATATGGGGATGCCTGCCACAGCATGGGTCCGTGCCCAGGATCTGAACTGGCAAATGCCAGAGCCTCTCAAGCAGAGTGCATGAACTCAAACACTATGCCATCAGGCTGGCCCCTCCACTGCCCTTTTAAAATAAACGCTAACAGTTTGACAGACATGTTTCAGATTCTTTTTTAGAATCTCGTAAGCTCAAATGGGGTATGATTGAAAAACCCGGGGCAGCTGGAAGTTGCCTAAATATGCAAACCTGACCTCATCACATCCCTGCTTCAACCCTCTCAGTGGCCCCATTGCCTCTAGGATCAGTTCGAGCTCCACGGCATGGCGCTCCCAGGCCCCCAGACCACAGCCTCGACTCTGCTTGCCTTCCCCTCACTGACTCAGCCATGGTAGGCTGTTCAAATTGCAATGCTTTTCCAACAGGCTCTGTCACATGGCTTTTTCTCAGGCTCACGTCTCTGGCTGCATTAACTCCCCACTCACCCTGCTGCCACCAGTCCACCTGGAGACCCTCAGTCATCTTCAGGATGCAGCTGGGTGCCTTTCCCGGCCACCCGCACGTCCCCACCCCTCCCACCTCTCCCGCTTCAGGCCCCCATGAATCCCTCTGTTGGTCTCTGTCACACTGCTTTTTCCCTTTGCCCTCCTCTGTTGACCTGCCAACTGCCTGCCCCTGGACTATAATTCCCTTGAGGACACAGTCTGTGCCTTATTCCCCTCCCGCTCCCCAATGCCTGGCACGCCCAGCAAGTGCTCTTCAAACAGCCTTGTGGATTCCTGAATCACTGGTGGCCCAGCAAAGGTAGGTGGCCCCAGCCTGACTGTTTCTGGAGGTCTCCAATAATGAGGGTGCCCAGGACCCCTCTGGGTCTCCAGGGTCACCGCCTACCGGAGCCCCGGCCCACTTTCCCCCGTGTCGTTACTGAGCTGAGCATTCCCTGGCTCACCTGCCTCTGCTGCCAGCCAGATCCGCTCTCACAGAGCCTGCAGGGAGCGCTCAGCAGAGCTCATTACTTAACGGTCAGTGGCCCAGACTCCCATCTCCCCAACAAGCCCACAGAGGCTGCTGGAGCCCAGCCCCATTCCTGTAAATGGAAAGCGATTTGCACTCATTCCCAAGATGAATCATTTTGTTTTAATCGCCTGTCCTTTTGCTGGCACTGCCATGGCTGCCTGCTCTGCCTTTTGGCCGTCTGTTGGCAGGACACCCTTCTGGGCCCTGCTAATCATCAAGAAGAGAGGTACAAGAAGGAAGGAGAGGGAGCCCCCCAGAAAGCAGGCTAACAGGCAGATGCTAATGAAAATGACGTGATTGTCCTGGAACCCAGGCAACGACCCCAAACAAGCAGAGAGCAGCTCCCAACTTGTGGCTCCTTTGAGGGCTGCTCCAGAGACCAGGCGGCTAACGTGGTGGAAGCGTCCAGCCCCCAGGACCCAGAGAGAGCTCCCACCTGAGCAGGATCAGCTGGGTGACCTAGGGTATTGCGGGGGGAGGAGGCTAATAATGAAGGGGGAAATTGCGGGACCCAGAATTAGTTCCCTGAATTTTGACACAAAATGGGTGGCACATAGAGAGAAGCAAATCTATACCCATTTTTCTTCTCAGGCTGCAATCCAGGAGACCATGTGGGATGGCAGCCGTGTTTCCTTTCCATCTACAGTAGGACTCATTCTATATCTGTTGGAGAGAGTCCAGCCTGCCATCAGCAAATGGGAAAGCTCCTGTCCAGGTCTCTGCCCATGGTGCTGGCACCGGCCCCACAGGCTGTTCCATGCCAAAGCCTGGGGCCCAGACTCCAGGCGCTGCCTCTGAATAATGAAGCCCCCAGGGCCACTAGAAGTGTGGAGTATGCATGCCCCTCCACGGTAAAATGGACTGTTGACCCCGTCTGGTCCTGGCCTGGCTGGAAAGGAGAGTTAGGGGGCCAGGCGGGAATTCTGTGCAAGGGAAATGGGAAGAACGAGTGGCCCTGGAGGAGACTGATTCCCCCCGACCAGCTTGCCAGTCAGGAGGCACTCAGGTGCCTGCAACAGAGGGCTGACCCAGAGGACCTCTGGAGAGCTCTTCCTGCCAGAGGATCCTCAGACGCCTAGGGGCTCGAGGCACTTCAGAGACATGACCTGCGTGGGGACCAGGGACGGTGGTCGCCCCACGTTGGGAACTGAGCCTCTGGGAGAGGTTTCCTACGCCCCAGCCCAGAAAGAGTTTGTGGGGCTGAGGTTGACAGGCTTTCCTTGTCCCTTTCTGCCTTCGCTCTCGCCCCCTGCCTCCTCACCTGCTGCAGCGTGACGCCTGCCCCTCCTCTGGCCACGTGCAGATGCCAAGCCTCCAGGCCTGGAGTTTGCTGAGAAGAGCCCCCTCAGAGGAAGGACAGGTCAGCACGTCCCACAGCGGGGCACTGAGCCTTCTGGGAGCCAGGGCCCCAGGAAACTTTGTGAGAACAGCCAGGACCCACACCTCTCCACCTGCTGCCCAAACTGCTGCCGGGAGCAAGTCCAAGGGCAGAGGGTGAGGGCATCCTAGGAAAGGGTGTCTCTCTGTGGGAAGAAAGCACCGGAGACTCACTCAGCAAATATTTGCCAAGTGCCAGCTAGGCACCAGGCATTGTCCCAGACACAGCAGTCCCCTAAACGGGCAAAGTCCCTGCCTCGTGGGGCTGACATCCTGCAGCTCATCACAGAAGGCCAGAACGGGCCCAGCCTGAGAGACAGCTCCTCAGCTCCCACCGAGGAGGAAGAAAAGAGTGAGCGGGGAGCCAAGACTAGGTCCAGGGCCCCAGCCTCCCAGTCAACAGCCGCAAGAGGCGAGGACGGGCATAGGCAGCCTGCCCGGAGGGCCTGTCAAGAGCAGGGGTCACTGTACTGACTGGGGAACACGACAGAGTACTGAGTCCCCTCCCCACCTCTCCCTCCTCCCCCTCCTCCTCCCCCCTCCCTCTTTGCCCCTGCCTCCCCCTCCAAGCCTGTTCCACAAGTCTCCAGCTGACTCTGCTGGCTTGCAGTCTTGAGTCAGTGCCAGCCAGGAGGTCCTGATAACCTGTCCCCTTGATTCAAGAACGCCAAGACAGCCCCTGGGGACAGAAACTCCAAGGCCCAAAAAAGGAAAGGTAAACGGAGAAGCTGTGGGAGGCAAGGCCCTAAGCTTGGACTGCCGCAGCGGTCCAGGTTATGCGGCAGGAGATAATGAGGGTGCAGCTCCAAGCAGAAGGCCTGATACCTGTCGCTGCTCAGTCAATGTTAATCTTCCCTTCTTCGTTCCTCAGCTCCACTAGACAATACCTCCAACTCAAATGCCTTATTAATCATTTATAATATTGCTGATAGTAATAAGATTCATAAAAATTCAAATTGTAGGGGCTTTGCTCCGCTCCTCTGGCTTCAGATCAGAGAGCTACACACGTCACCCTCAGTGGGGAAGGAGTGCCATATCCCTTGGAATGCTCTCACCCCATTTAGTCTTTTAATTCGGATTATCCCACTCCTTTGGAAGTCCTTGAGAAACACGAGATTTCAACACGAGCATCTCATCTGCCCAGAATGCGGCTGAGATACAAGATGAACGAGGTGACCAGCCCAGCCTCCCTGGTCCTCGCTCTCCTCTGGCTGCAGTTCCCAGGGCCCCGCTTGGCAGGTGTAAGACAAGATATCGGGGCCCTCTCCCCGTGCTCGCCCCTCGTCCTGGCATCCAACTTCAGGCCTTGCCTCCTCTCTGCCCTTTTTCTCCTCTTCACGTCCTGCTGATGGATCTCTCCCACGTGAATTCTTAGCACCTGCAGATATACACATTGATCTGGAAAAAGTCTTTATGCATTGCCATCGATTTTAAAGACATCGACAACAGCAAGCTCGAACTCTAACACGGTGTAACAATAGCTCCAGCTCACAGAATACGCCAGCCCCCCAGAGGAATCCTGAGCCCTTCACAAGCCCTTTTCTGTGCAGGCAACTGTTGCCCTCAATTCTAGGGAAAGGAAGACGGAGTGAAGCCAATGTTTGTTTTGGGATGAAGGGTGATGAAGAGCTGAGGCGGGGGCATGCCTACTTGAGAGAGTAGGAGAGAGGAGTTAACATTTTGAAGTAATTGGTGAATGCATCTTCTGTCATTCTTAGGAACCACCCCCATTGTCCCCAGTTGGGCCAGGAGTGAAGGGGGACAAGGAGAAGTGGACAGCAGGTGCACCATGCCAGTGTTGGGTACACTCAGGGCTTGGCTTAGCACCCCAGAAGACATGAGTGCAGAGCGTCTCCTGCAACTTCCCGGCCCCCAGTGGTCTCTGGCCTGTCCCTGTCCCATCCCTACCACTCCTCCCCATCCTCATCAGCACCAATTTACTTCTCCCCTTCAGGACGCTTCTCCTAAAAGCTTGAGGGGTGTCACTCTCAGAAGCTGGGGACTAGGTGACCAAGGACCCCTTGGCCCCCTTCCCTACCCGCCCTCCTTGCCTCTTCAACCTAGTCTTTTAGTTTCTGCCTTGGAGAGGCCCCATCCCTCTTTCTGGGCTGGGCCCTCCTGTTTGTAATCCTTCTGACCCTCTGCCAGCCTGCAGCTCTGGCTGGCCCACTTGCTTTATTCTCTGGCTCTTGGTCTCACAGGAAGTGACTTGCCCATCTTTAGGCCCAGCTGCCTCCCCTGTAGCCCACCTATCACCCTGTAGACCCTTCTGCAGCATTCTCCACTTGGCCTTACTCCCCACTTCTCCTTTTATTCTCTTTCTTCATGTCCCTTTAGAGTGTTTGGACACCTGCTTTCCTCAGCCCAGCGGTGGTTCTCTTCCTCGTGCAGCAGCCCCTTGGCTGACCTGTCTCACGAACAGCCAGAATGAATTATTTATTAGCAGGAGCCAGCAAGTGGACTGGCTGCATAAAACCACCAGCGAGGGTGTGGTGACCTGTTTCAGTATCTCTTATTCATGCACTGAGCTATTTTTCCAACTTGCTAGAATCCCACCCAATAGGAGTGGGGGCCAAGCTGAGGACTGGAGACCAAAGAGCATTTGAACACTGATGTTGTCACTCTTAGATCCGTGTGTCTGGCTGAAACGCTTGATTTCTCAGGGCCTCCCTACCCTCATGGAGAAAAATGGCGATTTTGTCCTCTGGTTTCCCAGACATCATGGGAGGACATAGAGATCTTCTTCATAAAGTGCTTTGGAGGTTTTTGGAGGGAGAAGCTGTCTGACGATTTTGCTCTATGCTCACTCCTCACCTTCCTGCAGCCCAGGGACTCCTAGCAGGAAGCAAGTTTCCTAACCAGTTAGAACCATGTGCAATCCTGTACAGAAGGCAGGACACAGGGAGCAGGAAAGTAGCCCTCAGTGGGCTCCGTGCTGGGGACACACGGCCTCTGCCCTCAGGAAATTTCTAGTCTGGGAGAGTGGACAGGTCCGGAGAAGGGCACATTCACAAAACAAAATGATAATGATGCAAGGAACCCAGAAATAGCAAGTAAGATGTGGGGACACTTCCTCTTCCAGGGAGAATGGATACAATAGTGATGGGGCAAAGGCAGAGCATGGGGCAGGTGTGAGCACCCACTCACCCCCTGGCCAGCAGTGCTCAGCACTGACCCCAGCACTGCCTGGCTTTACCCATAAGAACCCACAGATAGCATTCCCTCGGGCCACATTCTCCTCTCCCGAGGGGACAGATGAAAACCTCATGACAACAGCCTCAGACGTCTAATCCCTGCTTTCTGAGACTGCCACCTGCAGACAACCAAGGGCTACCTGAGCGTGAAGGGCCAGCCACTCGCCCAGACCACTCTTCTCACCCAGGACCACCAACCTTCTCTGACGGCCAGAGGGGAAGGACTGGGATGCTGGTGTTTGTTGACCCAGTTTGCTGTGGGGCTGACCCATCCACTCCCATCCCAAAGTGCTTAAAGAGGCCTGGGGGTCCACCCTGTCCTGCCTGACCCAGCCTGGGCCACAGGAGGGACGGAGGGCTAGAAGAGAAGAATGGCAAAGAAGGCGGGAAGGTGCAGACCTGGGGATTCCAGTGCCAGCCGCTGAGCTTCTCTAGAAAAGGAGAAATTCGGGAGAAAGCCCTGAAGACTTCAATGTAAGGAATTCCCTGCAGTGTCACACTTTCCCACAGCACCCAGCACAAAAGATAAGTTTTTTAAAATGCATGTTGGATGAGCTCTGGTGAATCAGTCCCAAAACAACGCCCATCCTCTGTCCCTCCCTTCCTGCAGGCCAGTCTGTCGCCAGCCCACTCAGAGAGGACAGCAGGTCTCCTCGGTATCCGTCCGTCTGGGCTGGGGCTCTGGCAGTCAATCTACGGTGTTACAGAGCAGAACAAAGCAATTGGGCTCAGCCAAGCCCAAGGTCGCAGATCCCATCCCTGCTCCCCAGGGGGGCTACGTGGGACCTCAGGCCATGAAAAATTCTGAGAATGACCAAAAAGTGCTGTTAATAAAACTGTAGGGGTGTGGCCTTGTGACTTGTATGTCCACACACATGCCCTCCCATTTACGCAGATTTGCAAAAATACATCTTTTCATACACAAAGATGCACACATATATGCTCATAAAAGCAAAGGTGCACGCTTGAAGATCCTGACGTGTGCTCCACTCTCCCCCCACACACCAGGAGTTATATGAACTCATGGACCTTCCACCTCTCCAGGGTGGGCTTCTCCCATAGCGCAGTCCAGCCAGGGCCCAGGGCTGGGGGGCAGTTGGCACCATTTGCATTCTTCCCGGGATGGGAGTGGTGCAGGCAGCCCGGGCCCCTGTGCATCCCGCAGTGATAGCCAACGTCCCGGAGCTGACCTGGCTGCTCCGGGAGATACATCTTCCCTCAGTCCCCTCCCAGTCAATCCCAGTTCCTCCTGAGGGCTCCTGGCTCCAGCTGTCAGTCTAGATTGTTAGTCCCCGAACACAAGGCAGTCGGAGGACCCTCCCTCGCCCTCTGAGAGGACCCAGCAACTATCCTCTCTCTGGGTGTCCTCCCGACACCTCTTTCCAGGAGCCCCATACTTGCCTCCTCCAAAAAGTCTTCTCTGATTGAATCTGTTTGGTTCTAAATGGCGTGGCTCCCCGGCACTCGGAGAAAAATGCTTTCTATTCACTGCTTTGTTATCCAGGCTTGTGTCAGGTCTGACTCACGTGAGTGCTGTCACCTCCATTAGATGGGGGCTTCTGGATCCCACAAATGACGTCCCCTCGCTCCAGAGTTCCGTGGAATCCTGTCCTAGGAAGGGACTCAGGCAAGACGACCCTGCCTAGACAACACGATTTTCAAGATCTCTGCCGTTGGTTTGCAGAGGACCCTGATGGAGACCAAGACTCTTAGGAAATAGCAGCAATGATATGGAGCTAAAGCCACTTCGGTTCCAAGAGTTAAGAGCTTTTCACAGAAATGACTGTCTAATTATCAGCGTGGCCTCCACGGAGAGCAGCTCCGTCTGGTTTCCGAAGTAGGAGATGCTCCCATGCATTTCCTTGAATTCCCTAGGGAGAGTCCTCCTATGCCTCAGAACAGAGGAACCTGGAGGAGAGCCAGCAAGGTGAGAGGGCAGTCAGGAGGCCCTGGAGGGGAGGGGCCTGAGGGGAGCAAGGAGGAGGGAGAGGGAGGGGGCGTGGAGTGGGAGACAACGGAGGAAAGCTGCTGGGAAAAGGTAATAATAAGAGAAACAGAAAGGGGAGAAAGATAAAGATTGGCCAAACAGGAGGGGGGGTAGTTGTGACAGAATCATAACCTCGACAACCCAGAAACACAGACTGAGAGGACAAGACTCAAAGAGCACCTCCACCAGGAGCTTGGCAAAGCGTCCTCAGGAGGGGAGCGTCCAAGGGACTGGGGATTGCAGTGCCTGTCTGGAGGTGGGCACTCTGGGAGACGTCAGCCTCGCACCCTCTGTGGGCAGGCGCTGTCACACAAGTTTCCACAGGTCAGGAGCCCAGCATGGAGAGGCGCGGCGATACACAGCTGACGCCTGTTGCACACGGTGCTCTGTGCCTCTCGCTTCCCCAGTGCTCTCCAGCTGGGGAAGCACTCTCACCAGGGCCAACTCTTTCCCAGCATTTCAATAAGCATTAATTAAGTGCCTGCTGTGTGCCTGGCACCCTCATAGAAGAGGTCTCTGCCCCACAGGGTTCCTCTGCAGTTTATGGCTAGGTCTTGGAGTTCCAGGCCGACAGGCTCCCCCTAAAATAGAAATAGCTGTCCCTTTGTTGCAGAGTCACGTGCACATTACTGACAGGGACGAGGGCGTTTCATCCTCTTTCTTGGTCACCTAATCTGGATCCGTCAACTCCCAGACAGGGAAATTTCCTCATGGAAACTCTCACTCTGCTCCACACCCCAGTCCTTCATAAGGGCATTGTCTTGCGAAGATGGGAATAAACAAGGAAAATGGGGCAGTCAAAAGGTTGTCTGGAGTCTGTGCTTCTCTCCCAAAGGCCCACTTTACCCGAAAGGTGACAGATGTCTCTTCCCCTGCTGACCACCCGGAGCCCAGAGCAGAGGTGCCGCCTCCTCACGCAGGGTCCGGACCTTGTAGAACAGGAACGCCTTCTCCTGGCCACCCTGGAGGAAGGGCCACAGCAGGCGGGGCCTGGGTTGTGCTGGGGTCTTGGGAATTCCTTCTCGCCAGCTTTAAACTTAGACTCGAGCATCACTGGTTTCCAATGGGTCGCTGAAGTCTTGCTTAGGGGCTGGGAGGACCCAGCCAGTTCTCAAGGTCAGTAAACAAAAACGTACTATGAACTATTCAGACACACAGAAAGATAGAAAGATCATGGACATGTGTGTTGCCCTTCTTAGCTTAAAGAAACAAAGCTCTGGGAAGCCCCGAGGACCCACTGACTCGCCCTGACAACACGCGCCCTTCTGCCCAGGTGAGCCCTGCTCAGGGGCATCTACCACCCTCCAGGGCACCCTCCCCCTAGGAGTCCTGCCTCTCCCAGTGAGGCAGGCCAGCCTTTGGCATTGAGACTCCTTTCCCCGGGGCTGCCTGTGAGGCTCCCCTCCTGCCCCACTTCTCTCTCTCTCCCTTCCTGCCGGCTGAGCAGACAATCAGTATGTATGCGAATCCACCAGGCCAGCTGGACAGGGAGGCCCGGGAGACAGAGGCAGAGTCGCCATCCTCAACATGGGCGGGTTTAACTCAGACACAAAACAGGGGACCCAGGTATCTGCCGCCTCTGGCTGGGCAAGGTCGGCGTGACCTGGAGCCAGCCAGGCCAGGCGCCTCCAGGGCCCTGTCTGATGGTCTGATGTGTGCTCCGTGTGGCCTCACGGCATCTCCTCCCCCCACCCAAGGGTTGTGGGTCCTGTTTACTCTGGTGGGAGGCAGGGCAAAATCCCTGGGTGAGGCTGAGGAGAAAATAATAAGCAGTGTCATCCCCTTACGGTGCAAGGCAGCAACACAGTTGCCCGGCTGGAGGGAGCTGTGGAGCGGATCCATTGCGCCCAGGGCCCCAGGGCCCCCACCACAGCGCTTTCCTCTTCAGCCCCTCACAGCCGCCCTCCTGCTCTCCAGCACTCCACACGGGCGCCCCGCCCCCTGCCTCCTGTCAGCGCAGCCCCTGGAGATGCCTTTCGCAGGTAAGCCTCCCTGGCCCTGAGCACTCACCCCCACGTCCCTTCAGATTTTGAATAATCACTGGCACTATGGTAATATCCTCTTGTGCAAATTCAGCTTTGTTGTACTATAAATGATCTTCCTTGCCACAATATAAGCTTCTAGGGAGCAGGAACCATGGCTGATCTATCCTGGGCATCTTTCACCATCATTTTCACAAGTGGGTCCATACTTGTTTGTTGAATGACTGAATGATCTCTGCCTCCAGATCTACCTGAGGGTTTCTCAAGAATGGGGCCATCCATGTCTGATCTTTTCTTGAAATCTCCCAGTAGAACCAATAAAGGGACACCCATTCCTGATTGTTGAGGAAGTGGAGAAAAACTCCAGAAAAGTCTCTGCAGCCAGCCCACTCAGCCTCTCTTCCCCACCCGCTGCTCACCTGCCCACCCACAGGTCCTTCCCGAGGAACGGGAGCAACCCCCGTCATAGGCTCGTCCTGCTCCTTTGAACCCTCTGGTGATCCTGTTTTGGTTCGATGGCCTGACTTGAGGGTTTGTCTACCCATTTACCAGGGTCCACAGTGTCTGTATCAAAACCCTCCTAAGACAACAAAGTCACGCCCTCTGCAGCTTTCCTGCTTCCACACGAACACAGGGCTTTTACCAGACAGCGGGTCTTCCCAGGCACACCCCCACTCTACAGATGAGCAAGCTGCGGCTCAGAGAGGCAGGATGAGGGATTCGGAGCTCAGAGTCTGGACACGGACCTTCTGACTCCAGACTGCTCGGGGCACCGCGGCAGCCCTGCCGCCCTCACTCTGATGTGAGCTGTCACAGCGCAACCTCCAGCAAAGGCACTGCTGCCGTTGGGCTGGGTGGAGAGGGCCTTGAGGACAATCAAAAGCTCCTTGCAAGGAAGAAGATGGAGACAGCCTTCAAGTCCACTCAGGGCTGGGGTTGCCCTTGGGGTTTCTGGCCCACTGGAGACTTTTAGCAGGGCTGGCAGTTCCTGTCGGAGGCCAACTCTGCCCGGGCAAGAGGGTGCTGCTGCTGAGCTAGCACCCCAGCCTGATGAGCCCCGCCGAGCCACGCAGGAGACAGTGGAGGTCATCAAGCAGCAGGACACACTCAGGGAGGCCCCGAAGCCTTCAAGAGTCAGCGAGGCAGCCCTCCTCTTGACCAGACATGGCAGCACCCAGGCTCTCCTTCTCTGGGTTTCTTCCATGGCCAAGGTGGTCACAGTGCCACCTTCTGAGACTCAGCACAGACAGGCGCTCCGAGCGCATGCCTGCGTCATCACAGGTCTTCCCCATAAGAGGAGCCCATAAGGAAGGAGAAGCCCTGTTTCCAGAGGACACTCATAGCTGGTAAGTGTCCCCGTGCAGACCCAAGTCCAGGTCTTTCAAATCTAGCCTGCCCATATCCGACCGAGGCTGCATTCTCCTGCTTCCTCCCGCTTCCACCTTCCTGCTCCTCAAGATGGCGCCTCACCTCGGCCAGCACATTGATGTGTAATTTTATTTCTGTATTTTTAATAGGTCACATATTCAAAAAGTGCAAAACCCATGCTTTACAAAAGAGTATACATGGAAAGTCTTCCTCCCACTCCTGGTCCCCAGACTCGGAGTTACTCTTCCAAGAAGCGCCACACTGTTTCCTGTGTCTCCTCCCGTATACACATTATGCGAAAGAAGAAATTATGCATAAATATGCTTTCCCCACACTTTTTAAACAAATGATAGGATATACACATCACTCTGTGCTTGCATGTTTGAGTGAACAATGTGTTCTGGGAATTATTCCATATCCATACATAAAGTGTTCTCCATTTCTCCTGATGAGTCCAGAGTACTCCATTGGCTACAAATCCATTTAAGCAGGCCCCTGTGATGGACATTTAGGTTGTTTAGCTATGAAAAAGAACGTGACAGTGAGCAACTTTGTAGACGATGTCCCTGTGCCTGTGTGCAAGAACGTGTGCAGGGTAAGTTCCTAGATGTGTCGTGGGCTCTGGGATTAAGCATTCCCACTGGGAAGCAGAATAGGATGGTGCAGAGCAGGCCATCTTTCATCCTGGCTCTGTCACTTGCCAGCTGTGTGACCTCCAGCAAGCTGCATAACCTAACTAATCCTCCGTCTCCTCGTCTGTTAAAGTAGTTGCCTCCTTGGAGGGGAGCTGAGACAGTTCAGGTGAAAGAGATCCTGTCTATAACGTGCCCAGCACAGAAGCTGCTTCCTGGAGCTGCTGAAGACATGGGGCAGCAGGCATGTCCACTGCCCCGGCCTGGGAAGGAGCTTCTACTGGCCTGTCCCTCTCGCCTTCTCCACGCCCGTCCTCTCTGCATTTATCGTGCTCCCAATGCCTCCTGACACCGTCTGCCTGGTCTCCCGGTTCTGTGTGGTTCAGTGTGTCTCTTGCCCACCAGATAATAAACTGCCGGAAGTAGAGACCCTCTGAGTCGTTTCTGAAACACCCTCACCCCCTGTCAGAGGCTGTGGCACGCGGCAGATGCTCAGTGAATGTCTGCCAAATTGCAATCAGCTCCGGAAGCTGTCCCCCACAGCTCAGCTTCCCAGAAGCTTGGTACCTGAGCAAAGAAAGACAAGAGTTGCCTCCAGCCAGCAGGCTTGAGTGGTGGCAGCCTCCCTCTCCGCTCGCAGAGCTTGGGTAATGAGGAGAGACTCTTGACTGTGCCAGATTTAAAATCCCCAGCTCCTGCGCCCCCATCTCCCACAGCCGCCCACGCCCCCAGCGCCTGGTCTAAAGCCTTCAGAGATGCTGCCTCTGCGGAGGGGGGAGGCCACTCCCTGGCCCCTGTGCACTCCCTCCCTCACGTGTCCCAGTTTGGACCGCGCACCACCAGGGAGATCATCGCTAGGGACCGTTGCCCAGAGAGAGTAGGGAGGTGGGAGGAAGTCATTTCGATTTCTCTCTGGGAGCATAAATGCTTTTTTAATTGCTGTCAAAGGCGGCTCCTCAGAAATGTATTATTGATAGCGACCGAAATGAAAGAGGAAAAGCAGCAGCAGTCTCTCCTCTGCTGGCCCTCCACCCACATTCTCCCCGCCCGCCCGTTAGACCTGGGCGTGAGCTGCCTTCCTCCGCGCTCCTCTTTCCTCTTTCTCTCCCCACCGCCCCACCCCAGCTCTCTCCTCTGCCGCCTCCCCTTTAGTTTTTCCCAGTGTCCTGCCTGGTGGCAGCTCTGTGGCCCTCACTCTCTGCCTCTCCCACGCCCCTCGTGCTCACCGCACTCCATGTCCCTTTCAAACTGTCCTGACCACCACATCTGACTCTGTCTCAGCCCCTCATTCTTTTTTTTCTGCTGGGGCTCTTTTTCTTGGGGTCTTAGACCCTCAGATATTCTTTCTCCAACCGTGTAGTATTTCCTGACCCCTAAACCTGGGATGCGGAAATTTTTATTTCCACCCTTCTCTGGTACCCAGGCCTCCACCCGTTCCCAAATTGCCAGCCTTGATCCTTGGTTTGTGCCAATTGGTCAGGTGAGTTGCCGTCCATCCTGCTGGCTGTATTTGGGGCCCAAACTAGCAGAGCCCAGATAAGCCGTCCCTGAGGATGCCAGGTGTAGAAAACCCCCAAATTCCTTCCTTCGCTCCAGCGGTGTCTCCCCCTTGGCCATCAGAGGGTTTTCCCTGCAGCAGGTCTGAGCTCCACTGCTCCCCTGTCTGCTGTGGGCTGGACCAGGCCCTCCAGCGCCTGCACCTTTAAGAAAACACAAGGCTTCAGGCACCGCCAGCCCCTCCCCTGCCCCTTCCCCAGCTGGGGGAGGGGAGCAAAGCTGCCTCTTCCCGCAGAGGCCCCTCCAGACAGCTCATAAATAATGGCTGAGCTCCCCGCGGGACAGGAAGCGTTCGCTCTAGTGGAGCCTGGAGAAGGGTGACAAGGCTCGGTCATCTATCTCCTCCCGTGCTCTCACAGGGCACACGCCACTTTGTCCTCTGCCCGTCCCATTTCTGCTTCCCTGAACCTGGGGGGAAAAGGGACCAGGATGAGGAAGAGGAGAGCTCCGGTCTCCTGCTGCCCCAGAGCCGTTCAGTAGTCCACCCTGCCCCTCCTCCCACAGGTGTTTACTGATGAGAGCAGCAAGTCCCCAGACCCACCTCTCACCCACAGAGCCGGGGCCCTGCTCAGAGCCTCGCCCCGCATTCCAGAGGGCCAAGCGACAGACGCAAAAGCAGTTGCTGTGAAGGCAAATCTAGTTGCATATGATTGCATGGTTTTAGGTTTTAGACCAAAATGCAGTGAACTTCCCAAACCTCTCTGACAATCCCCCAGTTCCTGCCTCTCCCCCCTGTGCTGGGGCTTCAGTGCCCCCTTCTCTCCTCCCAGGATTCCCCCACCTCTGAGCACCCCGCACCCCCAGTGCAGCCAGCTCAAAGTGCTTCAGCGCCGCCACCTCCACGGCCTGGCAGGCAGGCGTGTGAAGCTGTGCAAGCAGGTTTCTCCGTGGTCCTGAGGCTGGTCCTCTCACTACGCGGTACCACCATCCCACCCTCACTGGGCCAGGCTGTCCTTGAGCCCACAGCTACCTACCTGGAGGGCACACACCACCACCCCCACCCACCACCAGGCACCCTGGCACGATACTTGGTTGCCCTAAGTACAGCCTTGGGGATAAGCTGCTGCCAGGCCTGCCTCCTGATGAAGATGGGGGAGGGGACAGGAGTCTGGGGAGCAGGCCTTCTCAGTGCTGATCACAATTACCAAGCACCTGTGGCAGGCGGCCTGAGCAGGGCCAAGCCTGGGCTGCCTCTGTGGCCCGTGCTCCCGCCCCAGGCTAGCCCCCCGCCCCCAACCATAAACAGGGCTGCTGGGACTGACTGCCACTCCCAGCAACACTTGTCTGCTCTCTCTCTCTCCTGTCCCCAGTATTTCATCTCTTTCCCTGCAAATCTTTTCTGTGCCTCTTCCTATTTTCTCCCCATTTCTTCAACTTCTTTTCTGCCTCTCCTTTTCTCTACTTGTCGCTGTCTCGGAACGCTGCTGCCTCCTTTCTTTCTCCTCCTCTCTTCCCCTTCCCATTCTCCTCCACGCTTCCTCCTTTCCTCTCCTTAGCCCTCCCCACCCCCAAATCCACACCACCTTCCCTCTTGTGACTATATTTAGCTCCGAGCTGGGGGTTCAGAAGGCGCCGCTGGAGCTGGCGTCTAGTCTTGAAGGGTCTGTCAGTGTTTCCATAAGAGGCTCAGCTGGGACGAGTTTATAACTGAGCTGTTTCCTTTCCATACCGGCACCAGGCCTGGGCTGAGTGCAAGGGGGAGGGGACCTCCAAGTATGGCAAGCTGTCTCCCCAGAGATGGGCAAGCTCTTCAGGAGAGAAAGGAACTGTGGGTTAATTCAGAGAGTGGATGGGCCCAGGTGACCAGGCAAGTCAGGATTCTGCCATGGGTTAGGACCCTTGGGAGCCCAAGGATAGACCCCTTCCTGACCAGAGATGGAGCAAGGAATTGTTCTCATGACGTGACCTGAGGGACTTTGAAAGACCCCTTTCCCTGAAGTATCTCACCAGCCTGCTGTGGTCTCTGCCTCCCACTGCCACAGCCCTTTCTTTGTGTTAAACCAGTACCTCTAGAAGACATCCTAAAAATCATATCCAATACTCGAAGGCACTTTACAGTTCACTGTGTGGTGTGAACACACCACTGCTTTTGATCCTCACAATTATGAGATCGGGAGAGAGAACTGGAACCACTTGCTCGAGGCCACCAGTTTAGTGAGTGGTGAGGCTTGAACTTTCATCTCTAACCGTTGTGCCCCCTTCTCTGCAGTGAATGCCCCTCCCCCCCAGGCCGGCAGCCACCAGGACCCACAGCTGGAAAGTTAGGAGCCCCAGCTGTGGGGTCAGAGACCTGGCTGGAATCCTGGTTCTGCTATTTAGTGCTGCCTCACCTTGGGCAGGTCACTTCACTTCTCTGTGTCCCACAGAGGACTGTTGTGAGAATTAAAGGAGATAATGTTCTAAATGTTTACACATAGTAGGTGTTCAAAAAGGGTAAATAGTATCACTGGTGTGTTAACATAGAGCACAGATCCCTGAAGGTACGGGCCCGGGGCAGTTACATCGCAAGGGAGAGGATAACAAGAGTCTGGAGGGGTGTGGGGATGGCAGGGAGGGATGGGCAGCAGGCCTGGTCAGCACACAGCAGGTGCGCAGGGCAGCAGGGGGAGGCAGCGCAAATGTCCTCTACTTGCAGTCCCTGGGGGCCCAGAGCCTGGTAGTGTACAGACACCATCCGCATCTGCCCATTCGTCTACTCCTAAGGGTTGGGGGACGGCTTGGAGTGAGAGATAGGCCCAGCTTTATAATCACTCTTTCACAGTGTGGAAATCAAGACCCAGACAGGGGAATGAATCTGCCCAAGATCGCAGCTAATTATTTTATTCTTTCACTCACTCCTTCATCAGGTATGTAGTGAACACCTACTACCTACGGATGCTGCGTTATGTGCCAGTCATGCTCAGTGACAGCCAGAGCCAGAGACCAGGGCCGGGATGCCCAGTCTCAGGAGTTCTCTTGAGAAGACCGCTGTGCAGCCTTGGCTAGAGTTACTGGTTGAACTGGTGGTGAGTGGTGGCTGAGCATGAGCAGGGAGAAAGACACAGTCCTGCATCCCCAACGCTTCAGTCTCTCTCCTTCCTGGCTTGAGAGGGGCCCCACCGTAAGGTTTCTCTGACAGGTGGGCAAAGAACAAGCAGAGTAAAGGGAACTGGAGCCAGGAGAGTTCTTGGCTCCCCATTCACCTTCCTCAGCCCAAGCATATCTACCAAGAAAGCCATAGCTACTGCCCCGTGGGAGGACAGCCATTCCCCTGGACTTAGACCCAGGAGTCCTGACACTTAGCCCAAGCATGGCTTCAGAGATTTCAAGTGACCAGAGGAAGGGGGGAAGAGGCATTCCATCCCATCCATTCCTCCACTGTTCTGGGACAAAGGAAGGTACTTCCCAGCTTCTCCCTCAGTGCTGGGTCTCTTTTCCTCCTGGCCTGGGAATGCCATTTGTAACCTGAGATCCTGGATGGGTTAAGGGTGAGGAGCAGGGGGAATTGCTTAGGGTTGTAAATAGGACCACGGATGGGGCTGCTGCCTGAGTGGATGCGCAGCTTCCCTGACGCTCGTCCACCCATGCATCCACCCATCCATGCATCCATCCATGCATCCATCCATGCATCCATCCATGCATGCATCCATCCATCCATCCAACCATGCATCCATCTATCCATCAATCCATCCATGCATCCGTGCATCCATCCATCCATCCATCCATCCATGCAGCCAGCCAGCTATCCATGCATGCATGCATGCATGCATCCATCCATCCAATGTCCTGGGCATTTGAAAGACAAATGACCACGCCTCCACTTTCCCCCTTTCTCTTGCTCCTTTCTCTTCATGAGAACCATGGGTAGAAGGGGGGAGACTTTCTAGAGGTCATCTTTCCCATCCACCTATCTCTGGAAGAGCTCGCTCCCCAGGCAGATAACCTGATTTCCCAGGCAGCTCAGGCCTGTAGGAACAACCTTGCTGCCCAGAAGCTTTATGATGCTTAACCTAACAGCTTCTGACTCCATCAAAGCTGCATTCACCACCCTGCCCTGCACCCTTTGTTTCTCCTCTCCGATGTTCTGTTTCTCATTTGCTTCCTTATTCTCATGGCCTCTCGGAAAGAGCTGTAGATGTGGAGTCGGAAAGCTTACTTTGAATTCCAGCTCTATCACTCACCGTGGAATGACCACAGCCTTAAATTCTTTGAGCCTCAGTTTCTTAGTCTGTAAAATGAGTATAAATAATACCCATTTGCTGTGAGGATCAAATGAGATAATGGATGGGAAGCAGTTTCGTAAACTGTAAACTGCCATACTTACACGAAGACTTATCATTAATTCTTCTTGCTTCCTGGACACCAACGCGGGCGAGCAGCAGGACTCCAGGCGGGAGCCGGGGACGAGGCGATGGAATCCTAACTGCCCTCTGGCTCTACAGGCAACCGTGGGACCATAACCTCTGAGCCTTGGTTTCCCCAGCAGTAAAGGAGGAGTCATTAGACCCATTTGCCTCCTCCAGCGAGGAGAGGAGTGGCTCATAACCAGTGATTGCTCACTCTCTCCTTTAAAGATGCTTCTGAGCTCACCGCTGCCAATTACAGTTTATTGAGCAGACCGAACGCGGTCTCCTGTGCTGAATAAACAGACCTTCCAAAGGCACAGGCCTTGCCCAGGAAGAACAGCCAGCCTAGCCCAGCCCTGCAAGGAGCAGAGCAAGGCGCTGTCTCACCACACATGTGCCTCTGCTGGGGGGACTGGCCCGAGCAGAAACGACAGCTAGGTCTTGCCCCTGGCATAGGGTCCCAGTGGGACCCTAAATGGTCAGGAAGAAGGAAGGGCTTCCTTATCACGTCTGGGTCTACTCGGCTGCCAAGAGCTACTGATCTCTGCTTCACAATGGCTCTTGCCACTGTCGCTCATTTCCACTCTGGCCATCCTCCTGGAGGTGTCTCCAGGTGACGTTGTCACAGTAACTTCCTAACTGGTCCCCACAGCTCTGGCCTTGCTTCTCCCCCATCCATCCCACTCACTGCTGTCAGATTAATCTTCCTAAAATACTCCTTTAGCCTCTCAACTTCCTGTTTGGCACCTTCAAAGATTCCCCATTGCCTAAAGTATAAAGTTCAAGCCGGACGCAGTATGACACAGGGAAAAACAACTTCAGAATCAAGAGGATTCAGGCTCTGCCCTTGACAGGATGGTTACTCCAACTTCTCTGAGCATCAGTTTTCTCAACTGCAAAATGAGGCCAATAGTACTGACATTCTACTGCTTCAAAGCGTCTGTAAGGCACTGCGCCTGGCTCATAGAAGTTATTCCGTCCACGTTAGCCCCTTCCACCTTCCTTCCCTCCACCAGGGCCCAGTGCATGCCTAGTTGCACAACTACCCTGGGAATTCTGACCACCAACACATCACGTTCACAAGGGCTGGAGGGCACTGAGGGAAAGGGAAAGGTCTGTGGGGTTGGTGATCAGGCTCCCGACACCTCAGGAGCAAGGCTTCAGAGAAAAGGGAAGATGAAGTCTGCCCCCAGCACTGTGAGCGTGGGAGCTCAGGAAGGAGAAGACTCACCCTGAAAGCAGAATGCCGCTTCCTGATCTATGGGGAGGACCTTTTTAGATAACTGAGCACATCACTTAAATGGCCTTGGCTTGGCCCCTGGGACCCTGGTCCACGTTCTTTCAGAAAGGAGACCAGAAAACCAACAAACCAGCAACACTGGTGGCCAAGCTTCTGCTCCAATACAGGACACGGGGCCAGGGGGCCGGCACCACAGCAGGTGCAGCTGACCACTCACCGAGCAGGTTCAACCATGACGTCGCTCTGGGGCCTTAAACTCAGAACCTCAGCTTGTCTTTAAAAACAGGGGATAATCTAAATGCTGATTTCATAGTGTTGTTTGGGGTATTAAATGAGTTCATCTGTGTAAAGGGCGTTAGCAATAAATGTTCCTTATTTTGATAGCTGATTTCTTGATTTTCCCCAAAGTTGGAGAAAGAAAAGTCACATTTTCTCCTTATCTTCCACTGCCCCTGACAAGAACCCTTGGCTTCAAGTAGATGAACCTCAACTCTGATTCCGGGAGGAATGGTCCCCCAGAGCTCAGGTATTCCTGGGAGGCCAGACCCCCTAATCCATATCCCCGAAAGCGTGAGACCCGCCTCAGCCCCTGACGGGCTCCGCCTCCTGGCCCAGCGCCCAGTCACCCACCATCCTCTGGACAACCCCGCACGTCCCTTCTGTCTCCTCAGCAACGAGCCACAGGCCACGCTGGGACATCCTCGCGTCGTTCCCATCTTGTGTTATTACGTTGTTGGTTAATTCTTCGTGGGTGTAAGTTTTTACACCCAGCTTCACCACAGCCTTGCCATAACTCTTCCTGTAGCTCCGACAGAGCTAGGTGCATACTGGACGCAAAAGCTGTTTGGAATGAGTGAATGAGCCGAGCTTGGTGAGCACATTAGGCTGATGAGATCACGGCTTGGGGCCCAGGCTAGCGATGGCTCTCAGAGTGCAGGCCACCTTGCTGCTCTGTGCTGCTGGTCAGTTAGGGATGGGATGAGCGGGTATGAATGAGCTTCCTCCACCTCAGCCAGAACAAAGGCACCCAGAGCCCTCTGCTCCTTCACCTCACTGCTCTCTGACCCCGATCTCCTTCAAGGTGGCTGGGGCCTTGTAGGAAAGGAAATAACCAGATGGAACCAGACTAAGACAGCAAAACAGAGGCTGCTGCACAGGCTGAGCTGGGGAAAACCTCAGGCAGGCAAGGAGGAGAGCCCAAGAGAACAAGTGTCTCCTTGCTAACATCAAAGTAAGGGTGCTGGGTCTCTAATCACGTTAACAGGGCACAGCAGCAGGCAATCCAGTGGACAGCCAATTGTCTGGAGTCCATGAGGGGGGTAGCCACTGGGACAGCAGTGCAAATGCAGAAGGACCCCAGCCAAGGTAGCATCCAGCCTTGGAGAGGCACTGTGGACTGGGCCACAGCCAAACTAAAGACCGAAAGGCACTGTCCCCTGTCTGATTGGAAAGAGCTCTCAGAGGGGACACAGGAGCCTGGCAGGCGGGGCTGCCTCGTTTGTCCCAGGTTGGAACATTCTTCCACTTCCCTCCCTCAGGCGTTTGCTGGCTAGGATGGTCTCCCTCTCATCTAAGCACAGAGTCTCCAGGTGAAGAAGACAAGGCCAGAGGAGAAGCAGCTTGTGGAGGTAATGAATCCTGCTCCTCTCAATGGCAATTCAAAAACCGGGGCTGCCCAGAAGCCGAGAGAGGACAGAGGCACAGGAGCCGGGAAGTCGGAGGGCATGGCAGGTCCATGTGCATGCACCAAAGAGCAAGCCCTCCTCATCTAACGCGTTATCGCCCCATCACGTGCGTGTGACCCGTCTAAAGTGTGACCATGGGATTTGATACAATACCTGCTAGAATCCGGGTCCCTAAATTTGCTCTTGTGAGTAAAATCCCCTCCCTGCTGATTCTCTGCACGGCAGGGCGGCCTGGGAGTGAAAAGGATAGGAGCGAGGCCCCCGGACGGTCCAGTGTTTTGAGGCAATGAGGATAGTTACCTCCGTCTCAGGGATCAGAGAGTGCAGGGTAGACAACTTCTCAGGATATAAAATTGCCCGAGGCCAAGCCACTGACCAGCTGCTACTCCCTCACCCAGTCTCAGTGACCTCACATCCAGGCGATTCCTGGGCTTCACTGCAGCCAGGGGCCCCCCAGACCGAGGGCTCCTGAGGCACATTGCTTTGCTTCCGGATCCCTCCGTGGCCTCATCTGCCCTATCAGGACAATACTGTCTAGAAGCTTGCCCTTCCTCCGTCATCTACACACGCCAACATGCTTATCCTGATGAAATCAGGTTAAACCAAACTCCAGGGACGACCTCGAAGGGGAAGGGAAGTAAAAAAACGGTCAGTGTGTAACAGGAGATGTAAGAGGAAGAGAAAGTCACTTCTGTTTCCCGGGGCCAGTGGGAAGAGGCAACTTTTTTTTTTTTTTTAAAGAATATGGGCCTCAGGTCCAATATTAGCCAGGATTTTTCCCATCACAGTTAAAAGAAACCCAGCTGTCCCTTGGCTTGAGCTAAATCCATGCATACATCAGGCTGGCTGCATCCAGAGCTTTCACGACGCGGTCAGGACTGATCTCTGTCCCCTTTGTGGCTGGACTTTCCTCTACGCTGGCTCCACTCTCAGGCAGGTGTCAGCAAGGTGGCCCAGCCACTCCAGACGTGAACCCTACCAGCTTCGATTCTGTGGGAAGGGCTTTCAACCAAAGTCCCAGAACTGAGTCTCATTGCCTGGCGTGGGTTACACGCCTACTCCTGCAGCCAGGGTGGGGTCAGCGCCTCCCCAACAGCAGGATCTTAGCATGAGGGAGCAGAGATTTTTCACAGAAAAATCAAAGTGCCTTTACGAGAAGCAGACAGGGCAACAAACGACCACTACAGATCCTATCTTAAATCAGGGGGTCAAGTTTCTTGATATGAAGCATCCAATTAACCAGCAAAGTATGTGTCAGGGTGCAGTACTTACACAGACGGACGACACTAGGAACTTCTGACAAGCTCCTGGACCCCGAGAGCCAGAGGCAGTCTAACCCACCTTTGTCGCTTCAGTCTTAGAACAGAGCTTGACGTGAGGTCAGTGCATCTGACTTGAACCACCTTCAAGGCATTAGAAAAACTGTGAGTTCAAGAAAAACGAAAAATGTTTAGCAAAAATTTTCTCTCTCCTGGGTCCAAAAGAGGAAGAAACCACCTGGAAATTTCTAGTTTTCATAATTCAGGGGATCTGATAACTTCAGACTGAGAGAGTTGAGGTGAAAGCCAAGATGCTTTGGTGCCCAGACAGAGGAGGTTTTGCTTCCTGTGAGACGGGAGAAGATAGAAATACCTCTGGCCATGGACTGGGATGGAAGGAATAGGAATCCAGGAGAGAGAACTGGAGATGTGGCTGTGGAAGCTGGTGTGTAGGGGAGCCCACGCCAACACGTCTGGATGCTGGCACCGCAGACCTGTCATTAACTCACTGGCGTTGAGTTTATCCCTAAGATGCCAGACCCAGTAATCAAGGCTTTTGTGAACTCTGAACTTCTGACTGAATGTTAAGAAAGGGCAAGGGGAAGGAGGGCTGGGAGGGAGGAAGGTCCGAGGCGCGGGAGCCGCAGACCCCAGGCTGCGGGAGAGACAATCTGGGCTCTAGAGTGAGGAAACTGGGTGTGAAACCCGGTAGTGCTCCATACCAGCTGTGTGACCTTGGGCAAGTTACTGAACCTCTCTGACCTTCAGTTTTCTCTTCTATAACATGAGGATAATGATGAGGATAATGATCCCTGGAGTTGTCATAGGCTCAAATACAATAGCATAACTAAAACCGTTTTCACAGTACCTGAAACTTCACAAGTGTGTGATGAATGTGGCTTTACACTCGACCCAAACTTCCTATCTCAAAGAATTTTGAGCATTTCAACACTCGCTCTGCTACACACAGCCTCAGAAACAGATGAGGGAAGCAGAGGGAGAGTCGGTGGCCCTGCTCTTCACTTCCTGGCTTAGAGTCTGTGGCTTCCCAGGGAGTCAGAGACCCTCACCGGGCCCCAGTCCTGGCAAAACCCAAGATTAGCCCAGACCAGACAGATGGCACGTTGCTCCTTCCTAAGGAGCTCTGGGCAGCAGCCGTCTTGGCGGCTCGCCTCTGGAACTCCGTCAGTTAGGATGTTCTTCCCTGTGACTGACTCCAAACGCTCCAGCATCAACTGCAGCTCACATTCATCTGCATCTTCATTCGACTGTTGATTCATTCTTGCTATAATGATTATTAGGCTCCTGTTATGCCAGGCACCATGCCAGAAACACAGAAATGAGCAAGATGCCTTTGCCTTCAAGCAGCCTGGAGTCTAGCAGCAAGGAGACCCACTGGTAGATGTTCATCCTTGGACACAGTTAGCAGCTGGACAGAGGCTGGCTCTGAGCGCTATGGAAGCCCCGAGGGCGCATAACCTGGGTTTAGGGGGGGCCTCAGGGAAGGCTTCTCAGAGCAGGAGGCACTTGAGCTGAGTCTTGAGGGACTGCTGAGCAAGCAGATCTGAACAAAGGTTATTTCGTGACTACTGTGACGCAGCCTCTGTCACCTGACAGCCTGCCAGGTTGGTTCTTGTCGGGCTGATTATCACATGGAGATGTCACCACGTGGGCCGCGTGGACTGCGCTGGGGTCTTAGCAAGCAGAAGTTACAGCCCGATGCCTGCGACTCCAGGGCGATGGCAGCTGGGGCACCATGACTGTTGTGGTGAGTGATGCCCTGCAGTCCCGGAAGCAGGTGGTCCAGTCGGGACGCACCAGAGGGTTGTTGCAGCCTCCATGTTCATTTTATTATTTTTTAAATTATTTTGTTTGTTTGTTTGTTTGAGGAAGACTGGCCCTGAGCTAACATCCGTGCCCATCTTCCTCTACTTTATATGTGGGACGCCTGCCACAGCATGGCCTGACAAGCGGTGCGTAGGTCCACACTCAGGATCCAATCCCACGAACCCCAGATCGCCGAAACGGAACGTGTGAACTTAACCGCTGCGCCACCGGGCCACAGCCTCCATGTTCAATGGAAACTGCAGGAAGAGAAGCCTGGTCCTCACAGAGACTGGGAGTGGTGGCTCGCCGGGGAAGAGTATGGAATCATCTTTTTCTCTTGATCCAAAATCAGCTGCTGTTTAGATGGTGACAAGGACTCCCCTGCCTGGAGTGTGGAATGGAAGAACCAGATGACCTCTGGGAGTCCCCTCTTGCCAGAGGAACCCACAGTTTCTATATTTCCATGTATTTCTGGCTCTATATTTCTAACTTATCCCAAGGATCTTGGCTCAAGGTGCTGCCGTTGGTCTTTCCTTCAAACTAAGGAGCCAGGTTTCACGCCACCACCAGACAGGCACCCCACGCGTGTACTCCTGTGCGCCCGGGCCACAGACGTGGGGCCCACAGGGGCCTACAAAGTGAGCACTTTACACAAGGCTATGAGCAAACCAGAAAAGGAGTGCTGCCTGAGGCCACCAGCACCGGTTAGATAAGCCACAGCCCTCCACACCACACCAAGAGGACAGCTTTTCCCGCGTACACACTTTCTCCCCACCCCCCAACCGCCAAATCCCAGAAGAAGCTAAGAAGACCCCAGCCCGGAGTCCGCGGTGGACGCGGTCCGTCTTCACCTTCCTCGTCTCTGGTGGTCCCCCTTCCCGTCACCCTCACTGTCAGCTCCAGTAGACGAACGGGCCTCTCGGGTGGAACTCTGGGCTGCAAACGTCAACGTGGAGCGGGGTGCTGTGGAAGAGAGCAGAAGTCCCAAATTCCTTCTATCTCAGTTATTGTCCTCTTTCCGTTCCTGGTCGGTGCCCATGGGAATGTGCATAGGAAGGACTCAGGTTAAAATTTCGGAGCAGTTTACTTCTACTAGACACAAGCAGGGATGTGTGACCCGGGGGGCAGCCGTCTCCTCAGGGGCAGTTTGAAGAGGGGTCTCCACCTGTCGAGCTGTACGCAGGCCTGCTTCGAGGCGGGGGTACGCACTGAATGACCCCCAAGGGCACAGGGCGCCTCCTTCTTCGGGGCTCAGGCGGAGACGGAGGGTGGGGAGCACAGTAGGGCAGACAGTCACTGGGTGACGAGCAGCTTTGTCCAGCAGTCACCACTCCAGCTCCCGAGCCTCTCCGTCTGCCTTCCGTTCGCCTGCTCGGCCTCCGCGCCCCTCCCTCTTCCTGGGTTAAATGCAGGGAGTAGCTACCCTCGTCCTTCCTCCTTTTCCCCTAAGAGCCTTTGCAGTGGGCACAGAAATTTTCGGCATGTTCAGTTCCTACCTTCTGGAAGCTGCTAAACTGAGACGGACACACAGACTAGTCAGACACTCAACACCTCTCTCTTCCTTCCCTGCCCTGGCCACCCTGTGTGGGGTCTGGACGCCGCACACTCTCATACATCTGTTCTTTCTTTCAAGTAGCACAGAGGGATAGGGCACGGGCTCCAAGTCAGAGCAACTGCAGCTGGCCCCAGCTCCATGACTTACTGTTTATCAGCCTCTCTGAGCACCATTTCCCATGAAATTAGTGTAATGACAATACTTAGGACAGTCAGCACGAAAGGAGATCACACAAGTAAAGGGGTTTGCCCGTTGTTTGGCGTATAGTAGGGCTCCATAAATACTAGTTGGATGGGTAACTGAAAGGTAAGTGCCTGACCTGAGCATCTGCCCAGGCCCCAGTGGGGGGCCTTCAGTGCACTATGTGTTTGGAAGGGGTCATGAAGATGGGGGCTAAGGAGCTGCTTAAATAATGGGACAGACTGAAGGTGGCTAGATCCCAGAGGAACCAGCCTGAGCCTCCCCTGCAAAGCAAATTCCACTCTAGGTTTGTGAGCCCACCTCCAGGGGTCTTCCCCAGGGAGAAGGGGAATTTCTGGAATCTAGGATCCGGCGTCAGCTTGAGAAGGAACCAGAAGGGCTAGAATTCGCTTACTGGAATGGAGGCAGATTCCACTGCCACCTCCCCTGCCTGCAGCCCCCCAGCCAGGGCTGCTTTCTCCAGGTCTCCTGGGGACCCCTCAAGTCTATGAACCCTGAAGCCTGAAGAACTGGCCTGAGATGTGCAGAGCAAGAAAGCCTGCCAACTCAAGGCAAGGGAGAAGAGCCATGGGCCAGCAGTCAGAGGACCTCTGTTATATTACTGCCATGTGAACTGTGATCTCAATCTGTCTGAGCCTCAGTTTCCCCAATCATGAAATGAGAATAATAACTTACACCCTATTCTCCCTACCATACAGGACTATCCCAAGGATCAAATTAAATATTCAAAGCACTTTGTAAACTGCAAAGTACTGTGCAAACACAGAAGAGTTACGACAGGCTCTGGAAGAGGGGCCCTGTGAGATGGGACGGAGTGTCACCTCTTCCTGCCTGGCATGGGGGCCAGGAAGGACCCTTCCAATTGGCTTTTCTTTGATCCTCATTTGAAACTTAATGAGCACTTAAGGCATTGCTGACACTCTAATTGGAATTAAAAACTAAATTTAAAAGTCACCACTTGTTTCCTTCTTTCCACACTTACTTCCTCAGCTCTATTGAGCACAATCATTAACCAAAACCTTTTTGTTTTGACAAGGAAGATTAGCCCTGAGCTAACATCTGTGCCAATCTTGCTCTATTTTGCATGTGGGATGCCACCACAGAATGGCTTGATGAGCAGTGTGTAGGTCTGCCTCTGGAGTCTGAACCTGCGAACTCCAGGCCGCCCAAAGTGGAGCGTGCAAACTTAACCACTACACCACCAGGTTGGCCCCAACTAAAAGCTATTTTTTTTTAAAGATTTTATTTTTCCTTTTTCTCCCCAAAGCCCCCGGTACATAGTTGTATATTTTTAGTTGTGGGTCCTTCTAGTTGTAGCATGTGGGATGCCACCTCAGCATGGTCTGATGAGCGGTGCCATGTCCACACCCAGGATCCGAACCGGCGAGACCCTGGGCCACGGAAGCAGAGCACCCAAACTTAACCACTCGGCCACGGGACCGGCCCCCTAAAAGCTATTTTTAAATGGCACTAATGTGTTGTATACTGAAACAAATGAGAGACAGATATTTTGTTAGAAAAACAAACCATGAACCAAACTTGAGTTTTAAAAAAACTGATTAACGAGTTCAAAGTGAAATTAAAACCAAACCACTGCAAAGTGAACCAGAATGAAATTGGAACAGCAAAATATGCTCCCAGGTTGGTCAAACTGATTCTGCACGTCCTCAGACAGCCTGGACACATACAACGCTCCGGCCCTCCCCTCCTTCGGTTCTGGCTTTCCCATGTCAGACTCTGCACTCCCTCATTTAACAAGATGACCCAGATGTCCCAGGCGTGCCAAGTCACCGGGGACGCAGAGATGAGGAAGAAGAGACGAGCCTTCGCTCCAGGAGCTATGGGCCAGCACACAGGTTCTTGTGTGCAAACACACTCCCGCTGCCCAGCTCCATGTCTTTGCTCTCGAACCACGCTCTGCCTGAGATCCCAGTGTGGAACACAACTCTTGGCACCCCCACTAAATCTTGTTATTGCCAGAATCAGAGCATGAAACCGGCAACACAACAAAATGCCAAAAACCCAACAAACAAAAGTTGAGCCACAAAGACCTCTGTGGTGACAGAGACTGGCTCCTCCCAAGCCAGCAGAGAAAGCCTCATTTGATGCAATTCTGCATCACACCCTTGCAGATTCAGACACTTTCTAACGATCTGGGAAAGGTGGTCCCATCCAGTCCTCTCCACAGGAATCCCAGGAAATGGGAAAATGCAATTGTTGCTTCTTCAGTGTAAACGACCACCCACACTCAGCAAGGGGGTGCAGTGGAAGCCAGGCCTCCTGTGCCGGGGCCCAGCAAGGCTCCTGCAGTGGAAAAGCAGCCTGGCTCGCTGCTGCTGCTGCTGCTGCTGCTGCTGCTGTTGCTGCTGCTATGTTTATCGCTCCTACTGACACAGCCAGAACCATCCTTCCCAACCGTCCTTGGGCCCTCCCAGCTGACGTCACTGCTGTCTTCCAGGAGCAGAGTCCTCCCTACCTGGTTCCTGAAGCAATCCTCGCCACAGACTTGAGAGTCAGCTGCTTGACCATAGATGAGGAGCTTGTCTCAGAGGGTAAATCTTGGCCATCTGTGTTCTTATCTAATTGCAGCCTTCCTTTATCTCCTGTGACCTTGGCAACGCCAATTCCATGGACTTCTGCCTTGATATCTCTGCCTAGCACTCTTACCCTAGTTCCTTAGCTGGCACTCTTGTCCCCCAGCCTTTGGGGCCAGGCCGTAGCTACATTAGTCCAGTTTCCTCCTCAGTAGCCCTGCCCTTGGTTATACATGACAAGGACAGACAAAGGGCATGGGGGCAGATGTCGCTTGGATAAATGCCTCTGTCTCCTCTGCCTTCTGCCATCACCAGCCCTGCTCCGCAGGGGAGTAGGAAGAGAGACATTGGGAAGAATTTCAAAGTCCAGCCAGAGTCCTTCCAACTCTGACAAGCCTTCCTCAAAAAGCTCCTGCCCATCTTCCGCTTCCCCTTCACTACACTTTCATGGATTTTTCATCTGGATCCAAGCTTGAGACTTAATCACATACTTTGTTTTGTTGTTATCTGATTTATGGGTCTCCACAACTAGATCAGAAGCTTCTAGAAGGCAGGGACTGTGTTATATATAACTATGTTATACAAAATTGCCTAGTACTGCACTGGGCTGGCCGCCTAGGTTTCCAGTCTACCCTACACACTGCTGCCACAGCCAGCTTGCTGACCACAGGCCCGACGAGGCCATGCAGGGCCCTTGACAGTCCAGTCCCAAACCACGTCCCAGCCTTCACTCTGTTCTTCTCACCTCCTACCTTTCTCATGTCATCATCCTCACAGCTCACCCCACTCACCCTCCATCCAAAACAGTTTAAAGCTTACTCTTCAAGATTTCCAGGTCCCTCCAAATACCATCTCTTTTCTAGAGTCTTCGAACATTCCTCGCAGAAGGTGTCACTTCCAGAATGTCCACAGCAGTATTTTCACACTTCTTCCTTTAACACGTACTACCTAGCACAAAGTAAGCACTCAATAAATATGCTGGAAAGAATACTATAACACCTTCCATTGTGGTTGTTTATGCTATGCAAATATCTTTTTCCTCCACTAAACTGTTATCTCTTTATACTCATCTGGGCCCAGTGGATGTGAAAATAGTAGACATTCAAGAAATGTATAGTGAATTGAATAGTAGGTATTCAGTAATGAATAAAATTCACTGAAATGAGTATGCCTAAATGGCAGGTACCAGCTCAGAGGGTTTCTATATTACTTTCCATATGACATTTCTGTATTACTTAGTACAAGTGACCAAAAAAACAACTTAATGTAGCTTGTGCGTGCATAACTCACACACTTGTAGGGGCAGCCAGGGCATAGTCGGATGTGAGTATGGCTCACTCAGACGCTTCCAGGACTTGCTCTTCAGGCTGCTTCTCTGCCTTTCTCTGCAGGCAAGCTTTATTCTCTCCTACTGGCAGGCTTCTTCCATGTGGCAGGGAACACGGCCCCGATACTTCCGGAGCCTCACTCCCCCATGCCCAGTGTCCCCTGCTAGAGGGAATCCAGTCTTCTTCTCCCTTCGGTCTTACGTTCAAAATCCCAGGCAAGGATGTAATTGTGACAGATAGGGGTGGGACCTCTACCAAAATGACAGTGCCCATCTTAACGGTGAGGAGAAGACCATCTTCGAGAACTGGGTCTGGGTGTGGGAGGATGGTTGCTGTTCTAGACACACAAACCGTAGCTGTCCACAGTAGGGAGAGATGCAGTGTGCTCTCAAGGGAGGCGGGGAGAAGGGTGAATGGTGACGGTGATTTGGGGAGCTCAAGGTGGGGCTCTCAAGAGGCCAGAGGAACATATTCTGTTATCAGCGGAGGGAGGGACAGGCTGACTGCATTTTCTTCAAGGGAGAGATGGGGTGGGGACAGGGCCCACAGTGACGGGAGCCCTGCTGAGACTGACCTGCTTTGGGGAGGCCAGGACACCCGGCTGAGGAGAGGGAAGAGGAAGTCAAGGGGCAGTGGGGCTAAGAAGGAAAGGGGCATGGGAGGCGAGGGCAGCCAGCGTGCACGTCAGCCCAACCCGGAACCTCTGAAGCTGGGGCAGTGCCCTCCCTCCTGATACAGTGGGGGAAGGGCACAAATCCACTTTCTGACATTTAGTGGTTCTTTTTGTTTCCTATTTTCTTTTCTTTTTTTTTTTTTTGAGGAAGATTAGCCCTGAGCTAACATCCATGCTCATCTTCCTCTACTTTACATGTGGGACGCCTGCCACAGCCTGGCTTGATAAGTGGTGCCATGTCCACACCCGAGATCCGAACTGGCAAACCCCAGGTCGCCAAAGCAGAACGTGTGAACTTAACCGCTGCGCCACTGGGCTGGCCCCCATTTAGTGGTTCTTTTTATGGGTAGACTTATTTTTATCATTTCTAGACCTCAAGACTGCTGCTGGAAGAAACAAGGCACTGAGGCTTCTGGGATTCCAGAAAACATTCAGTGGTGGGCTCAGCTGTAGACATCGGGCTGTAGCCTCCCTTGGCGTCACTTTGCCAGCTGTCACATCCTTCTCTCCTGTCTACACAGGAACTGGAGTTGGAATGGGGTAGGAGAGCCTCTTCTCTCAGCCCACAACCCCCACCTCGCAGGAGGAGCACTGAGCACTGAGACCAGGGAGGAGCTGCCTGCCCGCTCCTATGGAAGTCATCCTCCTGGCCTGCCCATGGATCCGCCAGCCAGAGGCGGGGCAGACATCAAAGCCTCTTTTGGCAGCACCTCCCCTGCAGAGCCTGTCTCCCTGGAGAGGATCTTGCCTTTCAAATACTAACCAGCTATGAGCTGGCACCACATCCCAGCCCCCACACACCAGGCAGCTGAAGCAGAATTCTCCTTTACTGGGCCCACACATCTGGCCTAAATTCTTATTCCACCAAGACAAGTTTATTGAACAGTTAGGCAATGCCTCCACACACAGCCACTGCAGACAAGCTCAAAATATACTTTAATACATTGAAAACACCGTTTCAGAGACTGGCTTTCTCACAATAAAGATGCAACTGACATTCATTGGGTGCCGAAACGTCAAATTGTGGCAATCCGGCAGGGAGCCTGACAAGCCATTAAATCTGAAGCTCGCTTCGGCCGATTCCTTTCCTTTCATGCCTGTCTTCCCCAACCATCGATCTGGGCTCCTGAAGCCGACATTTCGGTGGGACCTTCCAGACTCTGGCCAGGTACCATCTCTATCCCTGCCATCAGTTCTTCCACTGAAATGCCCTGCGGAGCGGGGTGGGAGGACCACAGCCGCTGGGAGAGGAGCCAGGAGTGAATGGGAACAGATCTCACCTTCGGTGCCCTCCCAGGGCTAGGAAGGTGAGACCTTCAGTCTCTGGGAAGAAAGGACTGCTGGGAAACCACCCAAGGATGGTTTCCACGAAGGGTGAGCCTACGCTCCCCTCCCCACCTCGGCAGCCTTCCATCTGGTCTGGGCAGGGGAGGAGAGGCACAGAACGGGCAGGGGCTTACGTAGGATCCGGTCCCCAAGATAGATGGCAGCAGGCAATCCCTAGCTCCACACTGGGGAACTCTGAGTTCTGAGCCCAGCCCAACTCCTCTAAGAAAGTTTCTGTACTTTTGTCTTTTAACTTTCCCTGGCTCCAGAAAGAGGATGTGGATGGGTTATTGAGAATAGTAGGGTAGGAAGACAAAGAGAGGACAGAAAGGACCCAAATGCTAGGAATTGGGAAGGGTGCTAAGAAGGAGAGGGACACCAGGCCCCAGGGATCTGGTTTACAGCTCTGTGTCTCCATGTGCATATGCACCTTCCCCCATCCTGGGCCACGGAGGACAGGTGTGGTGCGAAGTGTTGGGTTAGGTTGGGAGGATCAAAGAGGCCTCTTCCCAAACCCCTGAAGTTGCGTCCAGTTGCCTTCCTCACAGCATAGTTTACACCTCTGACCGCTGAGGTATATGTTAATGCCTCCCACAGCATATGAATATGGGCAAGTGTGTGCTGAGGTAGGTGTGGGAATATATCAGTCAATGACGATGTGTTGTGGCAACCAGTCGATGGTGCATGTCTGTACTTGAAAGCCACAAGGTTCTAGGTAAAATCTATGGGAGGCCCTGTTGCACAATGCTGGTGAGTGTGTGGCTGTGGGGGTGTGATTAATAGTTTATAGGCTGTGTATAAGTGTGCATGGCTGTCTGAGTGTGTGCAAATTAAAATGGAAATGTGTGCCAGAGGATGACACAAATGCAGGAAAGCACACGGGCTTCGGAGTCAGTCGACTTGGGCATGCATCCTGGCTGTGTTATTAGCCAGATGTGTAACCCTGGGCGAGTCACTGATCCTCAATTTCCTCAGCTCTGAAATGAGGACAATAATAAGTACCTTTCAAGATTGCCATGAGCATTAGAAATGTACCACATATACAAAGGTTTTGGTGCCAGAGCCACAACCATAGGAGACAAAAGAAGGCAGCTATTATCATGCACTGTGGACGCGCCTCTGATGGGTACAGAGGCAAGAGGAGCAAAATGAGCCTGGGGTGTGTGTGTGAAATCTGGGGAAGGCGGTATGTACTAAGGTGTGTGTAGAAGCAAAGCTGTGTACGTGTGTGTGCATCCAAAGCAACTCCTTCTCCTGTTCGGGGAGCCCCCTATTCAGACAGAGCAGGCGGGTGGGAAGGGATGTACAAGTGTCCGCAGACACCCTGGGTTTCTGGGTCCTGGGTCCTGGGTCTAAGCAAGTAAGAGGTTGAGAGGCCCTAGGAGCTGCAGGAAGCCAGCCGCCTGCAGAAGCTTCCTTTTCCCTCCACCCAGCAACGGTTGAATACCGCACCCACATCCACTGCCCACCGCTACCCCCCACCCTACCTTCGCTTCGCCAGTGAGAGCAACGGCGGAGGAAATCCTGCAGAGAGGATTCCTCCCCTCCCTCCCCCAGGCCCCCTTAAGACAAACCAGGAAGCGGCCGCAGCGCGCCGCGGGGCCACCTTAACGGCGGAGGGCCGGCCCGGCCCCCGCCAGGCCCCGCCCGCGCCGCGCGCCCCGCCCCTCGCGCCCCGCCCCCCGCTCCCCAGCTCGGCTCGCGGGCGGGCGGCCCGGGTCCGCCCGAGTCGGCTGGAGCTGTTGCCATGACGAGCATTTTCGCGAGAAAGCTCTGCCGCTGAGACTGTCCGACGCGGGGGCCGAGGGAGGGGCGCGAACTTCCTGGGGACGCATCCCTCCGCGGAGAGCGAGCCCGGGGACCCCCGCCCAGCTCTGCTGCGCCCGTTTTCTTCCGGGACCCCGCGAGGTCCTTCCACTGGGCCGGAGCGGGACGGGCGGAGAGCGCAGCCGGCATCTCGCGCGCGGTGGCCACGCCGGGGCGGCCCGGGCGCCTGCCTCGCTCCGTCCATGGAAACCCGCAGGGCGAGCGCCGCGCGGAGCCTGGACCTTTGCTAGAAAGAGGTAGGCTTGCGGAGAGTGAATTGACTCGCGGTGTGCAAACTTTGTTTCTTTCTTTCCTCTCAACGGCTTCTTAAACCCCCTGAATTTCCTCTTCCTAGCATATTGTTTGCCGCTGGGTTTGGGGTGTGTGCGCGCGCTCGCGCGGGCGCAGATTTGTCAAATTCTCTTTTTCTTTCCTAGCTCTGTTTTGAGAAACCATATAATCAAACGAGTGATTTCTGTTTCTTTTCCTACTTTTTGTCATTCCTGGGCCTTGGGGGGTAGGGAAATGGAGGGAGTGTTTTTTTCACACCCAAACTGAGCTTTTGGAAAAAGCATTTATGTCCCCCCACCCGCTCCTGCCCTCCTCCTCCCCCTTGGCTTGGGAATGAGACACAGAATGGAAAACCGTTGCAAAAATATTTTCCGCGTCTGTTCCCTTTCTCGAAAGCCCCAAAGAGAGATGGAAAAAAAAGAACTGAGTAAGAAATTTTCAACAAGGAGGAGGGGTTGCTGTGGGGAGTGGGAGGGGGCGCGCTAGGGGTGGGTGGAGGCAGGACCTGGGAGAAGTTGGGGGGGTGGGGAAGGGGAGTGGACAAATTCAATTTCTTTGGCTTTGTAGAGAAACCTCAGCAGTTTCTCTCTGCCGCTTGCAAAACATCCTCAGACTTTCACGTCTATAATTAGCTGTGGAAAAAGCTGGGAGTTCCCTTGAACCGCTGTTGTTTGAGTGTGTGCAGAGCTCAAGAGCCAACTGTATGAGTGTCTCTAAGGGCACCGCCCCATACATCTCTGGTCCCAAAGGGGAGAAAGGAGAAGGGGTGGCGTTGGAAAGTTTGCAGTGTCAAGGCTGGTGACTGGGGCTAGCCAGTGTTTGGCAATTGGGAGTTGGTCCCCGGCATCCTTGGGGGGGGGGGTCCCTGAGCATCTTGGGCGCCTGCGTTGTCTTGCTGAAGAGCTGGAAATTAAGGCTGGGATTGTCCCTCCTGCTCTCCTTTCACACACACGCTCACTAACATCCTTGGCTCGCTCTTAGGGTGGAGGAGGCCGGCTGGCATCCTCCCCAGGCGAGTCCAGCCTCACACACTCCTCCATCTCACGAAAGGACCCACCGCTCTTCTCCAGCTGGGTGTGGAGGACGCAGGAGTGGCCGGCCACATCCCAGGAGAGAGTAGGCACTCTCTTGGCCAGAAGCACCTCCCTCCTGGGCGTTCCTGCCCGACTACAGTCGCTTGCAGACATGATGCCGGCGGATGCCAGCTGGCCTGGTAGAGGGGATGTCAGATGAAGATAGGCGAGCCTTCAACTGACTCTGCTGGGGGAGGGGAAGTACAATCCCATTCTACAGTGCCATCTCCTCCGCTGGGCGGGGTGTCTGGCAAGAAGTCTTAAGATCCTTCCTCCCTCCTTGAGCCACTCCCCAGAGCTGCCCCCTCTTGCCCTTCCTATTCGGAGGCCCCCTCCAGCCCACTCAGCTTCGGGCCCTCTTTACATGGAGGGAAGAGAAGAGACCAGGATCATCCTAGGCTGGGACAGGCCATGGAGGGGGGCCCAGGGGTCAGGAGGGATAGGGTGGGGCGAGGTCTAGGAGGAGGGCAGGAGGAGGTGATGGCTCTGATGGCTGGTGAGCCCAGTTCCCTCGTTGGCTAGAGGTGGTGGCGTGGGAGCTGGCTCTGGTAGGTGGGTCCGGGACCTGAAGCAGCCTGATGGGGGCAGGAGGGAGGGTCAGGCTCCGGGAGAGGAAGCACCTGCCCAGCTAGTTTTGTTCGAGGAGCGGTAAGGGCCAGAGCTTAGAAACTGAAAAGAAGAAAGCAAAAGACTTGGAGGAGAGATTAAATGGGCTGGGGAAGCAGTAGGAACCAATTTTCCTTTTGAGGTGCTGGGTGATTGATCTGACTGCACCGCAAGGCCCAATGGCTCCTCCCTCGCTGCGTTCTGGTCAGGGAGGGAGTGAGGCCTTCCACAGTGGGCAGGGAACCCAAGATAGCACCCATGCCCTTGTTCTGTAGGGAGGGAGGGGAACCCATTTCTTTGCCCTGCCTGGGAGCCCCTCCTCCCTGCCACCATCCAGCCGAGGTACGCCCCGGGAACCATGGTGCTCCCTCTTCTCTGGCACCCTCCCATCTTGGACGCGCATAATCCCACCACTTCTACAGCTGGCCTTCCTAGTTCAGTGCTCTGACTAGGGGTGGGTTCGGGCGGGGCTTCTCCCTGAGGAGCTGGTCCCTATTTAGCGCAGGAGGCTCTGCTTCTGTGGCCTTGAGTCGCGGTGGGCGGCGGGGAATCTCCCCACAGCGCCAGCCCTTCCTAGGGCTGCAGGCTGGATTGACGCTGCAGCAACCCAGCAAACCCGTGGCAGCTCGGCTCCACCCTCCGGCTCAGTCTTCCTCTGGGTGCTCCGTGCAGCAGGTGCTCCGGGCTGGGGAGCAGAGGTTTCCTGCATGCTGAGCCTCAGCCTCTTCCTCTCCCACCTTCTGTCCCTCCTGGATTCAAGGTCAAGTCGAAGGAGCGCAGCTGTCTTAGTCCTGGGACGCGCAGCCCCGGCACAGCGCCTGCGATGCTGAGGTGCTTGGTCAGTGTTTGTTGGAAGAAGGAAGTGGCACTGAGGGAGCCTGGGAATCACCCCCTCTGAGTTGATCGCTAACTCGCCCTGTGGTCTTCGGTTTCCCCTCTGCACAGTGGAAAGCCTGCTCCCACAGTAACGGTGGGAGGGAGTGGCTGAGTCAGATTTGTCAGATCCCTATGGTCTTTGATGTCAGAAGAAAGTCAGAATGAGAGGACCCAGTTAGGGGGCAGAAGTGGAGCAGTGAGAGCTTGCCCAAAGTGCAAGTGCTGGAAGAAGTAAGGTGTGGGGCAAGGGGGAGTTTCCTGAGCAAGGATGCTGGGGGCCTTACTCCTCCCCAGTCTCGCTGACTGGAGGGTGCTGAGAGGAAGAGGGGCCCAGGGCGGCTCAGCCCAGCATTGACCCAGCTGCCACCTGTCACGAATTCCAGCATTCCACAGGCAACTGCCTCTTATTCAAGAATTTAGCTTCTTTCAGTAATTCCTGTGGGCCCTTTTCTCTTTTTTCCTCTGCCCCTGGCCTTGGGCCCAGCACCCAAAGACGTGGATAAACCCTGCCCGTCCAGAGCGTTCCAGATCCACCAGGCTTTGGAGGAAGGAAAGGAAGGTGTTCGTTCTTGGTCCCCAGGATCTTAAGAAGCATGTTTCGCTCAGATTGACGCAGGTGTTTGATTTGACCTTGAAGAGGAATGCCCGCCCTGGGCCTCCCTGCCTTCCCTGGAGGAGGCCAGCCCTCTGACCTCTCCCCGCAAGCCTGCCCTCACGCAGGGCCCCTTCCCAGCCTGGCGCCCTGCTCCCCCGCCTGGCACTGATTCCTGTCATCCCCAGTCAGTATTTGGTGGGTAGAGTGGGAAGGAGAGGGACGAGAAGGGCAAGGCCACAAGTAAGCAGAGCACCTGGGCCGGGTCAAACCCGGACGACAGCCTTCCGCTCTCTGCGGAGCTGTCGGAGGAGTAAAGCAGGCCCTGGGGCTGGAGTCCAAAAGCTTGTGTGGAATGTTTTGTACTCGGCTTCCTCTCCCAGCATCTCTCTTTGTCTCCTCTTTCCTCTTTCCCTTGTGTGAGCCGTTCTTGTTCCACTGACTGACTTCCTCTGCTCATGTTAAAACGGATGACAGGGACCTTCCACTCTGCCTCCACCTTAAGCCAGTCCTCTGTGTTCAGCCCATGTGAACGTGGGTTGAGGAGGGAAACCAGGCGGGATCCAGTTAGAACCAGAGCCAAGGGCTCCCAGTCGGGGCGCAAGGGGGTTGCCTTGGAGGCAATTTGTGTTGGGCGGTAGAGGGGAGGCCAAAGGAGAGAAAGAAAGGTGAGAACATAGGTGCCAAGGGGCGAGGGCCCCCTCTGTGCCTCTCCTCACTCTAGGTCCTCTCTGGCTGGAGTCTTCTCCCTGCTCTGGTTTCCCAAAATAAGTACAGAAATCTCTGGGGCAATTCAGGAAGGTGAACTGGAGTAGCATCAGTGAGAGCCCTTTGCTCTTGCCTTCCTGCCGGATCCCTAGGGCAGAGGGAACTTGGGATGGTGTGTTTATTGGGGAGAAGGTTAAGACTCTCAGGTAGGCTCAGGGAAACTCTCAGCTCAGAACACTTCATAGCAAGATGCACATAGATTGCAAAATCAATGCCAGCGGTGCAAACCAGTACAATCCCAACAGTTAGCAGTGTCTAACGAAACAACTATGCATTTACCCAGGAGTCCCCCTTCTAGGAATTTATCCAGAAAATGCACATTCACAAATACAAAAAGACATGCCTCAGGTGATTCTTTAGGGCATATTTGTAATAAGGGAATCATTGGGAACTGCCCAGTGCCAGTTCTTAATAGGCTGGTTGGATGAATAATGGTAGATGCACACAGCAGAGAACTGTGCAGCCAGACAACTGAGTAGAAGCCCCGTACATTGATATGCTGTGATGTCTAGGATGTGTTATTAAGTGAAAAAAGCAAGATGCAAAAGAGTGCATATAGTATACCACCTTGGGAAAGCAGGAGAAATAAGAATGTTTTTTGCCAATATACACACACACACAGGAAGGATAAACGAGGAGTTCATTAGAATGGTTACCTGAGGAAAGGGCTGGAAACAGGGTGGGGGAGGGAGGGTGGGAGTGACACTTCACTCATTGTACCTTTTCAGACAGTTTTGATTTTCGAACCAGGTAAATATTTTACATATTCACAAATTACATTAGATCCAAAAGAAAGGAGAAAGTGAACCCTAAAGCCGACCCCAACAGAAACAACGAGCCTGAATGAGTATCAACTTAATGACTCTACAAAGAAAGGATTAAATTCAAGTAATTGTTGAGTTTAACACCCTGACTCTGTGTCTTTAGGAGAATGTAAGGCTAAAAAGAACTGCAAAAAAAATCTTGAGCTTTGCTTTGTAGGTGTGTTCTTGGTCATAGTATTGGTGTCATAAATTGGAAACAGTTTTCTGTTTGTTGTAAGACACATCAAATGAGTAATTGTGTTGATATTTCTGGAAATCAGGGTTTCACTATGGAAGGAGAGAGACAAAAATATGAAATAGGGGAAGGTGAGGCAGAACCCGGTAATTCTTGCTGTGCCTCCTGGGTCCGTCCGCTGGAAGGGCCTGGGAGCCCTGCTGCCAGGAGCTCTGGAGGCACCTAGTGCCCGGACTGTGCTTTGTGCAACTTCCCACTGAGAGAAGGCAGTGCTCCGTGGAGAAATGGCCGTTTGAAGTCTGCGCCTGGGAAACTACAGGTGGATCGTGTTAAGCCAGAAAGCTGGAACGTGCTCAGAACGAAAGGACACAGGAGTTGGCTTCAAGGGCCTCCCCCTGGGCAAATCTGGGATATGGTGAGCATCAAGAAGAATGAGAGTAATAGATTGTAAGACATTAGATAAAAGATTCCGTGAGTCCATTCTGACAGTTAAAATGGGGCAGGGAGGGAAAACTCTTAAGAGAAATGCCAGCTAACGAAATGTGGAAGTAATAAAGAACTTTGTTTGCCAGTCGGCAGCCCCCAGTAGAATAGCTGATTCAGGCTAGGCCAGTAGTGGGTAAACCGCTGGGTGAAAGGTTGGTCTCAGTGTCTCTCCTCACGGATCACTCACTCCCTACGAAAGGGAAAACCTGTCCTTGCAGCGGGGGATTCAGCACCGACCACCTTAACCAAGTAACTGAACCCCGGCTGGAGTGGAACCCCCTGTTATGTTCTCTTGGTGTGCTGTAAGAAGTTCAACCACATCACCTATATTCTTGGCAAAAATGTTTATCCAGAATCTAATCATGAGGAGACAAACGACACATCTAGCATGTGAGCCATTCTACTTGACCGCTGACTGAGACTTCAAAAAAGTGAATGCCATTAAAAAAAACAGTAAAATTGTGTGTTTGGGGAGAAGGGCAGGGAGGTGGAAACCGGTCTAGATTTAAAGAAACTAAGGAGACATTTTGCCAAAGGCAATGCAAAAACTTTAATTGGATCTTGGGTCAAAAAAAAGGCCATAAAAGACATCCTGGGACAATTGGGAAATTTTTAATGTAGGTATTAGATGACATATAATTATTAATTTTTTAAGGTGTGATAATGGTAATGATAATGGTTTTGTAAGAGAATATCCTTGTTCTTAGAGGTTATGCAGAAGTATTTAGGAGCAGAGTGTCTGCTCAGCAAGAGAAGTGTGTGTGCACATATGTAAGCATGGAGAGAGGCTGTACAAAATGTTAACAATTGGCGAATCTGAGTGAAGTGTCTGGAGTTGTCTATTGTACAATTTTTTTAACGTTTCAGGTTTGAAATTTTTCCTCATACTAAGTTTGGGAGAGACGTCACTGCCAGGAAGGACCCCTAGGTTCCTGGACTCTTGTCACTCATCTCCCAAACTCCTGACCCACAGGACCATCTTTTCTAAGCTCTCTGGTCCCCACACGGCACCTGGAGGGATCTTCCTGATGCAGGGAGTCCGCCTTCTCACCCTTGCTGCCTCTCCTTCTGCAGGGGCCAGCTTGGCCAGGGGCAACAGGTAAGGAGCAGGCATTTTCCCACCATGCCATAGGCCAGCTGAGGAAGCCTAGGGACTGAGGGCTTCCAGAGTCACCCACCTGCCTTTTGAGGAAGGGTCCCAGGATGTAAGAGGAGAAATCCACAAGAGCCCAGAGGTTGTTTCTGACCAACCTTTCACATCCCTTCTGAATTCTTGAATTAGGTGATTCTGAAAGAACCTGGCCATGCCCGCCCTGAGCCTTCGTACCTGGGCTAAGCAAGGCCTTCCAGGCTTCGCCTGGGTGGGCACTGCATTCAGGCTGCCCTATCAGTGACCCAAATCACCATGCTGTCCATCCCCGCCTTGCAGCCTGGCCCTAGCTCTGGAGAGAGATCAGGTTTCCTGGACTGCTCTTGTGTGTCTGTCTCTTCCCTCTCTTTTCCCTCTCTGGAAAGCCTGGGGCCACGCTTGGCGTGACTCAGGGCTCTCTTCGCGTAGGAGCAGGCTGTTGATCTTTTAGTCAGTTTCTCTCCTGTCTTGCTGGGGAGCCTGAAAGAGCAGGAGCCAGGAAGTTGGAAGGGGGCAGACAGGGAGGAGTTTGTTCTCTGTGCTGCCAGACCTGCCAGAAGAGCACAGGTCTAGGAGTCAGAAAACTGCTCATCTGGGCTCTTACCTGCTGTGTGTCCTTGACCGAGGCAGGTGATGTCTCTGGGCGTTCATCTCTCCCACTGTAAAATGAAACCAAGCCTGGACAAACAGGCATTTCTGATTCAAGACCTTCCTTTTCTACAAAGGGCAAAACTCTCCACGCCCAGACCGAAGTCTTTTTATCCTTGAATCTAGCTGTAGCTAAGTTCTGTCCTTCTACCCAGAGTGGCCAGAGGCAAAGAGACCTAAAAGGATCTGCCTTGTGGACAGGCACCCTTGAGGTTGGGAGTAAGGCAGGTTGTCAGATTTCCCATCTCCACCTGCCTGGAAGTTCAGCTCAGAAGTCCCTACTCGGCACCTTCCAAATCCACAATTCTGCTGCGTTCTAGGCCAGACACCAAGAAGGACTGGCTAGAGATGGCAAGGTCCGGGCTTGCAGGGAGTTTACCGTCTCCCAGGGAACGTGATTTCCCAAAGAGTTCTTGGTCCAACCATAGGAAATCTCCAGTGTGCAGCCACTTTTGAAGGCAGTTTACAAAAGACGATTTAATATGGTTCAGGCTAATATTAATATTATTAGGCCTTTGAAATAAAGGACTACCGCAACACTGTGGGATGGAGAGGTGAGGTTTCATCTGAACTGTGGATTGGGTTTGGAGAAATTTGGATAAAGCTGCCCACTGCTAGGCCAGCCTGCCCTCCGTCTCAGTCCAGACTTTTGGCCCTGGAGGTAGACACCTTGGCTGAGCCCTTGTCCAGACTCTGGTTGAGGTTCCAGTGTTAGCCTTCCTGGTAACTGGTCAGGGCAGCTGCCCACGGGCGGAGAGAGTGCTGTCCGTCGATAATCTACTCTCCCTGTGCTCTGAGTGCTCTGCTTCATTCATGTCATGGGAGCTGAGGATGGAGGAACTGAGAAAGGAGGAATTAGGAATATTCACCCTCTTCTTTCTCCTCCTAGTGGCAGACATCAGCGGAAACACGCATTTGAAGCCTCATCTGGCAGAGGGACACGTGACCTAGTGATGCTGGGAGCTGAAGGGGTGTTAGTAGGAATGTAGAGACCAGAATTTGGCAGAGTTCACTTGGAAATTATTCTTGGAGGAGGTGGTTGCCAAATAGGATTTGAATGAGGAGAGATTTGATGGAGGAGAGGATGGGGGATTTGATGGAGGGGAGGATGGGGGATTTGATGGAGGAGAGGATGGGGGATTTGATGGAGGGGAGGATGGGGGATTTGATGGAGGGGAGGATGGGGGATTTGATGGAGGGGAGGATGGGGGATTTGATGGAGGGGAGGATGGGGGATTTGATGGAGGGGAGGATGGGGGATTTGATGGAGGGGAGGATGGGGGATTTGATGGAGGGGAGGATGGGGGATTTGATGGAGGGGAGGATGGGGGATTTGGTGGAGGGGAGGATGGGGGATTTGATGGAGGAGAGGATGGGGGATTTGATGGGGGGGGGTTTGATGGAGCAGAGGGTGGAGGAGGTGGGAACGGCTGTGCTGCTGCATCCAGCTGAGGACACTGCGCATCACGGAGAGTCAGATGCTCTGCTAGGTAAGGGAGGCTGCCCCCATCGCCTTATGCAATGCCTCCAGTCTTTGTCTGAGCTGGCACCAGTGTCGCTGGCAGGATGGCATCGCCCTAGCAGCATTCTGCTGCCCGCCTGCTTTCCTGGTGCTCATGGACCATTAGGAAGATTTTTGATGTTTCCTCCCTGCTATCTGTACCACAGCCTTCTTTGTAGGGGGCACCCATAGGACCTCTGTTAGGGTGCTAGGACAGGCACAGCTGGCATCCAAACTTCCAGGGCTTTCTGACCTTGGTGCAGGAGAGCTCAGCCACCAGGCTTAGGGCTGGAGGGAGCTCCTTTTCCTGAGCTGGAGCATTTGAGATGGATGGAGTTGGAAAACTGGTCTAATTTCCCTCTTTCACAAGTGAGAAAACTGAAACCTAGAGACTCCCTCAAAGACGCCAGACCACAGTCCTGCACCCCATAACCGTGTGTCGGGCAACAACGGGCCTCACATATGACAGCCGTTCCATAAGATTAGTAGCGTGCAGCCTAGGTGTGTAGTAGGCTACACCATCTAGGTTTGTATAAGTGCGCTCTGGGATGCTTGCACACCGACGAAATTGCCTGACAACACTTTTCTCAGAATGTCTCCCCGTCGTTAAGTGGCGTATTACTATAGTTTGGCAGTTTCAGGCTGAGCCATAGCTAGAGCCCAGTCCTCCCCATTCCAAGTCTGTGACTGGGCCCCTGACCCCATCAGTGCGTCATTGTGTGACCCAGATCAACACCAAACCTCCTTGGTACCCAGTTTCTCTACCCACATAACAAGAACCATTCCAGCCCCTCCAAGGATGGTGTGTGGCATGGGGAGGCATGTGCTAGAAGCACTTTGGCAGAAAGATGCTGGAAACCACCAAAGCCTTGTGCCGTGATTGTTACCATCTCTCCTGCTATTAACAGTGAAGGGCGTTAGCGCTGGAGAGAGTGCGCAGGAGCGCCCTGCCACCACCCTCATCACTGCTTGGCTCCCGCTGGAGCTGGGTTTCTCCTCTTGGTTCTTTCCACAGCTCCTCCCGGACGGTGGGCCTTGAGCTAGGAGAAACACAGCACTAGAGAGGGGAAGCAGAAGCCCTGGAAAGGGGTGGGCAGAGCCTCCCTCCTGCCTGGGCATCCCTGGCCCGGCCCTTTGCCCTGGGTGTGGCCCCTCTGAGAGGTCAGAGGAAGTGTGGAGGGGAAGCATTCTGACCTCCACGTCTTCCTCTGCAGCTGACTAAGCCAGCTTGGCTGCAAAGTTCTGATTTTGGGGGCTAAGAGTTAGCAGGGTGGAGCCGCTGTAAGGGGACAGCACAGGCTGATGTTATTGCCAGAGCCAATCTGTCATTCATTTGCTTGTTCACTTACTCATTTGTTCGTTCAGCAAACCTGAGCTGAGCACAAACTGTGTGCCAGGCACTGTGTTAGGATGTTGGGAGTAGTGGTGTCCAGGAGGCAGGGAGTGGCTCAGAATCGTCAGCTTGCAGCTCAAGGACAAGTGTGCTGAGCCTGGGGCCCGCGGAAAGCCCTGATGGTGGCAGTGTCCCAGAGAACTCGTATTTGTCTCTGGAGGACCTTTAATCCCTGACTTCAGGAGGATAAGACCTAGACTCCATACTCGACTGAGCTGCATGGGGCCTTGGAGACCACCGCAGGGCAACCGCTGTGTTACCAGTAGACTGTGGCCTGATGGTGGAGATTGCCCTTGTCCTTTGCCAGAGGAAGCCTTCTCTTGGGCCAGGGCCTGGTGCTGAAGCGAGGTGTTCGTCCCTCCTGGTATATCCAGCCCTTGGGCTGGCACCCCAGTGTTGTCTGACTTTGCAGCCCCATGCGCACGTTCTGGAGCCTCTGAGTCTGATGGGGCAGACAAATTTTGTTGCTGGGATGCCCAGAAGGGATCTGAGTGGAATCTTGGAATGAAAAAATAAACTTCCAGAGAAACCCTCTGGTTTCTCCTCTGATCCTTACTTCTCCTTTCGCCCCACCACCCTACTTTCCAGAGGCAGCGTGGTATTCCAGGATCAGAGAGTGGATTTGGTAGATAATGGTAGATACTATACACATCTTTCTCGAGCCTCAGTTTTCCCATCTGTACAGCGTGTATAATACCACCATTCCTCGTCCACCTATAGAGTGTTGTGTTGGACAAATGAGATGTGGTAGCCGAAAGCATCCCATAAACACTCAAGTGCTAGAAATACATGAGGCTTGTTGTTCCAGTGCCCCTTCCCATTTCAGGCCCTTCTCTCTCCTGCCCAGCCTCTCGGCCTCATCCCCAGCACATCCTTCTCTGTCCTCTTACTGTCCAGTCCAGAATCCTGCTTGCTGTGTCCCCCCTCCTTGCCTAGATCAAGACCAAAAACAACACTTGCTGCATCTTAAATAATGATAACAACAGAAGTAATAGTCCAAGCTAACATTCATTATGTGCTAGATATTAAACTTGGATTATCTCATTTAGTATTCCTAGCAGACAAAAAAGTCAATATTGTCTTCATTTTACAGACTAGTAAAGATCTATGTAAAACATAAGCTGAGGCGCGACCCTAGGCTAGCCCATGTATGGATTTCCTCTTCCCATTGCTGAGTGACTGGTTGGTTGACAAGAACACAGAGAGATTCGAAAGCATTTATTGAATGTCGACTAAGTGCCAGCTGCTTTCAAATATGTCACAACAACCACCTTCTGAGGCAGGTACAGGGTTTGTCTTAGAGATCATCTGACTGCAAGAAGAGAAACCCACTCAAGGAAGCAGAAGTGAAGGAGGGCTTTACTTAAAGGGTACAGAGAAATATCACAGAACTCGGTGGAGGAGTGTCACCCCTGTGTGGACTGTGCCTTCTCTCTGACCGGGAGCATCTCTTCTCTGCTCCCTCGTCCACGTGCAACACCCATTGTGGTTAGCCAGGCCGCAGATCAGATCTGTATGACCTTCCCGCTGGGCTCTCCAAAGTAAGTTAACCCAGTCTCTCAGTCCACATATCAGAGATGCTGATTCCAGGTCCAGTGTCCACCCCTGCTCATTGTCTGTGGCCTGCTGGAGGGGAGTGGGGACGAAGCAGACAGGACTGTCCCTCCACCAGGGGCTGTGGGTGGGAGCAGATGTTTCTGGAGGGAAAGTCCTTAACTTTACGTGGCTTCAAACCCAGGTGTGCTCTTCGCTACACCAAACTGTCTCAAAGACATCCTGGAGATGTTGTCCTGGTTGCAGCCCTAAAGAAGGGGGCATGTGGTCGCCCCAGAATCTGCCGGTTCAGGTGGGCCTGGAAAAAACGAGTACCATTTTTGGACCCTGCTATATGCCAGGCCTTTTTCATACATTATCTTTAACCCGTACAACATGTCATTGTCCTCATTTTACAAATAAGAAAGCTAACACTGTGAGTTATGTAGCTGGCCCGGGCGTCTGGTGCCTAGTGCTTGCCCAGGCCTGTCTGACGCCAGGACCCATGCCCCTTCTGCTAACCAACACTACCTCACAAACAAAGAGACTTTTACTTTGATTCTGCTGGACTGTACGCCCCACAGGGCAAGGATTTTAGTCTTTCTGATCACTCATGTATCCCAAGCACCTAGAATAGTACCTGGCATATAGTAAGTACTTAATAAAAAATTGTTTGAGTAGATTTAGCTTGGTGTTGTCTGCAGTCCTGGGCTTCCCATGGTCAGAGGAAAAGGGGTGATATTGTAAGTTTGGAAAACGGACCACTGAAATAAGTTGGGGTAACGCTCTGGGTGTGCCTCTGGTCCCTACTCAACTCCCACAGTCTACTTTGATGGGGGACATTAGGAACAGTCCGTCAATGTGGAGGAATCTCAAGGATGGCCCCAGATCCCTCTGTTTCCTGTATGTCCCTCTGACCTAAGGCGCTCAGCCCTGGGAGGGGGAGCAGGTGAAGATTTCCTAACACTGGGAAAATCCACTTAATGAGACTAGGAAATAGGATGCTGAGGTCTTCCATCATCACTAGAGAAAAGAACACTAATTTCCACTGCATTTTCAGCCCCAGGGGTCAGAGTTTCCAAATCCTGAATCTTTTCCAGGCCTTTCTCTCCACTGATGCCGGTGTCCTCTGGCACCCAGTCGGCCTTCCCGGTCCCAGCAGCATAGTATTATGTAAGAGCATAGATTTGGGAGAGTCACATGGAACTGGGTTCAAGTCTGCCTGGCCAGCCGTGTGACCATGGACAAATTATTTAACCTCCCAGACTCAATTTTCTCACATTCCAAGGGCCTGGCCCCTAGTAGATGCTCACTGTATTTTAATTTTTCCTCTTCCATCCCTGCATGTCTCTCTTCTTCCTTCTGTGAATCCTGGCACAAGCCAGCCCCCCCGTTCCCTGCTCACCTTTGGGCTCAGCACATTTACAAAGGAGTCATGGCCCATTATCCCGCAAGAACTGAAAGGCCCAGAGGCCCCAGCCCCTTGCACCTCTCCACCCAAGAGCCGCAGGGGCTCCATCCTTTCCACACAACGGGTCACCCTCTGGGTGCCAGCTATAGGACTGTGCTTGATGTTTACACAAGAGTCCTGGCGAAACAAGGCGGAGCGGCAGGCGGAGCGCTGCAGCCCCCGGCCTGCCCCTGCCCTGCCCACCCCCCCTCCCGGGTGCCGTGAGGGAAGAGCCAGTGCTGGGAATCTCTTGCTGATGGAGGGAGCCAGACTGAGTGATGATGCTCTCCTTGCTCGCGGACGCTGTGGCCCAAGGATGCCATCACTATTTGGTCACCCAGATCAGCTGCCAGCTGCCACTGGAATTGAGCAGGCCACTTGATAAACAGGCAGGGGGGTCCCAGTCTGGGCTCTCCTCTTCCCTCCCCAGCACATACCACACAGCAACTTAAGCTGGTATCAAGTGGCCGCTTGGACAAGGCAGTGCCTGAGCCGGCACTTGCCCTCTCGGAGCTGGAAGGGGCTTGGCCTTGAGAGTCTGGGTCGGGTCCCAGTCCTTATTCCTGCTTCCTGTGCATCACTTAAGTGCTCAGGCTCTCTTTGAGTAGGGGAAATTCTCCAGCCTCTTCCCAGCTTCTCAGGGATGGCATCCAGTGATGGGAGATGCTTTCAGAGGAAGGGAGGGTGTGAACATTGGCTGAGAGTTCACATGAGCAGGCCTGCGGCGGCGTGGTTGCCGGGATGCGTCACCTTGTTGGTTCTGGCTGCAGCATCAGCTGAGCCCACTCACAGCCTGTGAGCTGCTTGGAAGGAGGAGTGATGCCTTGGCCACCTCTGTATACCCAGAGTTTAGCACAGCCCTTGGTTCATAGAATGATCGTCCATAAACGTTGGGTGGATGGATGGATAACCGAATAAACAAATAGAAATTATTCTTTAGGGTCAAGATCACAGCGAAACTGACCTTCTTCCTTCCAGGGTCCCCATCCCTGTTCAGTGCTTCACCATCTCGTGCCTGAGTAATTGCAGAGGCCACCTAATGACGGGCAGGGTGGTCTAGAGGAACGCGTTCTGGATTAAAAGTTGGGAGACCCGGGACTTGAACCATTTAGGTTACTCTATGGCTGTTGGGAAATCACTGAATCTTTCTGGGCTTCCATTTGTTCATGCGTAAAACGAATAGTTTGGCCTAAATAGACTTCAAGGACGTTTCAACTCGCAAATTCTTTGCCTCCGCCTACCCAGACAACCCTGCAGATTAATTATAGTTGGTTACCAAAATTTAAAAATAAGATTTCACATAGAAATCCAGATTTCTTCTTGTCAAACAGCGGAAGCTCTGACAGTATTGGCCTCCGTTTTCTCCATGGCGGCAGTTAGCAGGGGCTGAGTCACTGCTGCCCGGTCCAGACAAATGTGGACTTGTAGGTTGCCACAGTCTCCTCCCCTCCCTGTTGCCTGATGCTCAGCCTGCTTCGCTCATTTTTGTGCCCGCCTGGTCCCTATAGGCATTTGAATTGAATTTGCAAACTTAGAATGGGGAAAAGGAGACTCCTAATAGTGGAGGTGAGGGCCCCTAGGATGGGGTGACAGCCCTGGGAAGAGTTCTCTTGCTCAGGTGGGCTTATGTGGACAGGCTAGGGGATCTTCCTGGGAAGTTGGTGACTGGGGTGTGAAAAGAAACGGTGGCCAGTGCCGCAGGAGACTTTGCTCAGGGCCTTGGCCTCCCGGAATTGCTGAGCCCTTGTCTGAGGAAGCAGTCCCCGCCCCAGCTCCCCCTCCTCAGACCTGCGCAGGGAGCTTGGGTGGCTCCTGGGGCCTCCTCGGCATAACTCTTTGTGGCCCCTACTTCGAGGAGGGGAAGAGGGCTGGGGCTCCATTTCAGAACCTTGGCAATGGTGGGAATTCCCTTGTCGCTTGTTCTGTTATCCAACCTTCAATAGTGTCTGGCACAAAACAGACCGTTGGAAGGCCAAACCGCTTAAGTACAATGTAAGGCAGCCCAGAATCCAGCTCTATTCAGATCAGTGAAGTGCACGGGCTCCTGTTCGCTCGCGCAGCCCGGCTCACGCACCTGTTATGTGAACAGCTGCGCTGCAGAGCTCCCCGGGAAGGCGCAGAGCCCACATCCCGCGTCTGACTGGGAGCTGACTCATGCCCAGTGTAAGCCGGGGTTGCTGCACCCTCCTCTCCTCGGTCAGCCTGCCTGAGCCCTGGGCGGCTCTGCCTCTCTGGTGCCTTGACCAGGTGGGGCATCCCGTTACCTGCCTGCAGAATCTTTTCTTTGTACTTCCTGGTTTGTGTGCTTTCTTGAGCCTGTTGCTTACAGCTCGATCAGTTATTCTGTGGCCTGATCTAGTCTTATATGGTTTTCTTCCTTCTAAAAGCATCGGTATTTTCTTTCCTCAGCCTTGCATTCCTCACGTCATCACTCTTCATTTGACACCCTTCCTCCTGAATATTTCTCTTCTCCTATGGACATCGACATGTCTGACCTCCCGTTTACATTGTGACTCTTTTTGCCCCACTCACTTTCAGAGACTTCGCACGTTCAGGGGCCTTCCGCTGTTTTCCGTCTCCTTTAATCCAAATGGTAGATTTTGAGCAAAGTGATTCTTTATTTTTTTAAGATTATTTACTTTCCTCCCTGAGTATAAAAGTAATACTTAAATGTGTCTAGCCGGGGCCGGTCCCGTGGCCAAGCGGTTAAATTCGTGCTCTCGCTTTGGCGGCCCAGAGTTTCACCAGTTCAGATTCTGGGCACGGACATGGCACTGCTCATCAGGCCACGTTGAGGCGGCGTCCCACATGCCACAGCTAGAAGGACCCACAACTAAAAATACACAACTGTGTACCTGGGGACTTTGGGGAGAAAAATGAAAAATAAAATCTTTAAAACAAAAAACATGGTTAAAAAAAAAAGTGTCTAGCATTTACTGAGCACTTACTGTCTATCACGTACCACGCCAGATGCCGAAATCGCAGGCCTCAGTTCCTCCTCGGGACAACTCTGTGAGGAGGTTGTCCTTCCTATTCTCTTTTTCCAGAGAAGAACAGGCTGCGAGAGAGAAAATATTTTATCCAAGGTCCCACAGCTACTAAGTGGGGGACGTGGAATTCAAACCATGCCTCTTGAACTCCAGAGTCTGAGCTCTGTGCTGCTTCCGTACAAGATCATTCTAGAAAGTTTGGAAAATGCAGAAAAGCATAAATTAATAAGTAAGACTTCCATAAATCTAGAGATCACTGTTAACATTTTGGTGCACTTTCTTTTATTCATTTATATATGTGGGTGAGTATACATGTTTTTTTAACAAAATTGGGAATACGTTGCATATCAGGTTTTTAATGCAAATTTTTTCCTACCCAGTACGATATCATCAGGAAAACTACATCCTAAGGAATTGGCCACAAGTCAGTCCCAAACGTGGTCCATGGAATCCATTAATAGCAGGCCACTAGAGGCAAAAGTTCAGTGTGATTTTAGAATGAAATAGAAACTGATGCCCACAGACTTGGCCCTGAGAGCGGGTAGTCTGGAGTCAGCCGGGGCCGGCGCAGTCGTGGGACCCTGAGATGCAGAGATGGCGGGGAAGCTCAGGACTCTGGACTTGATTTGAGAACTTCCTCCCTCCCTCTGTGTCTCCATCCCACGTGAGGTGCAGGCCGACTGGGCTTGCAAGGTGACGTTTACACAGGCTCGGCTCGGGTCAAGCCTTCTGGAAGAAGATGTGGAGCCCTCCGCGTCAAGCCCCTATAAACCTGTGGGGATTACTCCTTAATGGCAGAGAGGCCGCTCCTCCTGCCGGGTCTGTGCTCGCACGCCAGCCTTACACTCTCCGCCTTTGTTCTCTGAAATAGTATGGTGGGAAAGGAGCTGAGTATATTTTATCTTGGGCTGTATTTTAAAAGAAAAGAAACTTTTTTTCACTCATCCAATAATAGAGCAGGAAGGGGCAGAGGGAAAGAAGGTTGTCACTACCCTGAAGATAGTCAGGCAGACGAAGGGCTGAGGCAGACAGGGCTAGCGTGCGTGCCAGACAGAGGGTCCCGGGCTCACCGTAGGTGATGCCCCCCCCCCCACCCGCCCCGGGGGTCAGGGTGCTTGGGGGTGACAACCTGAGGCGCCAGCCTCTCGGAGGTTGTGCCAACCAGCTCGTATAAGTTTAGGAGTGACAAAGAAGTGAAATAGTGTTCCAGGAAGAATAAAATCATCTAATAAGTAGTAGTAGATTAGAGTTAACATTAAAAACTGTAAAAAAAAAAATTGCTATAAGCGATAGAAATGCTTTCTTATTTGTTTGTTTTTGTTTTTGAGTTAAAATGAAAATTCCTTTATTAAATGTCATAAATAACAAACACACAAAAAAAGAGTGACAAAGAGTCCTGGTGGCCTCCATGGCAGATAGAGGCTTGTCTAAAGAATGTTGGCACGTGCTCAGTGCAGGCTTAGGGCTGGGACGTGAAGTTTCAGGTTCATCCACTTGTTGTACCACTTGGCTGTGTGACTCTGGGGAAGCCTTCCACCACTCTATGCCCATAGTCTGTCCCCTGGCCCACAGGGAGGTGTCACCCCTGCCCCTTCCCCCTTCCTAGGCCATCTTATGGAGGTAGATGAAAATAATGGAGAGAGATGCTTTGGGTTTCCGTTATGAATACAGAGGCATCTTCATTATTACTCTGGTTACCCAGAGCCTCCTGCAACAGCACAGGAAGAGAAAGGGTGTTATCATTGCCTGTGTCACTTAATTGCTAAACTGCAGCCGTTCATTCTCCTTGAAATATCAGATAATATAATCCTGAGTACCTTACAGGGTTATTACAAGAACCACAAGGGGCGATGGGTGTGAAAGTGCTTTGTACACCATGGAGTCCCTACACATATGCAGATGACTTATGAAGATTCTTGGATGAAAGCCCCTGCTCCTCACCCCACTCCTTGGAGGTTTGGAGGCCTTGTCTCCAGCTCTCGTAAAGCTCGAACCCTCTTTCTTGGGTCGGCAGGCTCTCCATGCTGCAGATGGAAGGGTGAGCCCCAGCAAGTGTGAATTACTTGCTCAAAGAGGGTGAAGAATCCGGGACTCTCGAGGTGCTAAAAAGAGCCCTTAACTGAGTTCCACTCGTGACCATGCCACCAGCTGGCAGTGTGACCTTGAGCAAGTCCCTTAACCGCTGAGCCTCAGTTTCCTCATTTGTTTCCAACCACAGAGGATCCGTATGACAATCTAGGGGGAAAGTATGGCATCTAAGTAGAAGTGTTTTGAGAAGCTGAAAGCACTATACATGTGTGAGAGGACCTTGTTAGAGCTCAGAGGGGTTCCCGAGGATGCTGGGATGAGCCGTGTCTGTCTGACACCAGAAGCCTGAGAATCCTGTTCTGTCCAAACTGGGGGGGCTGTAAGTCACCCTGTCATACAGAAAACCTGAGGCCAAGGAAACCACGTTGTCCCGTTTGCACCCTGTCCAGGCCACACTCCCTGCTCTCGGGCTCAGGGTCCCCACGGCGGGTGAGGGGTGGCTCCGGTTTACCTTTCTGTCATCCCAGTGTTGCTGAGTGAGGATCAATGAGATCATTCGCCCTGTATAAACTTTAATATCCTGTGTTCAAGCATCTCCGACTTACCAGCCTTCCCTGCCACTGGGCTGTAGACAGTGTCTTTCATGCTAACACCCCAGAATCACTGCATTTTTGTCTGGGCCCTCTGATCTCATGCCTCCACTGACGGTCAACACCTCTGAAGTGCGGGGCCCCGTTCACAGCGGCCCTGGCAGCTCAGGGACAGGGCTTTCTGGAGGAAACTGCTGGGAAGTCGGCTGAGCCACCGAAACCGCAGACACGTCAGGGAGGCGGTTGAAGGGCGGGGATCCTCCCGGGCGTGGGGCGCGGGGGCCAGGGCGCGGCCGTGCCGAGGCGCTGAGTCACCGCTGCAGCCCTGGGGGGCGGCCCGGCTCGTGCCTGGGTGGGGCCGCCGTCAGCTGTGGGACCCAGGAAGTCTCAGCGGAAAGGGCTTTGGGTTCTCTCTAAGCTGTTTTACTTTGGATCCAGGAGGAGCCTTAGGCCTGGCCCTCACTTGCCAGCGCCTCGAGTCTTTCTCTGATTTGAAATGAATGCCTCCTCCCCACCCCCGCCAAGCAGGAGACCAGGTCACTGCCAGCCTCTTCCTCCCGCCTGCCTTCTGTGGCGCTCCCCGCTTCTGGCTGGCTGGTGCCTAGAGGAATAATGCAGATGGACCCTCTGCCCTGCTTCTTTTTACTCCCCCCGCCCAAGAAAATCTGAATTTCTAAATTGATTGGTATTTTCTTTTTTTCCCTTCTTCTCCCCAAAGCCCCCTAGTACATAGTTGTATATTTTAGTCGCAGGTCCTTCTAGTTGTGGCGTGTGGGACGCCGCCTCAGCATGGCCTGATGAGCGGTGCCCTGTCAGTGTCCAGGATCCAAGAGGCCAAAGCCCAGGCCTGCGAAGCAGAGCTCGCAAGCTTAACCACTGGCCTCCGGCTGGCCCCTGATTGATACTTTCTTATTAGGCTAGTATGGCCAAATGCAATATATTGGCTCTGTTGTCAAATGACAGTTTTATACCATGAAATTGACAACAGAAGTTCTCATCTTAAAGGGTCTCCCTAGTTTTTGGTAGATCCATGGCTATCTTTGATCATGCAGATTAATAAATGTTGCTGGCAGACATAGTGGAAACCTATTTTCCTTTCTTTTCCTCTCATTTCTAGCTCTCTTCCTTTTTCTTTATTTCTCAGGTGCAAAAAATTGGATGAATTAAAATCCATGGTTTATGATACTTTTTTCACTGGTTTATGCATGTCTCTCTTTTCTTGCTTATTTATATAGGTTATTTATGTATTTTAAAAACCTAATGAAGATCTCTGAACCCACCACCCAAGCCAAACACGAGATCACTACCATAACTTGCATCAACCATTGTGTCTTTTCTATCCCTGTGCCCCCACCTCATCACCCATCACAATCTCTAGCCTGAATTTTGTGTCTACCATCCCCTTGCTAAACATACCTATGCCTAAACACGTATTTAGTTTTGCTTTATATTCTTTATTAAGAATATGTACTATGTACAGTCTTCTGGGACTTGCTTATTTTCATTTGATATAATACTAAGACTCATCCTTGTTGAATGCAAATGTAGTTCATTCACTTCTGTTGCTATATAATATTCCACTGGGGGAGACGTCACCATTCTTCACCATTATGAACAGTACTACCACAAATATTCCTGCTCAGTCTCATGGGCAAATCTCTCCTGGGTATAGATCTCAGAAGACACTTGCTAGGTCTTGGTCTGTGAACATTCAACTTTACAAGGTAATGACAGGTGGTTTCCCAGTACATTTGTAGTAGTTTTGCTCCCGCCAGTGACGTGTAAGAGATGCTGTTGATCCCCTCCTCTCAAGTATTTGGTAACATCAGACTTTTTAATTTTTGCCAGCTGAATGGTGTAAATAATATCGCTGTGTTCTTGATTTGCATTTTCCTGATTGCCAGTGAAGTTGAGCTACAGAAATAACACTCTGCAGATCAGATCCCCAAAACTGCAGACGTTGGAGTTATTGGATCTAGAAAATAAAAAAATATGTTCGTATGTTAACAGAAATAAGAAGATATTAAAGAATGATGAAGGGAAATGAAACTCAATTGAGCAGGCAGATATCCAAAGAGATCTTCTAGAAATGAGGAATACAATAAAGGAAATTAAAAATTCAATGAATAGGTTAAAATAGTATATTACAGCTGAAGATAAAACTAGTAAATTGAAAGATATTTCTGAAGAAATTACGTAGAAAATGGAAGATGGAAGAGATGAGATGGAACATGTGGAAGAAGTTTAGAGGCGTAGAAAATAGAGCAGGGATTGGCAAACTTTTTCTGTAAAAGGCCAGATAGTAAATATTTTAGGCTTTGTGGCCCATATGGTCTCTGTCATAACTACTCAATTCTGTCATTGTGGTGTGAAAGCAGCCGTAGATAGTATAGAAGTGAAGGGGTGCAGCTGTGTGCCGGTAAAACTTTATTTACAAAAACAGGCAGCAGGCCAGTTTTGGCCCATGTGTTATAGTTTGCCCACCCCTGGAATAGAGTAAAAAGATCCAAATATACACTTAATTAATGCTCCAGAAGGAGATAATAGAGAGACTAGGAGTATGACAATGTTTGAAGAAGCAATGGTCAAGAACTGATGAAGTGCGATCGTTCTATTTATGAGGCCTAAGGAATCCCAAGAGTGATAAATTAAATTCACACTAGACACACCATAATGAAACTAGAAAACACCAAGGATAAGTAATTTTAAAGTAAACCCAGGGGGTGAATGGCCTTCAAGGGACTGAGAATTAGAGGGACAACTGATTTCTCAACCTCAACAATAAAAGCCAGAAGGCAGTGGAATATCTTCAAAGCGCTGAGCTAGTTGCCGCCGGCCTGGCTCCGGGGCAGCAAACGCCTCCACGCGGGAGAGCGGAGGAGAGCCCTTTGCAGACACACGAAGGCATCAGTTTCTACCTGTAGGCCCTCCACTAAGGCAACGTTGAAAGAAAATAGTTCAAGACGAAAAAAAGTACCTAAAAGTAAGGTCTGAAATTCAAGAAGGAATGATGAGTAAAGGAAATTGTGAACGTGGTGCTAAATCTGAATATTGATGGCAGGGAAAAGAAAGACAGCAATGTCTAATTTAGAGGGATACAATGAAGCATGAATAAAATCCCCAGTAACAATGGCATGCAAATGGAAGGTGAGTAATTGGGCTCTAAGAGTTTTAAGGTCCTCGCATTGTTTGGGAAGAGGTTACAGATAGTGATTATCAGAAATTTTTAAGTTAAATATACATGTTAAGATTTCTAGGCTAACACTAAAAAACCAGGAATAATGTAACTTCCAAACTAGTAGAGGGGAAGAAAAGGGAAAAACGAATGAAGACGGTAGGAAATGTGGCAGTTAAAAACTGTTAAGGCTGTGAGATAGAAGAAACTAGTAACTGTTACCATTTATTGAGTAGCTACCATGTTAGTTATTTTGATTCATTAATTTTCATAATTTCATGTAGTGTATGTAAGAGTGCCCGGCACAAAGTAGGCATTAAAATTTATAGTTTCTATTATTACTGTATTTCTGTGCTTAAAACAAGGTCTAGAGCTTAGTAAGCACTCATTTACTGAAGGATGAATTAAATGGGAGTGAGTACTGATTCCTATCTAAAGGCAAGCAGACTGAGGCTCTGAGAAACAGCTTGATGAAAGGAAAAGCCTCAGGGGGCGTGAGCCTGAAACGAGCCTCTTCTCCTTAGGAACTTGTGGTATGAAGTGTAACATGCCCCTCGGTTTTCTTATCTGTAAAAGTCAGTCAGACAGTGCGTGACAAATAATAGTGCTCACTAGCTGGGAGATGCTATGGGGCGGGGGCTTGTCCAGCCACAGAGCTTGGATTCCAGTGCAGGTATTTGGAATCCGTCCGCGGGCGGTGTGCTTTCCCTCTCTTCTCTAATGCAGAAGCGTCATCGAATAGCTGAGAATGTGAGCTTTGGATTGAGGCAGACCTGGGTTCCTGCCCCGGCTTGACCACTAAGTCACTGTAGGACTTTGGGCCTGAGTTCCTTCAGCTGTTGAGAGGGGATCAAAATAGCTCCCACAAAGGGTGGTTGTACAATTGTGAGAATGCGTGCCAGTCCCTTTGGTGGGAGAGATCACAGATTAGGTCCCAGTGTCCTATAGGAGAGTAGGAGCTGATAAGTAGGCTCTGAGGGAGCAGGAAGAAGAGAAGGGTTTCTGACACTGGAAAAGAGATTGCTCTAGATGAACTTACGTCCTCCCACCGTACGGTGTTCATTTCTTCCTTATGCGGAAGCAGGGGAAACGCTGCAGTGTCACCCACTCACCTTCTGACTGGCGAGCAGGCCCCTGCTGGCTCCAGATCCAACAGGTGAAATGGGCTGATAGACAGCATTGAATCAGAACCACAATAATTACATTTGAGTGCTTACTATGTAGCAGCGTGGAGTGCTTCTACACTGATTATGTAATTATCTCAAAATCTTGAGAAATATTTTAAATGGGGTTACTATTATTGTCCCCATTTTATCAATGCCAACACTGAAGAACAGACACGTTAACTCACTTTCCCAAGGTCAAACAGGTAGTGATGGTAAATCTGGGATTTGGGTCTCTCTGCCCACAGAGCCTGTGCTCTTGGTCACTGCACTGGACTTTAAGAGCTGGCTGGTCCCTGAGAAAAGAGCCCTCACATCTGGAAGACACCCTCAAAGCGATGCTGGGGAAAAAGTGGCCTTTGCCAAACTTGGGTTTGTGTTCTGGCTCTGCTTTACTGTACGGCACTAGACAAGGTATTTAACAGTTTCTTCTCTGTAAAATGGGGGCGGTATTATTCATTGCCCAAGTTTGTTGGGAGGATCAAATGAGATAATAGATGAGATGCTCAGAAAGCCTGGAGACCCTGTATTTTCCTCATGGGTCAGGAATGCCTTAGCTGTACCCGCTCTAAGCAGATGCCTGTGTGCTCTGAACTGATGACAGGGCAACTGGGAATGTGAGGAGATGAAAGCTGACTTTTTCCTCTGCTTCTTGAAAAGGTGACTTGTCCTTTGCCTTCATCGCCATTCGATCCATCCCCCCACCCCCTGCTCCCCCGCCAACCCCCATACACACATACACGTAGAGCGTGGTATCCGGAAAGCCCAGGCTGGCTCCCCTCCCCTCGGCCTCCCCACTCAGCCTCCCCAGGTCACCTGTTGGGTTGTTTGATGTTGTTCAGGCCCTCCCTGGGCTCCCAGCCCTGGGCAAGTCAGAGGCCACATCTGTGCCACTGGGCCTCCACCTGCGTCACCAGGATGGGGCTGAGCTCCGCAGTCCTGAGCTGAGTCCTGCTCTTGCCTTCTCACCTGTCTGCACCGGCTCTAGTTCATGGGCTTTCCCGTCTTCTTTTTGAAAAACCTTTTTTATTGTGGTAAAATATACAGAACATAAAATTTACCCTTTTAACCAGTTTTAAATGTACAGTTCAGTGGCGTTAATTATATTCACTTTGTTGTGTTACCATCACCACTGTCCATTTCCAGAACTTTCTTATCTTCCCAAATAGAAACTTTGTCCCCATGAAACACTCCTTCCCTGTACCCTTCCGCCCCGCCCCGGCAGCCTCCACTCTCCTTCCTGTCTCTGTGAATGTGCGCCCAGAGGAAGCGCTGCGTGTAAGTGGGTCTTGCACTGTTTGTCCTTCATGTCTGGCTTCTTTCACTCAGCGTAATGTTTTCGAGGTCCATCCGTGTTGTGGCATGTGTCAGAATTTCATTCACTAGGGGCCGGCCCCATGGCCGAGTGGTTAAGTTCTCGCGCTCCGCTACGGCGGCCCAGGGTTTTGCCAGTTCAGATCCTGGGCATGGACATGGCACCACTCATCAGGCCATGCTGAGGTGGCATCCCACATGCCACAACTAGAAGGACCCACAACTGAAAATATGCAACTATGTACTGGGGGCTTTGGGGAGAAGATGATGACGGGGAAGAAAAAAGATTGGCAACAGATGTTAGCTCAGGTGCCAGTCTTTAAAAAAAAAAAAGAATTTCACTCCTTTTCAAGGCTGAATAATATTTCCTTGTGTGGCTGGACCGCATTTTGTTTATGCATTGGTCTGTTGATGGACGCTCTCTTTTCTGTACTCAGACGTCTTTGGCTGTATCGTAATTTGCAGTCATATGGAGAGAGCAGCCTATTCTTGCCTTGAAGCAGGAAATTGAGGAGGGTGCAGCCAAGGGTGCTGTGGGTAGGCTCTGCTCCTTTTTTTGTCCTTCCCTCTCTGTTTCTCTCCCTCTTACACCTCCTTAATGCACCAGGAGCTGCACAGCCTCTATTTGAACCGCAGTCTGTACCCTCAAGGTGTCCATGTGCTACGAGGATGACACACACTGACATCACACATACCCTCAGCATGTCTCACAGTTACTCCTGAGAGGAAGTAGGAGAACCTCTATTAACCCTCTGAGTTCATGAGGACAGGAATCCCCCAGCTTCAGTGTCAGACTGGGCCTAAGATTATCCAACTGCTGTGTATAGTCTGCTCTCTTACTTTCTTCTTCCTGGCTTCTTGCCACCTTTTTTTTCTTTTTTTTCTTTTTTTTGGTGAGGAAGATTGGCCATTAGTTAACATCAGTTGCCAATCTTCCTCTTTTTTTTCCTCTCCCCAAAGCCCCCAGTACATAGTTGTATATCGTAGTTGTAGGTTCTTCTCGTTCTTCTGTGTGGATGCTGCCTCAGCATCGCTTAATGAGTGGTGCATAGGTCCGTGCCCAGGACCTGAGCCAGCTAACCCTGGGCCAGCAAAGCAGAGCACATGAACTTAACCACTTGGCCATGGGGCCAGCCCCCTCCTCCACTTTCTTCATAGGACCTTGTAGTATGTCTTAGCTTCTTCTAGGCTCTTTCTGTGGTTTCATGGCCTTAACTGAGTCATATAACCTTTAAGACCAAGTCTTACAAGCTCTGTAGAAAGCATAATACTGTCTGTCTGTCTGTCTTAAAAGACTGTCCCAAAGATCATACGTCAGAGTGCTTTGAAATTGAAACATTACTCAGATGTGTGTTCTTACCACAACCGTCTTTGATTCTCATGAACTTTTCTGTGTTTCTGCTGAGTCTTGCCAACGCCACTTAACAGGGAACCTCAGGAAGCCAGATTCCCCAGATACAGTGGCAGAAGTTGGATATTCTGGAGAAGTCCGTGAATGGGGAGTACCAAAGTCTTCCTGGTACAGAGAGCCCAGGATCCAGACCCAGGACTGAGAAGGAGAGGAACAAGGTTGCTAGAGGCACTGGGAGCCTCTCACCAAGGGGCAGCCTCGGTTTGCCTCCATCATTCAATAGCTTCTTAATGCAATTGATCTTCATCCAAGGGCAATGGGCCTTTGTACACAAGAGAAGTATTAATCCTATCAACTTCTATATGAGGTAGGCTCCTCTAATTATCTCCATTTTTCAGATGAGGAAATTAAGGCCCAGGAAGAGTGGATTTGGAGGAGGGTGCACTGAGGGAAAGGCGAGCCTAGTGCTTCCCGGGAAGAACTGTTATGGGAGATCCTGTGAGCTGTGAGAGGCGGGAGCGGCCAACACTGGGCAGCTCTGGCCCCAGGCAGAGCTCCAGGAGTGCCTGGGACCACAGGGCTGGCTGCTCTGGCATCTTCAGCCCTTGCAGTGCCTCCCCTGGTCAAACTGGATTCATATCTGGTTTTCTTCCTTAGATATTTCTTACGGTCTGGTGGCCCAGGGTAATGTGCCAGCTCGACGGTTAGGTGCAGCAGCCAGCTCATAAGCCACCTTTATAAAGCTGTTAGGAAGGTGCCTCCTTCAGATGAGTACAGCCCATGGGGGCGTGGCCCACCCAGCAAAACCTAGGGTGTTTCATCTCCCAACCACCTCCTTACCTGGTGCCTGTGTTCAGGGCACACTGCACACCTGTATGTGGCAGCTGAGGAAAGCCCTAAGAAGCCCCGTTTGCTCAGGGTGTGGGCCTGGACCCATTCTGGGGAGGCCCACACTGTGAGCGAGCTCCGCCCAGTAGCAGCTTGATGGCTGCCGTCTGGCTGCAGGGAAGACCCTGGAGCTGTTGGGGGCACACAGGTGAACGGGGAAGGGAGGTATCCCGCCTTTCATTTGACACCTAACATAGCTTTCTTGGCATCCTTTGCCTCTGCCTGTGTCCGGCTTTCCCATCTAGATCGTATCACCTCTTTGTCGCAGTGCCCAGCACAGGGCTTGACTCACAGGTGCTTCATTGTGAAACGAGGGGGTTTGTGTTAGACTTTGCCCAAAGGGCCCCGCATGGCTGTGACCCTGGGATTCTATGAGATGTTTGGTGGAGTTGGTAGGGAAAGCAGGGGATCTGATCCCTGAAGAGGCCAGGAACTTACCAGCTGGTGCACTTACTATGATGAAATTGTGGTGAGGTCCGGCCTGCCTTCTAGCTTGTGGTCAGTCAACCCCTGGCCCCTCTCTGCTTTGAGACGGTAGCAGAGTGTATGTGGTACTGAACCTACGAAGGTACCACAGACGCTGCTTCTGGGTGTAGCAGAGTCCTGAGCAGCTGTCTCCCTTCCGTCTCTCCAGTGTGAGCCAAGCTGGCACCAGCCCTGGTGGAGCATCCACTGCAGAGAGCTGCCATGAGGGTGACAGGGAATTCCTTGGCCAGGTGGCCCCCTTCAGCTGACAGCTCCTGCTGGGAGCACATGCTAGCATTTTGGCGCTTGACACTATTCTGCCCCATCTGCGTCCTTTGGAACGAGAGTAAAAGGTCCAACCAGGGACCTGGGGAGGTGGTGCGCTGAGGCCCATGTGAGGGTGAGCAGTGGGGTGGGCCTCAGTTCTAGGAACAGCCCATCTACACATCCCTTCTGGGGGTAGTTATCTCACCCGCCCTCTTGCAGGCAGAACTCAGAGCCTTTGGCAGTCCTTGCCTCTCCGCAGGCAGCTCAGCCTCAGCCTCTGTTCTCCGCCTGCCATATGAGGTTGGCCAGGCATTTGAAATAGAAGTTGCTTGTCTTCCTATTGGCTTCCTAGTTTTATCTCAGTCCCTGAGTAGCGCCTTTTCATCCTATAAATGGGGCCTTCCACTCTGGCTTCCCCAGAAAGAATGGGAATTCTCAATGTTGTCCATTTTCTTTCCCATATAACCTTCTGTTGCCTTCTCTTCATTTCACCGTATTCCCTCTGATCTTAGCTGTTGAAACTATTCCCATAGGAGAAAAAAGGCAGTTCACCCTCCTACCCTTCTTTAGGGCCAAACCTCTGTTTGTTCTCTTGGAAACCATGGCAACCTGGCCTAAGAGGCCACTTCTACCATCTTGGAAGACAGTGTTCCAAAGCCTTGTACTCACAGCTGTGAGCTCTCTAGCACTTTTTTCCAAAGGGAGCCTCTGATTTTTCAGATCTACTAAAAAGAGGAAGTTTCGAACAAACCAGCCCCTAGATAATGCTTTCACAGCTAGATTAGAAGTAGGAGCAATGTTCTCCGTAGGATCTGGAGTATGAGCATAGGCAACGTTAGCAGGGGATCCTGAGGAGCATTCTGGAGTGTGGTCTGCGCTTATGTTTCTTGTGCTCTTTTCTCTCCTCACACTTACGCAATTCCTCAGAAGACTCGTGTTGGAGGTGGTTGTCTTTTAGCTTACACCCACTTTTTTTCTTTTTCTTCTCCTTGACATGTTTGTCCTTCTTGCTCTGGTGCTACCTTTTAAAGCCCCAAGTTGGGAATGCAGGGAGCTGCGATGATTTACTGCGGGAGCCCGGTGGTAGAATTCCACAGCCTTAGACGGCAAGGTTCCCATAGCCTCGCTGCTGTGGGACTTCCCCATGAAGGAGTCCTCTCTCTCGAGCTGGCTGTTGGAGGAGGAGGGGAGAGAGCAGGCTGGCGTGTCCTCGGCTTCTCCTTGGACTTCGCTGCTTGCAGAGGGAGGGTTCAGTGGCTGAAACCCTGAAGGGAGGGCACTGGCCCCTCCCCCTCCCCTGAAAAGAATTGTTGTCTGATGATGGCGATCTTACTAATTTGGAACAGCTGGCCCGGGTGTGTGAGCCTGGAGAGGCTGGGAACAGTGCTCCTGCAAACTTTTGCAGAAGCAAATGTTAGGCAGATAATGTGAGATGCCTCGGAAGGTCTGGCTCTGCTGGGTTAGGATGCCTTTTGCTACTCCTCCTCTGGTCCCCTCTGCAGATCCTTGCATGGTGATGGGAAGAGCTGGGAGAAGGCAGCCGGTCACCAGGGAGTTGGGTTTGGCTTCCATATGCTTTTCCCTACCCAAGCTTTGTAGGCTCAGGGTGGAACTGAGGTGGGGTAGCAGAGCCCTCCTGCCCCTTGTAATTGGGTAGGACTAGCCTGTCATGTTCACTTGTAGAGTTTTCAGCTTCTGTAGGAGCATTGAAAGGAGCCGGAGTCAGATTGTAGCCGTAGGTGCCTTTTACATCTGTCTGGTCTCCCAGCCCCTTCTTCCATCAGACCGCTTCCCTGTTTGTGCTGGATTGGCAACTTGGCTGAACATACTAAATCCTGACTTTAGTTTTTAATCCACAGGAATATTCTCATATCCTTCCTCTTTCCCCATCTCTATTAGGGCTCCTCACTGCCGAGTCCTCAGTGTTACCGGTTTGCCTCTACTTCAAGCATAGGTAGATGCTACACATTTGTCTTAGCCGGGCATGCTCCATGTGGATTTGGGAGAATGCAGATTGGCTCATAGAGTTTGTCCTGTCTGCCTTTGGCCCATCATCCATGACCCCAGTGACGCTGACTGGCCCTGTGTTTGTGCTAGCTGTGGCAGCCTATGAGTGCCCAACTTGCTTCTCAACACATCCATTCTCCTACTTTTTGAGCCAAGGTGAATTAGACAGGGCTGATCGTTTTCAGAAATTACCCAGGTAAGGAGAATGGAATTCCATCCAATTAGGCTGTCCCTGGAGATGTGGAGAAGAGAGATTTTTGAGATGGAGATAGATAGACGGGGAGGAGGGAGATAAAGAGAGAAGGAAGGAGGGAGGAAGAGAGGAAGACAAGGAGAGAGGGAGAGATGGGGAAAGGGATATACATAGATATGAAAAAACAAAATGAGAAGCTTGGCAATGAGATATAGAAAGAAAAATGAGGAGGTGGAAAGGGTTTGGTACAAGTTTTTTCCCATGATTTCTGACAGCTCAGTGCTTTAGAAATAATCCAGGAAACATCCTTTTTTGCCACTTCCTACAGACCCCCCATCACCATTGTTCTCCTCCCAGGTCTTTCCTCGGAGGTGCTACAGTGGTGTTTAAAACGCTGGGTGTGGGAGTTCAGAATCAAATGGGTGTTGGGAGAACTTAAATTCTTTGTGTTTACCTTTGCTTCTCCCTGGGCAGTAGACGATTCCCACAGCGATGGCTTCTGCCCCTCCACCTGCACCAGAAAAGCCTTGTGATTGTGTCATGGAGAACAAGGGAGCTGTGCCTCCAAGCCAGACGGTCCACCAACTTCAGGGCCCCAGGCGGGAGGAGGGGGAGACGGGCAAGTGCTGCAGGAGTGGTTCTTCGGACTGTAGATGACTGACTGTCTCTGAAGACCGAGTCCCCTTCTGGGACTTCCAAACCTCTTCTTCCCTTGGAAGTGGAAGTGCACTGGAGCAGAGAAGGGTGGTTCGTTCATTAAGTCCACACATTCGGTCAGGCGCTGGGGCAGACGTTGGGAGAGAGAGGTGATTCAGCCTTTCTGTTCATTTGGAAGAAGAATCCACAGTACCCTCCGCTTTCCCTCGCCTGGAATTTCCATCGAGGTGACCAGCTGGGGCTGAGTCACGTCTTTCCCTGCGCTTGGTCTCAAGAATGGGCTCTGTGTCCATCACCAGGGATCTGAGCCCTTTTGAATAGATGTTTTTCTAGCATATGACTTTTGGAAGCTTAGTCTGCCTGAGGGGTTCTGAGATATGTCTCCTTCTCTTTATCTTTTAATGAAATCCCAAGTAATGGCCGCTCTGCTTGAGTTAATACCCTGAGACTTAGGAACAGACACACAGTGTCTTGGACGCTGCCTCACATGTGGTCCTTTCTGTCAGTCTGCTCCAGTTGTCCAGGACCCTTTCCTCGCCTCCTCCCTTCTCCCTTCCTGCCCTATGGAACAGTGGGATGCTGATGACAGTTGGTCTGACAGCCTTAGAAACCATGGCTGCTCTGCTTTTTTGACCTCAAGTGCTGCCAAGACTGATTTCTATCCCAAGTTCTGATTTTCCTAGCAAGACTTCATCAGCTGCCCAGGTTGTCGCTTAGGACTGTGGCCTCTCCGGGTGCAGCAGAGGGTGCTTCCTGGTGGAATCAGCAGCAGCTTCCCCTTCTCCTGCCTCTGTCCTCCCTGTCATCAGTATCCTTTCTGAGCCGTGGTGGCGTGTGCAGGATACTCAGCTACAGCCTGAGATGGAAGGAATGGGAACAGGCTGTGTGGTTTGCTCTGAACTCTGCCCAAACTTTACTTTTACCTGATGAATATGCCCATCAGCAGTGGGATTTTCTCCTACTAAGGGTACACCAATCCAAAAGGAGCTAGAATAAGGTGGAGAGAGGGAGGATAAAATCCTGTAGCATCTTTTGTGTTCCAACCAGCTGTTTCTGGAAGGTGACTCTATTTCTCTTACTTAGATCTCATTTAGTGATCGGCAACCTGTAGCGTATTTATCAAGGCAGTACACACTTTCAGCTTAGTTGTGTGTGCGTGATTACCACATGGACTAGTTCCTTCCACTCTCCTGCCCATCTTGAGTTGCCTATGATCCATAGCCCATTTCTTTTTTCTTATTTAGTGGCTGATCTCTGATTACTCCCTATCTCTCTGCCAAAAACCTTTCCCATGTGCCTGGTGCCCTGGAGACATATGTGTCCGAGGAGGAATCAACCTTACTTTTGTGTGTGTGCGTGTGTGAGGAAGCTTGTCGCTGAGCTGACATCTGTGCCAATCTTCCTCTATTTTGTGTGTGGGATGCCGCCACAGCAAACGGCTTGATGAATGATCTTTAGGTTTGCACCTGGGATCCAAACCTGTGAATCCCATGCCGCTGAAGTGGAGCACGTGAACTTAACCACTGTGCCACCGGGCTGGCCCCAACCTTGCTTTGCATCACCCTTCAATGTCTGAAGCTTGAATGCTTGCTAGGGGTGCTGGCTAGGGGTCCTCAGCACCTGACTCAAACCTCAGATCTCCCGCAGGACCGTCCCTTCCCTCCAGAGCTCCCTGAGTGCTGAGAAGTGGAGGGAAGTCCTCTGTACAGTGGAGGAGACGTGTCCTTTTAGAGGCACCTCTGGAGATCATTCCCTGCAGGCCTCCAGCTGGGCGTGGCCAGGCTCCATGTTGGGTGGCACTGCACCCATGGGTGGGGCGTGCTTTGAAGCTTTCTTCCTCTGACACCTGGCGAAATCCTCAGTATCTTCATCCTGATGACGCTGGCAGCCAGTGGAGGCTGGTGGGGAGCGGGGGGCTGCAAGGAATGCTGCTGACTAGAGCCTGGCTTGACAGGAAGAAAGAAGACAAAGTGGCCTTGTCTTCTCTTAATAGTGTAAGTGTTGCAAACATGAGGAGACCCTGAGTTTTGGCCTTTCTCTCTGATGAGACATGGCCGAGGCATGTATGGGCAAGAAGCCACACATTCCCTTCTTTAAAGGAACTTGCCCATATTTCCTTACTTCAGTTTTCTCCTTGCTGGCTCAAGTCCTAAGATCTATTTTCTGGCTATCCTCTTTTCGTGCCTGAGAAAGTTGTGGTGGCCCTTTTTTTTAAAGCTGTTTTGGGGGCTGGGAAAGGAAAACTTTAAAAGTAAAATAATAAAAAACAGCCCACTCTGCCATTACAGGCACATAAATAGCTTCACCGTAGCCAGGCTGCGCACTCACTTTACCATAGCAACCTAAGACAAGTGTTGATAGCAGCCTGTCGCCCCACCTGGAAAACAGCAGCTGCTGCTGCTCCCCCAGCCACGCCTGACCTGCCTGGGCCCCAGAACCGTGTGACCCTGAGAGGTGTGTCGGGACCAGGGGCCCACCCTTCTGTGGGGCCATGGGCGAGGCAGGGGAAAGGCAGCCTGGGGTCCAGACGAGGCAGTAATATTTGGGGAGCCCGAAGGGAGTGGTGGGTGTGTTGTTCCCGGGCTTCCCCGCCGCCTGTCATGTCCTACGGAGCGAGGGACAGGAGTGCACAGGGTGCTGAGCTCCGCCTGGCCCGGAAGGGGTGTGAATGTCACAATGTGGCTTGTTTCAACTTTCTGAATAAATCTTGGCTTCTCTTGCAGCCTGTTCAGGGAAGTCCTCTAAGTGTTTTTTCTTAAGGACTCACAGAAGAGGGGCTTCCCATGGGAAGATCATGGGTCTCCCTGGGGAAGGGGGCTGCCCTGGGATGAACAGAAGCAGAGATCAGCATCCTGGAAGGACCAGAGGAGGGAGAGGGAAAGGCAGGAGATGTGTGACGAGACCCTCCTTGCCTCCCCTACAGCCCGGATCCGAGGGCTACGTTCTGACCCACCCGTCGGAGGGTCTCAAACTGCAGGAACCTGGTGTCGTTGGAGAGTCTCGTGGTGGTGTCTACAGAGACACTTCCCAGCCTCTGCAGTGCTCTCAAAGTGCAGTCCCCAGACCAGCGGCTCAGCATCCTCCTGCCAGGGAGCTTGTTCGAAATACACGTTCCCAGGCCCTGGCCCTGCCCCTGCCCTCCTGAATCAGACACACTGGGAGCAGGCCCAGCAGCAGGTTTTACCCTATTTATCCTGCCCTGGGATCCTGGTGCTCATATAAGTTTGAGAACCATGGCGCTAAAGCACGGCGCAGGTGCAAGGGAGTATAATCAACCGGCTTTCTGAAGCCCCAGCTGACTCAGCGGCTTCTGTCTGCGCCGCATGAGCCAGCATGAGTGACACTGGGGTGGTGAGACGTGGATCTCGGGGAGTGTGCCGGTTCTCCTGCCTAACGGATGCTGTCTGCTCAGCGTGGAGCCCATGCCCGCTTGTCTGGGACTTCCAGGAAACAATTGGGCTGAAGAAGGTGGAAATAGGCAAAGAAGGGGGATGGCTCTGTACTCTGGGCAGGGGACTGTTGTGGAGTGGAGGGAGTGATGGGGTCTCAGCCAGGCCTGACGTCCAGTGTGTGGCGCGCTGACTAGTGTCTGCGTCACATAGGGATGTTATTTTGCTTTCTCTGCTGCTGGATCCCTGGGGACAGAGCAGCTGCCCACCACACTTCTTTTGTTGGATGAGATGTAGCCTCAGTCGGAGGCCAGGTGGCTTTCCCCTCACCCCCGAGGGCTTCTCCAGAACCTGAGGCCTGGGAGCAATGAACTCCTGACTCCAACAGCCAAGAGAGATTGGCCCTCCTCTCCCTCTCCATGAGCATGGCATGATGCTGCTGAAATTTGTTTCTAAAAATAACACAGGATCCAATCTAGCTGCTAAAAAGCCCCTTTATTCCCTTGGAACCAAAATGTGGAAAAACCACAGCAGACCCAAGAAAGGCAATCTCTGTTGTCCAAGAGTGTCCATACTGGATATTTGAATGCTACTGCCCAAGGCCTACGTCCTGTCTGCTGGCCTGACAGCTTCCTGCCCCCGTGCCAAGGAGCTGCCCCTATTTAGTGTGAGGGCAGAGACCCTTGCTAACCCACGTCCTGAAGGTCGCTGCCAGCACCCCTTCCAGTAAACGACAGGCCTTCTAATGGCACTGTCACTCCTGCTGAAGTCTGCTCTCGTCCCCCTCCATCAGCCGAAGGAAATGGTCTGCATTGCTCTTTCATCCTCCACATTTTTTTCAGCTCTCGCTTGCTGTGAACACGCCCCCACACCCTGAGTCACAGGAGGCCACAGAGGTGACCCAGGCCAGAATGACTCAGAGTATTTGGAAGAGGGTACGTTCCCCATGGCTCTGGGCCCAAAGGACTGCCCTTTTTCGTCCTGATATATTGATGCTATTTTAGGATGGAGCCAGGGGGTGACATTGCCCTCTCAGGCACATTCCTGCTTCAGTGTCCTGACCCACGCCATGAAGCTTCCTGTCTTCAACTTGATGTTTCCTGGGGTCTCGGACATGGGTGGATCAACAGGCCAGATGATCGGGTACAGACTGTCAACCTTGAGTCAATTCTTGGTGTGACTGTTTGGAGAAAGTGTGCTATATATGGGCCCTACCTTCTCTTTGCCCCCTGAAGGCGTCTGGCCAGAACTGATAAGTTTTGTCATCGTTGTCACAGCATATCTTAGACAGTAGAGCCCCTCCAGGTCTGAAAGGTTTCAGCGTCATGGTCTGTTTTATTTTCTGTTTTGGACCTGGGGTGCAGGGTTGAGTCCATCACCCTGTGGCTGCTTGGCCCGTTGTCATCTCTGGTCTGTGCAGAGCCCTTCTGTGCTTGCTGTTTCCCCATATCCCACGTCTGTACCCTTCCTGGCCTGTGAGCAGCATTTTAGTGTGACAATATGTGTCCTTTTGTTTAAATATGTCCCTTAAAATGTATAGCATTGCTTTAGATGTGTGTTTTTAATTTGTGTAAAAGCTATTGAAACACCTTTTTCCTCACGGGCACTGTTTGTTTTGTTTTGTTTTCCTTTTTCTCCCCAAACCCCCCGGTACATAGTTGTGTATTCTAGCTGGGGGTCCTTCTAGTTGTGGCATGTGGGACGCCACCTCAGCATGGTCTGATGAGCGGTGCCATGTCCGTACCCAGGATCCAAACCAGTGAAACCCTGGGATGCCGCAGCGGAGCGCAAAAACTTAACCATTCGGCCACGGGGCCGGCTCCTGAGCACTGATTTTAAGATCATCTTGTCTTGTGTACATCTGATCTATGTTTCTGTTACATAATAGCCCCTGTTATCTAGTGCACATGGTTTACCTGTCCATCACTGGGAGAGGGGATCCCTGGTGGCCTTCCTCTCCCTATCACCACAAATAATGTTCCGGTGAATGGCCTGGCACATGCCCCCTTCTGGACCCGTGTGAGAATTTCTTTGGGAGATGCACCCAGGAGTAGGTGACTGGGTCCAGGTATGCATAGACTTAGTGTGGCTAAGAAGTACCAGGTGGTTCTCTGGAGGAGCCAGGGATGAATCCTGGATCCCTGAGACCCAGGGGTTGAGGGCAATACTTTTTCTCCAGATGGATGCTTTGATTCTGGCACTACATTTCTGCTGCTGAATTGAGGAAGATGCTCACAGGATAGCAGACTCAGGGAGGGGGAGGGGGAGCAAGGGAGCCCCATATGTACCGCCTGCTAACCAAGACATGATGTTCTCTCTTCAGAACGGAAGTACCCTCCAGAACCCAAGTCCTAGGGGCTGGCTGAGAATCAGGATCAGGTTCCAGAACCAAGACCACAGGCCACAGCGTGCCATCCTGTGGCCGGTACAGAGGCCTAGTTTTGGTGCCCAGCCTGCACTTGCCTTCTTGGCATGGGCATAGCTATTGCTGAAGATGTCAGGTGGTGCTCCCCACCACCTGAACTTTAGCTGACATCCTCGGCCTCTGACCTTCTTCTGTGCACTTCCAAAGGCCTCAGTAGACTGAAGGGGAAGATGTGTGCTTGAGTCTGCTCCTGCATGCCAGCAGGTGTTAGAGAGGCGGTTAGGGCAGGCGGCCCTGGGGAGGGAAGGGAAAGCGGGGACCACAGCGAGGGTGGCTGCTGGACCTGAGCGGCGGGATTGGCCAGGGAGGGCTAGACTCTGGGTCTTGGAAAGTCTTGGAAATAGGGGCCAGTAATGAGGAGGGAGCAGAGCGGCCTCTGTGTGCGGTTTAGACCTTCAGAGAAGGGGCAGCCGGATGTTCCAGGTGAGGCTGGCTGCCCCGTTCAGGTGCTTGCCAGCTTTCTGGGCAGGACATGACCCTCTTAGCAGCATGGGAGTGCCTGAGAGGAGGAGTAGAGCTGAAGGAACTGTGGGTGATGGTGAGAGAGTGCCCCTGCTGGAGGACGAGAGAGGCTAGAACAGGGCCTCTCTGGGCATCTCCCAAGTCTCTATGGATCGCAAGGCCAAGGGTATGAGATGATAGAGTGGAGGAAGCCCTCTTCCCCGTCCCGGGATCTCCTGGTGGGAATTGGATATGCCTGGGATCGCGCCAACCCAGAGCCTGGTGTGTCCTGGCTGGGAGCTACAGATGTATGGGGGGGAGGGGATGAAGTGGGCAGTGTCTGCCCTGATCCGCGGGGGTCTATCCCTACACCTGCCCATAATGTTCGAAGAGGTGAGGAGGTGCTTCCCTGGCCTGTTTCAGAACCTCGAGGGGCCGTGGGCCAGGGACAGACAGGTTAATGTGTGCCTTCTCATCAAGCTTTAGGAAGTAAATCCATAGCTTGGTTTCCGTTCTCTTACAGGCTTCCCTGTACCTGAGGCAGGGTGGCTTTGGATTCAGCCTGGGGCACAAATCCTGGCTCTCGGGATCTCTATTTCCCTGCTACAAAATGAGATGCTCTCCTTATAGGTTGTTGGTGAGGATTCAGTGAAACAATATACATAATAATTGATAATGGCTATGTATGGACCAACCACTACATATCAGCCACTGTACTAGGCACTATATAATACATATGTGTGTGTGTGTGATACATACATATATATATATATGATTTGTCTAATTTTCACATAAAGTGCCTACTATGGTGCCTGGCTCATTGTAGGTTCTCAGCAGATATTATTTCCCTCCCTTCCCACCCCCTACTCTACCCCCACTCCTGAAAATAGGGAGAGACAGACCCGCGCTTGGGAGGAAGGAGCCTCTGTATCAGAGAAAAGAGAACAGATTTTGTGTGTTTGTTTAGGGGGCTGGGGTGCTGAAGCAGGTTCCGTCGTTCAGTTTGGTGTATTCTAAGGTGGGACCAGCCTGCTCCCCCGCACCCCCAAGGTCTTCCCTTCTTCACCTGTCACATCCTGCATGGCAGTGACACTGGCACTCTAACCAGAGTGTCTGTGAGTGCTACCAGCTTGCTCCCAGCCCAGTGAAGAGGGCAGGGAACAAGAGCCTGCTCCACTGAGTAGCCGCCCCCTGCAGCTGCTTATTATTCCAGGCAGGTCCGGCTGCAGTGCCGTGCCAGCCTGGAGCCCTGGCCCCTGGCCCCTCCTGTTTCCTCTCTTGTGTTTCCACTCACACTTCATTGCCTGTGCGAGCGCCAGACCCAGCAGGAGCCTTTGGCAGGGCACATTCAGGGGTGGGTTCCTCTCAGGTCCTCAAAGTTCCCTATTTGTCCCCGACTTGGGAGTTACCCTTTTTCCTCATCATCTGGGGACATATCTCCTCTTTAGCACCACGGAAAAGTTTCCATGGATTCTTTTCGACAAAATGGGAGGAAACAGAGTGTCTGACTATTGTTTGTGGTCTGGTGGCTTAGGGCATGAGGTTCTTGCCTCTGGCAGCTCTGTGTTTCTGGAACTTGCTGGTGAGTCCAGCTGCGGACTGAGTTATCAGGAAGAGTGGGCTGGTTTGCTTTCCAGGTACGTGTGGGGGCGAGAGCGCGTCTGTCTCACCTTCATTGCTGGAATTGATTCTGAAAGAGAAAGAGCAAGGGTAGCAGTGAGCGTTCCCTCCATATGGAAATGGGTGCTGTCTGTGCCCAGAGAGGCCTGCCTTGTAAAGGGGTGCTCAGATGTTTGTCAGCAAAGGAGGCGAAGGAGGGAGGTGTAACAGAAAGAGCCCCAGGCAGTCAAAGACTGGATCACTTTTTATCTCCTTGGACTTCAGCATCCTCGTCTGTAAGGTGGGGGTCACAGCTGTCCTCCCCAGCATTGGTGTGACAGTGCTTTCACACGTCGTTACGATTGTAGAACAGATGTTACAGGACTTTAGGAGGAAAAAAATTAAAATGATTTAATGATCATGTAAAGTAATATGATTTCTGGCCCCTGCAGGAAAGGATGAGAAAGTTCGCTCTTCCATCCGATCATCCCTTAGGCTGGCAAAGTGCTGGAAACAGAGCGAGCAAGAGCCTACCTTCCCCAGAATGCCCCAGGCCGAGTGACTAATCCTGACCAGTCAGGAGGGACCTCCCAGACGTCTGAGACTGAGGCCACGTGAGCATCGATGCATTAGTCTTTGCCAGTTGCCTAATAAGGTTAGGGGCTAGGCAAGCTCAGCAGCTACAGAGAGCTCATATGTTCTACGAGCTCAGAGCTCAGAGAGGAGTGTCGGTACCTACCACACCTCTGAATTCCTGACAGACTTTCATGGAGATCCCGCCGTGAACTGGGCCCCAGCTGGGCACTGCCCCTCAGACTTTGTGCCTGCAGCTTAATGCTTGACCTCTGTGTGTGTCTCTAAAGCAGCCTGAAGCAGAGAAACCTCTCATTCTTTTTGATGTGCCTCAGATGTTCTGATCTTAAGTGACCTTTTCTCATTGGTTGCCCATATGAATGGAAGCATCTCTCCTCTTTGCTACCTTGAGGGAGAGGTTCAGAGTAAGGAATTCTGACTCAGACTGTCCCTTCTTCTCTAGAGGCCCAAGGCTGTATAGCTTAGTGGTTATTGCTAATGGTTATCTTCAAGCTAATGGTTATTGCTAGGAAAGCTGCCTTGGAATTCTCCATTCTTTTTTGGGGGTGGGAGATCCCCCCAGGAAGGAAAGGTGAAGGGGCACAGGGATCTTATTCTCTTCTGCTCAAAGGGCTAGATAGCAAAAGTTCATTAAGCTCAGAGTAAGCTTTCTACCTTCACTCGCATGTCCTATAATGGACACCGGGCATCCTTCATCTGAGATTTCCGAGCACTGTTTCTGTCTAATCCCATTCCTTTATCACTTTCTCAGGATGGTGTGAGAAGGCAGAACTGATTCTTTCCCCAGGTAGAGGTGGGAGGAACTGAGCCCTGACAAGGCAGAGTGACTTGCCCAAAGGGCACCTGGGAAGATGGTAAACCTGGTTCTGAATCTGCTACAGCTTATTCAACAAAAACTTAGCTGAGTGCCCACTATGTGCAGGTTCTCTTCTCGGCACTGGGGATAAAGGAGTGAACAAGACAAGAGAAAGTATCTGCCTTCATGGAACAAATGTTGCAGTGGGTGGAGACAGAAAAAGTAAAATCTTCTGATTTCCAGATTAGCACTCTATCAGCACTCTTCTCAACATCCTCTTGAAAAGTTAAGGAGTTCTACTCAAGGGTCAAGATGGGCTTCTCACTGCTCTAGCCCTTCTCACTGCTTCCAGGCTTGGAGAAGAAGCTGAACTGGAGAGAAAATTCTGTGGTGCTGCCCACCCCTATGCTGCCTCAGGTTCTTTCCAGACCTCCTTGTTCCCCAGGATTCTTTTTTTTTTTTGAGGAAGATTAGCCCTGAGCTAACTACGGCCAATCCTCCTCTTTTGCTGAGGAAGACTGGCCCTGAGCTAACATCCATGCCCATCTTCCTCTACTTTATATATGGGACGCCTACCAAAGCATGGCATGCCAAGTGGCGCCAAGTCCACACCCGGGATCTGAACCAGTGAACCCTTGGCCGCCGAGAAGCAGAACGTGGAAACTTAACCGCTGCACCACCAGGTGGGCCTCCCCGCAGGATTCTTTGATGACATTTAAAAAGAAAGGGAGTATGATGTTTAAAAATCAGTAGCAACAACAACAAAACAAAACTCAGCTCCTTAAACCTTTGTAAGTCAGAGTGGCTCTAACAATCTGGTAGAAGGACGCAGCAGAGGGCAAATCTGGAGAGGGAGGGGTGTGACCACCTCCATCGCAGCCGAGAACAGGGATCATGTGGAATCAGCAGGAACTTTAGCCACATGTGATTTTTGGAAAAAAGTAATCAATAAAAGAGTCAAGTCCTTACCCGATGGTTCTTGTGCTGCTTTGTTCACCTTGTAGAAGCGAGGATGCCATCTCTTCATTAGAGAGAGGCTGACCAGAGCTCCTTGCCACCTCCTGCTAACTGAAGTTAAGTCAGCGGGGACTGTCTGCCAGGGCTTAGCCTCCCGTGTCCTGGTGCTGCTTTCAGGAAGAGCCCCTTCACGTTTAAAGAGCTGGTGTCTGGCAATGGCTCCTGCGTGACATACAGCAGCCCTCTCTGAAATTGAGAACTAAGCCCTCTTCCCACCCTTGGCCCTCCATACCCTCACCTACTCGTAGCTCCGCCCTGCCCCCAGGCAGCATGTATGAGCGGTAACATATGCCTTTCTGAGAGGAGAAGTGCTCATTCGAGACCCTCCGTTGGGTGCTGACACACAGGCCAACTGCTCCCTGCCGAGCTTACTGTGGCCCTAGGCTCTTTGTGACTCAGAGCTGTCTTATCGCTGCCGCCCTGCCCCAGGGAAACTTGAAGTCAGGCTTCAAACTCACTGTCCTTCCTCCTCAGAGATCCTTCTGTCCTCTTTATGTAAAAACGATATTTGGCTCCCCCCTTCCTGCCAGGCTTTTTGGAGGGGGTGGGGCTTGGCTTCGAGACCTGGACTTGCTGCCTGACCGTTGACAGCGGCAGCAGGCTGGATGCTGGGCTTGTATCATGTTCTCCTGTTCGGTTGTAAGTGTGGGTTGGCAGCGAGGAAGGGTGCGGGGTCTGGGGGAGGCTGGCCGACTGGCAGGCTGCCCCCCAGATCATTCAGGTCCGGACCCCGTCTCTGAGCTCTTCTCACCTCTTAGAGGTCAGGTCAGACTAAAGGCTTCTGTAAGGGGTCCCCCAAATAGACAGACAGGGGGAGCTTTAGAGCCGTTAGAGGTCATAGCCTTTTATTTCCAAGTTTTGGGAGTTGTAAGATTTGGTTTGGGAGAAGTGAGGTATGAAGACTGGGGTATATCTGAAATCACTTCTTTACGTTGGAGTTTGGAGGGAGGGGTCTCTCCTAAGTCAGCTCCCCGGCTCGGGCCCCAGCTGCCCCCTAAGCCCTGGTGCTGGAATGCGTACCTTCTGCCCTTGCAGATGCTGGACCCCCCTGGCTGCTCTGACGGTTTCTTTTTGTCTCTCTTTGAACCTTTGCTCCAGAGATCCAGTTGTCATCAGTATCCAGGGAGCCCTCCTCTTCCTCCTCCTCCTCCTGCCGCCTCTCTACCACCGCGGTTGCTGGTTGTTGCTAAGGTTGCCTCCATGGTAACATGCACATCCTGTTTACACCTCCATCTGGGCAAGTCAGTCTAAGCTAGGAACCTACCTACCCTGGACGGCCGCTTCCATCGCCACCTGGGGACACCAATCATCGCGACGCGTGGTCCGGCTTCCACTTGGCTCCCCCATCTTCCTCCTCCTCTCACTGCCAAGCTTCGTACGCAAAGTAGGATCTGGGCTTGAGGCTGCTGCTCTGAAGCTTATTGCACAAGATCCAGTCGATCTGTTTCCTGACCAGGCCCCAGAGAAGCACGAGGTAGGAAGAAGCGAGGCCGGGAGGCCAGAGAGCCTAGTCGGCCGGAGGGAAGCCCCGTCCTCTCGGTCCGAGGGCTCGGTGACAGCCGGCGACATGACGAGCCCCGCAGAACGTGCCCTGCCGGCCAACTCGCCGGGCGAGAGCCGCGAGGGGGACTTTGGCTGCACGGTGATGGACCTGAGGAAGCTCATGGAGCTGCGCTCGGGGGACGCGATAGACCAGATCCACGCCCACTACGGAGGCGTGGCGAATCTGTGCAGCAGGCTGAAAACCAACCCCGTGGAAGGTGAGGGCGTGTCAGGTGGGACCGGGCCCTGTCGGCCACAGCGCTTCCCACTCCCGGGGAGGTGGCGCCCGGGGCCTCGGGGTGTCCCTGTGCCTGGTCGGGAGGAGCGTGCTGTCCGAGGCACTGGCAGGCGGGAGGCTGTGGGAACAGCCGTGGCTCTCCCAGACGTGCTGTTTAGGGACTGTGGTGTTCTCTAGATCATTCCTTCCTCCTTTTTCCGTATCAGTATATAGAAAGGAGGATATTTATTTCTGTTTTACAAATGTTCGTGTTAGAGATGCTTTTATCAGTCAATAATCATCAAGTCCCTTATTCTCTATGAGTCTTTGATTGCAAAAGTGTTTCAAGCACAACCAGAGGCGCTCACAGCTAGAATATACAGCTATGTACTGGGGAGGCTTTGGGGAGAAGAAGAAGAAGAAGAAAAAAAAAGTGTTTTAAGATATAATTCTTCCCCACACTGATCTTACAGTGTAATTGGGGAGGGTGGGCACAAAAAAAGTAAGTCCATCTACTTAATATATCACTTCTTTATTGTATCCAGTTAGAAATAGAACAGTAAATCACGAGGTAGAGAATTGTACCACCATATCTTTGGATTACTCACTCTGGTGTGGGGGTTTTTTTTGGTGAGGAAGATTGGCCCTGAGCTAGCATCTGTTGCCAGTCTTCTCTATTTTATACGTGAGATGCCGCCACAGCATGGCTTTGATGAGCAGTACATAGCTGCACACCCGGGATCTGAATCCATGAACCCTGAGCTGCCAAAGCGACGGGCACAAACTCAACCACTGTGCCACTTGGCCAGCCCCTACTCACTCTGTTTCTTGTCAGAGAATTATTGATAACTTTTTCAACCTGCCTGATTCACTTTTAATAAGTTCTTCTTAATCTATTCGTAAACGAGACCGAAAACTCCAGCTTCATGCTTGCCTGGCCCAGCCCGGTAATGTGAAATTTTGCCTAATCAGAATGGAGAGAGAACAAAAGGAAACCTGCTTTCTCACTTTGCCTGGTTTCACCGTCTCTGGTCCAGGTTCTTGCTTGGTCCTCTCTGTCAGGCAGGCGTGGTTGAGTAGCATGAGATGGAGCAAAGATCGTGTCCTTTAGGTGCCTTCAGCTTCTTGAGGTATATTCTTTCTGAGTCTTCTGTGAAAGCCACATCATATTTCTTGCCAATTCTAAGTTTTTCCCCCTACCCAATGCTATAAGTTAGTGACTTAGGGTCCAGACTCTTTAGGAAAAAAAGAGAGAGAGATTTGTATCTAGATATTTTTACGTTGTCAGTGTCTTGTTTTCTTTGCTGTCTATAAGAGCTGCCCTACACGTCCTCTTTACTTCTAGAATTCGGTTTCCTATCTCGTAGGCATGAGTTCACATACGAGCTCTACCATTTACCAGCTAAATAGCATTGAAGAGTTTACTCAGCCTCCCTAAGTCTGTTTCTTCTTTGAAAAGGATGTTACTACCTAGCCTATGGAGTTATGGAGATTAAATAGTATAACGTATGTACAATGCTCAAGCTTATCATGACTATTCAATAAATTAGTTGTCTCAGATTAAAACAGAGCCCATGTGTCTGAAGATATTTACCAGAATATGAGTGCCTACGGACTACAATGTATAACTGGAGAGATTAGTGCACGGGTAACTGCAACTGCTGTCATCGCCTCCAGGCCCCTCTTGATGTCACAGAGAGACCTGGGTACGATGGCAGTGCTTAGTTGCTTTCGTGTGGCTCAGTCTTTGCTTTCTGGCTAGTATGTGACTGCTACTAGCCTAGCAGTATGACCAGGCTACTTCCTGTAGCCTGCTTCCTGTCAGCTAGATTTCTTTATTCTGCCTCTTTTGTAGTAGTATTGACTTTAAAATGAGGCTATTCCTATTATATTTTCACTGAGATAATACAGTAGTTTAGAAACACCCATCAGAATTTAGGCAGGATCTTGCTTTTTCCCTTCCTATTCTATTCTTGATCCCTTCGGTTAGTGTTTCTCTCACAGTGAAACTCAGGAGTCCAAATGCCCTGGAACTTGGGGAGCTCCTAATAGCAGGATCCAGACTTTCCTCCTGGTTTCCCGAATCCTGTCTCATAGCTGCTGCTGTTTACTTTCTGATTCCCAGAGAGCTTCCATTCCCAAAGGCCAGCTTATATTCTACTTAGTCTCAACATTGGATATCAAATGTTATAGACATGTCAATGCCCTTAGATTCTTTCCCAGTCCTGGTTTCAGACTTACAGTTGACAGCCGCCCCTTCTGCTGGCGAGTGTCTCTCTTGCTGCAGACCTTGGCCGTGCCTGTATCCCAGTACCCTACGATTGGTACAGCTGTGTACCGCCATTTCTTGCTTCCTTAGATCACAAATGTATATTTCTGATTTGTTTCAGTGTAAGCCTTACCATAGGGCTGGTCCTGGAGCTGGGGAGGCGGGGTGTCAGAAAACAACTTTTCCATGGATAATTTTTAGTCCCCTGTGCCAACAATGACCTCCTCATGTGTAAGAGGAGTAAAGGGATAGGGAAAGGAGACACAGAGGAGCTGTGACACAGGAGTCTCCCGCCAGACAAGGGTGATGCTGAGCTGTTTAGTTGGGCAGGCCGAGAAAAGAGCATCAACATCCAGGTGCCCCGACGAGCTGTAGCTGTAGAAAGCCAGCCTGTTCATAAGGGACCACACTGAAGTGCCTGACAACCTAGCATAGTTTTGTCATCTGTGGGAGGCCCCTGCAAACTAATAATAAGAATAAAGAAATTTACCTGGTGCTTGAATTCTGCTGGTTATAAACCAAAGCGATGGGGCTGGCCTGGTGGCGCAGCGGTTAAGTGCACACATTCCGCTTCTCGGTGGCCCGGGGCTCACCAGTTCGCATCCCAGGTGCGGACATGCCACTGCTTGGCACACCATGCTCTGGTAGGCATCCCACGTATAAAGTAGAGGAAGATGGGCATGGATGTTAGCTCAGGGCCAGTCTTCCTCAGCAAAAAGAGGAGGACTGGCAGTGGTTAGCTCAGGGCTAATCTTCCTCAAAAAAACAAAAAAAAGAAAGAAACCAAAGTGAAGTAAGATTGGGGAGATTGGTTGCTAGAGTTTGGCTCTTCCCTTTATTTTCTTTTGGGTTGATAGCATCTTTAGTATAGATTGATCAGTTTTTTTAAACCATAGCTACTAAGGGGCCTTATGGAACTTGGAGTTTATAACATTTCTCACACTAACATGGTTTTACTATTCTAGATTTACACAATTCTAGAGGCAGGTGGGACTTTATGTTAATTCATTCTCTCTCTCTGTGTCTCTGTCACTCTCAACAGGCCAAAAGGTTTAAATGACTCGCCTGAGGTCTTCCTGCAGGGTAGAACATGATGGAATATTTGTGTTTTCTGACTCACAATCCATTGATGCCCTGTTGCCTCTTAGCTAGAGCAGCAACACAGAGACTCTCAGGAGCACAGAGAATTTCTTTGTTTTATGTTTCGACGCCTGATAAAATGTCTGATTGTGACCCAGTGCTCATGTTAAGTTAACCTTGCCTCATGTGCCTTGAGTATACGTGGTTAGTTGGGGTAAGAGGAGTTGCCTCGGTGGCCAGGAGTTGATTAGACCTGGGAAGAGTGGAGGTGCTCAGCTTCCACGGTTTTCAGCAACAACCAGCAACAGGGCTGCAGACTTCAGCCTTGACTGCGGCGGCCATGTTACCAAAAGCGAGGAGGCTCAGGTGAGGCTCTAGCTCCAGAGGGAGTGAGCTGTGTTGCCCAGGGTTTATCAGCAGGGAAAATCGGAACATTTTGCACCAATGGAATCTTTGTAGTTTGCTTGCTTTCCTCATTCCAGTATCTTCATCCCCCTCCTTCTGTTGTCTCTTCTTCTTTCCTCACCCCATCCAATCTCTCCAGTTCTCAAAGAGCAGAGCATTTTGGATGACACCTGCTAGAAGATAGCCTTTTATTTTCCAAGTGGTTTTCCATGGTATCTCCTGGCTTCAGGAAGCAGGAGAAACCTTTGTGAGTCCAGAATGAGAATTACCTGTGGCTTACAGGTAAGAAAGAGAAGGTATTTTCCTTAGTCCCAGTCTCCCTTTGTGTATAGGAAGCAGAGACACTAAACGAGAGGTTCTTTGGTCTAGATGGAAGGTTGTATGAATTATTCCTTCCCCATAGAACTTTTCCACGTTGGTCCTCAGCTCTGCGACCTTCTTGAGGAGGAAGAATGATGTTTTCTGAGGAGGAGCTACGCCAACACTTAGGAGGAAGGTCTGAGCCCAGACCAGGAAGGGCAAAGAAGGGAAGCCTGACTAAACAATAAATCGTTAGCTGTGGGCTTCTTTCAGAAAGCTAGACTGTTTCTGTTGAATTTGGATCTAGAAGAATGTTGGTGGGAATTTCTAGCTCATGTTCCCTCTGTACCCTGCTGCTGCGTTTCTCCTCTGCGGAGTTGAGGATGTGACAGTGGGATCCAGAGGGCCTCCAATTCCTTTTCAACCACATTCAGCAAATATTTCATGTCCAGCAGGTGCTGAAGACACAGTGGTGAACACTACAGGCACAGTTGCTCCTTCCTTAGAGCTTACAGGCTGCAAGAGGCTATGTAACTGAGCAAGGGCTCATTCTTCTCGCTGTAACCCTGAAGCCAATCTATTGCAGATGAGTCAGTGGTCAAGGAAAGGATTTATTTGATTAGCCAGCAGAATTGGAAGATGGCAGACTGATGTCCCAAAGACCACCTTAAACAAATACATAATCTTGAGGCAGTGGTATAGGGATTAGTGGGCTACGAAGGAGGGGCTCAGGAACGTTGACCATCTGGCATCCGTGGCTAGAGACACAACACCAGGTTGTCCTCAATGATGGATGCCAGCATAGATGTTCTTCTCTGAGGAGGTTGCCATGTTCCTAAGAAACTCAAAATAATGAAGTTATCATCTGTCACTCTTGAGAAGTACATGTTTCAGCCAGCATTATTTCCCACAGGGTAGCTCTTTATCTCCTAGGCTACATGCAAGGTAAAACATACACAGCCTGGGTGAGTTACTCAGAGGTTATTCTAAGTTACAACATGGCTTCCCTCATGTCAACCTTGCTTCAGGACAGTATCAGATACACAGAAATTAAGGCAAATGCAGAAATGTTGTCATGGTGCTATGATGTAGAAGAACAGGGTGTTATGGGAGCACTCAGTATGAGGACCTAAGCTGAAGGGATGGCAGGGGAGGGCAAGGGGGCTCAGAAGTTGGAAACAGAACTCCTGTATCAGCTGATTACCTGGGCAGACTCTTGCCTGGCCATGCTCTGTGGTAAATGCTAGCACTTACTGCGTATTCCCAGCATAAGAAAGCATCTTTGCCTCGCATAATTACTGCGCAGCTACCAGGTCTGAGGAGCTAAGATTCTTTGGGGAGTAAATGGCAGGAGGGGAAAGAACTTGTTTTAAGACGATCAGCCCAAATTATGATTTTGGTTCATTAACTGCAGGATTTAGGTTAATAGCTCCTGCCATCTTAAGAACTCTAGGGTTTAACTGTGTTCTGTTACCATCCTTTTGAGGTCAGTGGCATATTCTACCAAGAATTGTCCATTTTCCTACAAGCCGGGGCATACTGGGATTGGACTCTTTCTCAGTGTGGCAGGTTAAAATTTCTAGTAGCATTGTCAGTCTGGAAAAAATTGGACACATAGCTCCAATAAATGTTCACCTACAACACTACTGTTTTACTGTTAGTATTTCTAACACTAATATTATTTACATAATAAGATACGCAAGAAATAGAAATGGATGATGTAATATAAAAAGTTCTAGTATTTTCCCATGCTCCAACAGATGGATGCATGCCCCTACTTAGAGACCACTGCTTTAGGGAATGTTAGTGTTGGGGGATATAGAGAGCTAGGTGAGTGAACATGGGATGGTACGGATGTGAGAAGAAGATGGGCGATTGGCTTCTTTGAGATTCTCCTCCCAGCTTTAGGACTTATAGTCTGTTTTGGAATATCCATTTTTAGGAGCTCATCAATTTCAGGACAGAAGCGTAACCAAGCCACCTCTCTTTCCGTGCCTTCTGCCCCATAGCTATCAACTTGAACTCTTGCCCCAACTCTACCGAAGATGCCAAATAAATGGCCCTAAAAACAACTTAATATGGGCATGGCGGCGGAGATTAACAATCTGTGGTCCACTCTGCCCATCAGTCTTTGGGCAGACGTATTAGCACCAGCTTAAGATGTGAGAGAGACTCAAGGCAAAAGAATACCTTGGAGGGAAGGGAAGGGGCAGAGATGGCCAGACAGCTAAAACAGCCAGAAAGCGGCTATGTTGTGATGTTAGTAGCTGAGGCAAGTCCAGTAGCCTCATAACAGAAATATTTAGTACTTGGTAGAGGGGTGGGAAAGGGTTTCACAAACCCTGGGGGAAGCAGCATCAACAGCCGGCTGATGGACGATTGAGAAAGACAAGAGAATGAAAGTGACACCCTCCGTCCTGCCCGCCTGCAGGGAATTCCGTGTTGCATCCTGGGAGCTCCCTGTCTGGTTTGAGTTTCGTGCCTAGAGCTGAATTAGGCCAGCAGTGCGTGCCAGCTGTGGGCCTTCTCTTCCCAGCCCAACCCCAGGCTCTGTTCATTCTTTTCTCCCCCGGCCCTCCTTGCCCAGAGCTGGGTTCCTGGGTTAGCTGGCATAATGCTGCCAGGCAGAGAACAGAAATCTTGATGGGGAGAGTGCTAAGTCTTCCAGAACCTGAGAATCTTCCCTGCTTTCTCCCCTTCCATCAGGCCTGGAACCCGTGTGCTGCATTCCTTTGGCAGCTCGGCAGAAACATTGTACAAGTTTTGTTTTGTTCTGAACCTTCTTGTCCTTGCCTTGCTTTGAGCCGTCAGCTACAGTGGGGAAGAAAGATAGCACTCCCTCCTTGGCTGGGGGAGATGTTGCGTCTGCCCTTGGAAGCGGGGCTTTCGCTTTTTTTATTTAGCTCCAAGGTGTGAGCACCCGGGAGTGTGACAGTGCATGGGAGCACATGCATGCAGAGCGGGGGACGGGGGACGGGCCAGGCAGGGGGCTGAGGAGGGCACTTCGGGGAGCTTTCTCCTCTCTGTGTCAAGAGTTGGAGTGTTCGAAAAAGGCGTAGAGCAGAGACCCAGATAAAGGGAGACGTTCCCTGAGGAAGCTGCCCACCTCAACAGGGCTTTTTGGACTGAGAATGAGGAAAGGGACGTTCTCTGACCTTTTCTTGCTGTGACCTTCAAGACACTGCTTTATCTCCAGGGGCTGGAAGTCTAGCAGGCAGAGGGCACATCTCCAGGCTGTAAGTGTGTTGAGCTGGAGATGCTGAGGGAGGGGCTGCTCTGCATCCTTGCAGGAGTGGCAGGTGGTTAGCAGCAGGAGCTGGCTGAAGCCTGCTGGTCCCTATATTGATTTTAAGCTACTCTTCCCCATAGGCCCTGAATCCAGGTTTTTTAAGGTAGGACTTTGAAAGGTATTCCGATGTCTATTCTTCTCATTTATCAAAGAGGGCTGCCTTCAAATCAACCCAGAGAAACCTCTCACTTGTGCTGTCTGCGTAGGGGAAGATGCTGCTGTCTCTTTGGCAAGGTAACATAACTCGGACAGCTGGGAAGTCCCTCATGATGTCTAACCCAGCCCCACCCTTTCTGGGGCTAATCTGGTTCTGATAAGGGGCACCTCTGCCCACAGTCCTTGGTGTCCCAGGGAGGCTGGCCCTGGCCCTTCCTTGCTTTATCCAGGCCACTGAGGGCTGGGCGGCAGCTTCTCCCCCTGGCCCAGGTCCCTGCACAGGCTTACAGCAGACACAGATTTTCCACTGCTGCTTATTCTGTCCTCCTGCCAGCCTGGGCAGGGTCTCTGTCACTCCCCAGGGTGGGGTGGGGGCTATGACTTCACAGCCTGACATTCTTGTCCTCTCTCCCAGCTCACGGGTTCAGTACGGTTCTTAGGGCCAGAAGTACTCCTCATTTGGGTGGGGCTTTCCTTCTCATGTTCTTGGGGATAAGGTTTCCTCTCATTTTCTTGATGTATTTCTGGGGAAAACCTTTTTCCTGTGTCTCCAGCACTCTCTCCCTGCCAAGCCTTCCTTTTCCTCTAAAGGAAGCTGTGTATTTGAGAAGCAGCTGCTGAGATCAGGGAGTCAAATCCTCTCCCGGACTGGACAGGTGTCTGTGTGACGCTCCAGCTGCTGAGGTCAGGGCCTGAGGGTCTCTTGGGGGCAGGAAGAATTGGAATGGAAAGCCCATTGCCTCATGGCTTTCTGCCACATGTCAGAGAGAGGATTCCCAAGACCACTGTGCTGACAGTCCCAGGCTGCCCCTCCCTGCCACAGGGCGTGCTGGGACTGGCACAGCCGCCTGACTTATGAAGGCAGCTCTTGTAAGAGCTTAGGCTGACTTAAGGTGGAGCAGAGACATGAGAGAAGGTGGCAAAAAGGAAGGAAGTGTGTGACTTACTAGGACATCTAGGCAAGAGCAAGGCCTGACCTTTTGTTTTCCGTAATGTGTCTTGTTTCATTTGCTTGGGTCCAAAAAAGTCCATACTGAACCTTTTATTGCAGACAAAACTTATAGGTTGGACTCTGACAGACCTGGTGTCACCATCCCTGAGGACAGGAAGAGAATAGGACTAATTTCGCCTCAGTTTTAAATGGGGGATCAGGGCTGATTTGCTTAGAGTTGTGGAGGAGAGTGGCAGGTGGGCCTGCACTGCTGTGAATGACGTAGGGTGACCCACCAGCCCCATTTGCCTGGGACTGAGGGCATTCCCAGGAGGCAGGAGCTTTGGTGCTAAAGCCTGCAAAGTCCCAGGCAAGCTGGGACAAGCTGGTCACACTAGAATGAAGCCCAGCTGCACACAGCCCCTCCACACCCCAGCCCCCTCCGTGTGTAGGTTGGCGTCCAGCTGCTTCCTGTGGAGCGGTGTGGACTCTGCCACATCCGAGCGTGAGTTGTTACATAAGCTCTCCAGGCCTTAGTTTGCTTCTCTGTAAAATGGAGTGAATAGTAGCTACCACATAGGATTTGCAGTGTTTGAATGAGAGGACGTGAATTGCCTGGTGAAGCATCGGGCCATACTAATCACTTAAGTGTTAGTGACCTTATTTATCACTCCATTCATGCAGTTCATTCAACAAATTTGTATGCTTACTATGTGCCGGGCACTGGTGTCGGCCTAAAGAACAAAGACGAAAATCCTGGCCTTGTGGAGAGAGAAAGGCAAATACAATCAGTGAATGCATCGTACAATATCTTAGGGGAGAAGACCTGTCGAGGGAAACAGTTGAGCAGGATAAGGAGGATGGAGCGTGCCAGGCAGACGAATCGCCGTGTTCAACATGCTGGTCAGGGTGGGCCTCACGAAGGTGACACTTGTGCACAGACCTAAAGGACGTGAGAGAATGAGCCCTACCTACTGAAGAAGAAGAACATGAGCGAAGGAAGCTGCTTGTGTAGACCCTGGAACAGAATCGTGTCAGGTGTGCTCAGAGAACGGCAGGAAGGCACGCTTGGCTGGATCTCAGTGAACAAGGGAGAGTCGAGGGAGGTGGGGGGTGGGGCTGAGGTCCCCTCTGACAGGGGACGCAGGCGTTCATAGGGTCTTCAGTGCCCAGTTTCACTCCAGGTAAAAGCCACTGGAGGATTCTGAGTGGGTGAGTGACATGGGTTGCATTTGAAAAAGATCCTTCTTGCTATTCTGTGGAGAAGAACCTGAGGACAGGAGAGCAAGGGTGGGAGCAAGGGCCCCAGTCAGCCAGCTGCAGGCAACAGCGGCAGGCCAGAGCAGGAAGGCAGCAGGGGAAAGTGAGATGGGATGGACCCTGGATCTATTGTGAAGGTAAAGCTGACAGGATTTCCTGACTAAATGGATATGGTGGATGAGAGAGAGGAGTCAAGGATGATTACAAGGCATTACTGTGAGAACAGAGATGGGTGGGGCTGCCTCCGGTGGGGTGGTCTTAGCCAGACCGTTACTGTTTTGGCATTCACCAGGCTGCTGGGACGTCCCTTATGATGCCCTCTAATATCTGATGTCTTGCTTCGCCCTCATAGTCATCTGCTCGCCCTTGTTAAGGAAGGAAGAGCATCTCCTCTCTGTGCATTGTGAAGCCTCCTTCCTTGAGAAACATCCCAGGGAGGTTGACAAATTGTCAAACTCCTGTTTCCCTCAAGCAAACCTGGCCCTCTAGCATGGCAATCCCAAGTTGGCACAGCCTTGCTCTCTTGGGTCCCTGGGGAGACAAAACCAGCAGGGCCCTGCCCCCTGGCATTTCTGGCTCTGCCTGCCTGGAGATCAAGACGCCTTCCCAGGAACGCTCTTTTCCCAGGCCCCTGCTTTCCTCTCCTACTGGGAACCTGTTCTCAGGGTGGTGGAGGCAGGGAGCCTCTGGGAAGCAACCCAACTTGCTTCTGGAGCTTTGGCCAAGCCCTGCTCCTCTGTGGAGCTCGGCTGTGCTGTGCTGTGGTGCTCGGCTGGAGGCAGGTTGGTGCATTTGGGCACTAGGAGGCGGAAGGCCTGGATAGGAGCATCAGGCGCCTGAGCAGCTCCCGGTTCCCTCTCCTAAGCACTAGTAAGTGCAAGTGGTCTCCACTGCCTGGCCGCACGAGTGCCACTTGACCCCACTTTACCTCCAGCAGGGCCCCTCATCTGCCTGCCCAGACAGATGAGTCCTGATTGCTTTTGTTTTTAGGGGGACAAATGGAGGCCATCTCAGACCCTGCAAACAACACTCCCTTGGGTACCTCGTTTCCCGTTTTCAACATCTTTTTCTGTCTGCATGTTTTCCTTAGATCTAACCCAGATCTCTCCTCTTGCTATTTAAGAGAACGCTCTTGGGCCCTGCTCAGAGGGGATGGAGGGCAGGCGTCTCCCCTCCTGCTGTGCCCCCATCCCCAGCCAGCAGCACAGCCTCCGTGTTGACTGAAGAGTGAGGAAGTCCTCTGGCATCAGCACCTCCACTTTCTCCTGGCAGCTTCCAGACATCTGCCTTTCCCTGCACTCCCCATGAAGTGAAGCCCGGTTGTGTCCTGTCCTCTGATTCTAACCCTCCTCGGCTGCTGACCTTTTTTCAAGACAAAGGTTGCCCCACTGCCTGCGGGGCACCCGTTAAACAGGGCGGCACCAGAGCCGGGGCGCTCCGCAGCTGCATGTGGACAACTTGATAAATGCCAACTGGCGTTAATTGAAGTGTCAGAATTTCTTCCTTTCCTTAAATTGTAACCCCCCTGGGACCCAGCAGAGGGGCCTAAATGTAAGGAAGGCACTGGGAAGAATTCTGCCTGTCTCCTTTGGGGAGCATGCCTAGAATATGTGTGTGCACTCACGCAGGGCTGGAAGCTTACATGTGTGTTAGTGGGAGCATGCTGGGAGTCAAGGACTCTGCTTTCCAACTTAGTGGCTTCACATTTTTTGTTCTCTTTTTATCCAGCCTGAATAGTAGTAGCACTTCTGTTAGTACCTAGTACTTAGTAGTAGTACTTAGTCTAAGTAGTACTTCTCTAAGTACATAGTACTTGGTAAAATAGTAGTAGTAAAATAGTAGTGTGTGTTTATGCCTGTGTGTGTGACGGAAAAGGAGGGGCACGTGTGCTCAAAGGGGATGTCTGAAGTTGGAGTCTCACAGCCTCTGCTCTGTTGATCTCCTAATGCTACTGGAACTTGGAATCAGGACACCTGAGTGGGCTCTGTCTCAGCCTCCTGGCAAGACCGTGAGCAGACAGTTTTTTCTTTCTGGCCTTTCTGTGTGTCCATGTGGATGGAAGCTGTTTTTAAATCATCACCAGCCTTTGCATGTTAATGTGAGAGAGAAGTGCCGTGCAAGTCCCAGGAAACATTGTAATGTTTGTGCTCTTGGAGCTGGCACCTGGAGCATACTCAATGAGGAGAAGTTTCAGGTCTGGGCTAGCTTACCCTGGAGACTAAGAAGGGTAAGTGGCCCCTGTGACAAACTTGTCCCAGTTTGCCCATTCTTAGACTGAAAGTTTCACATCCCCTGAGTCTCGGGCAAATTGGGGTGGTTGGTCATAGTAGCTGGATCTCATACTATGGCAAGTCAGGAAGCAAAGGGTCTTCTAGCTGCCTTCTTCTCTCGTCCGTCTCTCCCGTTTTTTCTTGGTCGTTCATCCCACTCCTGTCTCCTTTTCAGGTCTATCTGGGAACCCTGCAGATCTGGAGAGACGTAAGCAAGTGTTTGGACAGAACTTGATCCCCCCCAAAAAACCCAAGACCTTCTTAGAACTAGTGTGGGAAGCCCTTCAAGATGTCACACTCATCATTCTGGAGATTGCAGCCATCATCTCCCTGGTCCTGTCCTTCTACCGCCCCCCTGGTGAAGAGAATGAGCGTGAGTGTCTTGAACAGCCCAGCGTGACTCTGATCTGGGTTCTTTCCACCACCACCAAAAAGCACTGAGTGTTGGTGGTTGACAGGTTATAGCATAAAAGGCATTCTTTCCCCTGTTACCCAGGGTAGATTTTCCAAAGGAAACTAACAAGTAGCTCGTAAGCTATTCTTCCAACCCATCCTGATTCCAGGGTCCTTTTCTCTTTCTCCCATCCTTATCAGGATGTCAGGAATTCTCTACCTTGACCCAACCAACAAAGCCCTGCTTCTCAAAGTGTCCCCACCACTTGTTCGGCATTATGGGAAATAGCAGTGGGAGCTGGACCATCTTGGGAATCATTAGTTCTTCACGTGTGACTTGGCTGTAATATGCATTGATGTGTTTTGTGCTATTTAGTCATTTGTGTCTTTTGGGTTAACATAAATGGTTATGTTGGTGATGAGATGATGCCCAAGCCTGCTGTCCTCTTGTATCCTCAGAGCATAACTCTTTTACCCAAGAGTTTTATTTTCTCTCCCTGACTTTCCATTCTGGGGGATTGCAGAAGCAATATACCCCCATTTTTAATGTCAACAAAAGCCCCTAGGTGATCTTTCTCTCCTTTCCCTGGGCTAGAGTGTGGTCTAGCTGTAAGTACCCCGGAAGATGAAGGGGAGGCAGAAGCTGGCTGGATTGAGGGGGCGGCCATCCTGTTCTCTGTGATCATCGTGGTGCTTGTGACTGCCTTCAATGATTGGAGCAAAGAGAAGCAATTCCGGGGGCTGCAGAACCGCATTGAAAAGGAGCAGAAGTTCTCCATTATCCGAAATGGTCACATCATCCAGCTCCCTGTGGCTGAGATCGTGGTGGGCGACATCGCCCAAATCAAATATGGTGAGAGCTCCATGTTCCTCGTACCTGTGCCACCCTCCCCATGGGAGGTGAGGTCCTTTGGCATAAGGGGGCTGGGAATTGCTGAGGACCCAAAGAGATAAGACCCCCAAATTGTGTTAGCTTCCAGTTAGAGTAGAAGGGAGTTGTGGGAAGGAGATTCAAAGAAAGAAGTAACTGAAACTCTGCCAAAATATCGTCAGACGTGTACCCTGTGTGTCTTAGGGTAAAAGTATATAATATTCAGGCCACGATAGGATGTTTTGGGATCAGTAATTATTTGAATTTGTGATACCTGGGAAGGTCGTCAGAGCTGAAGTTGTCTTTCCCAGGCTCTCCAGACACTCCCCGGCCGTTGCCCACAAGTGGGGCCCATGGGAGCAGCCCCGACGTGGGCTTGGATGGTGCCCCCGCCAGGCTCTTACCCACCCTGTTTGCCTGCTCCATGCTCCCTCTGTGCACTAGGTGACCTGCTGCCTGCAGATGGGATCCTGATCCAGGGGAATGATCTCAAGATTGATGAGAGTTCTCTGACTGGGGAATCGGACCATGTCAAGAAGTCCCTGGAAAGAGACCCCATGTTGCTCTCAGGTATGGCCTCTGGCTGCCCCAGTTCCCATTCTACGTCCCTGCAGACAGCTGGGCCACAGAGACCTGGTGCAGACCCTGCTCCCTCTTCTGGTCCTGCCTCCAGCTGGGGCAGCAGCATGGTAGTGGGTTGAACACGAGGCCATCAGGCAACCTAAAAGAGGTTCTCAGGAAGCAGTGCCAGAGGGGCCTTGGAAGGGCTCTGCCGGTTGGGGTGGGATGTGGGGGAGGGAGCCTTACCCTAAAGCAGTTAGACAGATTTCTCTCCTTACCCCCAGTTTGCTTGGTGTATTTTAAGTGGGCCCAGCTCTTGACCGTTTCCTACTATCTGCTGAGTATATCATTATCCGTGGGGGAGGAAGGAAGAGGGAGTGTTTTTTTCCTAAGTTTGTGTCTCACACCAAAGCATGGCTAGGTATAAAAAAACAAGACTCCTCCCATCTTCTCCCTTCTCATATAGGCACTCACGTCATGGAAGGTTCTGGCCGGATGGTAGTGACTGCTGTGGGTGTCAACTCCCAGACTGGAATCATCTTTACCCTCTTGGGGGCCAGTGAGGGAGAAGAGCAGGAGAAGAAGAAAAAAGGTAAGGAGCATTCGGAATGAGATTCTCTTCCCTCCCATCCCCGTGGACAAAGGAGGAAGCAGGGGAGCAGATCTGGATGGAAGAATCTGCTGGGTAAAGAGTGCAGAGATCCAAACCCCGTGCCGAGATAGAGGGGTCAACCTGGCTCCCTAGGAGCTCTGAGGAAAACCAGATCCTGGCTCTAGACTCCCAGATCAGGCTGCGCTTGAGCCTGGAGCCCTGTGTCTGTTGGTGGGGTGCAAAGGGGTGAGTGACAAAGCCTGCCCAGGTGAGCTGGCTAGTGCTCTGGCCTGAGAGGCCCTCTGCACAGTCCTGCGCTTGCCCCTTTCTTCATCAAACATGGGGGTTAAATGAACCATCCAGGCTAAGGGAAAACTGGTCAGGAGAAGAAACTGGACTCCTGCTGAAACTAGGCACTGTCAGTAGAAGAGAGACACAACCAGGAGAGTGGGAAGAGAGAAGTCGTGTCTGTTGCAAAGTTAGTCCTGTCTGCCATTTACTTGTTCCCAAAGGAAGGGAAAACAGAAGACAAAAGAGAAAAAGACACTAAAACCATATCCACACCTTTCCGTCAGCATTCCTTCATACCCGGGAGGAGAGAAAGATTTCTCCCACTTGGCTGGGGGACCTCTTGGGCTGTTTAGTGGAGGGCAGTTTATGAGAAGGAAGCCAAGCACATTCCCTCAGGACTAGACTATTCGCTTGTGCAGCTGCCTGCAGATGACAGAGGAGCAGGCTGGCCTGGTGCTGGTGAGCTGACATGGAAACGCCTCTTAGGGCCTTTGCCGTCAGGCAGAAGCAGTTCAACCTCTCGCTCCTAAGCCCTCCCCATTTCTCTATGTGATGTGACTCAGGCCAGCAGCACCCTCCCAGCAGCAACCGCGCTCCAGGAGGAAGCAGCTCAGGTGCGGGTGTGCACTCTCAGCCGGGCGCTCTGGTTCCCCTGCCCAGGAGGCACGAGAGCCCCTGGTGAGAATGGACGGAGGCAGAGACGTGAGCTTCCCTTATGTTGCCTCCCTGCACTCAGCCCCTTTGCTGTCGCCCTTCTGGACTCTGAGCAGGACCATCAAATTGGATATCTGATCTCTTAATAGTCACTTTGGGTCTCCACCCCACTTTTTTCTTTCTTGTTCAAACAGGTAAAAAACAAGGAGTCCCTGAAAATCGCAACAAAGGTAACCTCTCCACCCACTCATTTACCATCTCTACCTGCCCACACTCAAACCAGACCTTTCCAGGCCATCTGCCTTCTCCCTTTTCCTCTCCATAAACCTGTTATCTGCTGCTGTGGCCCAGACGCCTCATCCTGAGGAAGGTGCAGAGATTTAGGGGTGGCCTCAAGGTCCCAGGCCCAATCTGAGATGGGACAACAGCACCCTCTGCTGTTGGCTTGCGGAACCTCATGTCAAGGTTTCTCTTGGGGAGCATGTGGGATTGATCTGCTCTTCCCAGGGTGTTAAGTCTTTGCTTCTTTGCCTTAGGCCAGATTTAAACAACAATGGTCATCGGTTCCTGGGTTGGAAGACTTCGGGGTCCTTGTGGTGGAGGGAGTAGGGGTGGGCAGTCCCTGCACCCTCCTCTGGCTAGCTTCCTCATCGGTGTCCTCTTCTGGTCTGGATTCCTTCTCTGCAAGTCTTCTCGGGGGTGCTTGGAGAGAGCCCTTTCTCTGTACCTCTCTCCCCACCTCGTTCTTTGTTCTCTCCACAGTCTGTTTTCTTCCTCCTGATCTGATGTGTGTTTCTTTTTTGGTGCCTGTGTTTACATCCCGTCTCTGTCTTGTTTGTGAGTCTGACAGCAGAGACAGTACCTCAGGAAGGCATCCTGAGCAAAGGGGCCGCGCTCTGCAGGTGTGAAGTTGGAGGGGGACTGGAAACCAGCCAGAATTGCTCTTTTGAGCTCCTAGAGGTTTTTTTCCTTTGTAACCCACGTCATAATAGTCTTTAGAAATAGTCATCACATTGGAGAACCAGGGCTCCACAGAAATAATTCTTTAATTTTAGATCTCTCTAACTCTTCTTTTTAAAGCAAAATGGATTTATATGTCTGTCTTTATCTCTGCTTTCTCTTATTCCAGGGGATCCCTCACACCAGCTTCTTCCCTCTCCCCAAAAATACTTAACCCCACTGCTCACTCTGTACCTCCCTACCTTCATCATGCAGGGCAGAAAGGGTATTTCCTTCCACTATCTTTCAGGTGATATAAGAATGAATTGGAAAATATCCGTGTCTGGGGTCTGTGTTTCTTCCCCAACAGTCTATTTATGGAGATGAACCTTTTAACAGAGCAGACTAGGACCCTCATGCTCTAGAAACATCTGCCAACCTTCCTCTTCAGCCCCTTTCTACAGTAAAGATTCACTATTTTAAGCCCTGAATTCCAGGAAGGATGCTTGTTGGTAACAGCACTTAGTGACTAATCCTCTTGCTGGAAGAAACCTGGCTTGGGGCTCTGAGGTGGTGAGGAAGCTGCCATGGAAGAGGAAATCCATACCCTCAAAGCATGCCCATTTCATCTCCAGTTGTTAGAATATCACTCCAAAGGCCCTAATAGAGGGTTGAAGGCAAGCTCCCTGTCTGGCATGGGGTGAAAGTGATCAGAACTGATGTCAGGGTCAAGGTGTATTTCAGGAAGAAGACAGAAGGGTTCTTTTGGTTTCCACCTGCCTTCTACTCGGTACTCCTACCTCGCCTGCTCACCTGTCCTATTTGTGTGTACACCCTAGCAAAGACTCAGGATGGAGTGGCCCTGGAGATCCAGCCACTCAACAGCCAGGAGGGGATGGACAATGAGGAGAAGGAGAAAAAGGCGGCCAAGCTGCCCAAAAAGGAGAAGTCAGTGCTGCAGGGCAAGCTGACCCGCCTGGCCGTGCAGATCGGGAAGGCAGGTGAGTGTGCAGGGCCTTCTTGCTGCTGTTGGTCAGTGCGCGTCTGGGTCCTCACTTCGTGCCTGCCTTCCTCCTGCCCCACCCAGGTCTGGCAGAAAGAAGCTGGAACTTTCATGTGGCTAATGCAGCCTGGGCAGCTATGTCCCTGTCTCTGCCACCCTGTGGCCACTCTCTCGGCTTCTTCAGAGAGAAGTGCTTTCCTACATGTAAGAGTTAAAGGCCCTGAGGTCTCTTTCGTCCAAACATGGGAAGTAAAGACCTGATATCACATAGGGGAGATTTACATTAGCAAGAAGGAAGACATTAACAACCACTTACCTGCCTCATGTATTGGCTCATAAATTCCCTAAAAGTAGGGAAGGCTGCTGTTTGCTGGAGCAGTTCCCTAGCGTAGCGTTAGCATCTGGCCAGACACAGAGCAATAAGTTCAAACTGAGGCCTGGAAGAAAAAGGAAGACAGCGATTAGAGAAACTCTTTCCAGAGGAGAGGTCACTAAAGACACTTTTGTGTGTCGTGAGAGGAAGTGCCTTCTCCAGCGCTGGCCTCTCCATCCCCCTCCTTCTGCCTTCTTTCAATGAGGGGGTGGGGCGAGAGGTTGGAGGAGGGAACAAAGGGAGACTGCTCCTTCAGTGGCTGTACCCTCAAGGTAGGGCTGTTCCGCTGTTTAATCAGAGCCTGACCCTCCCTTCTGTTCAGCACAGTCGCAGTCTAGCCCAGTACCTCCGCGTGTACAGCTCACCTGGGATCTTGTCAAAGCACAGATTATGGTTCAGGAGGTGGGGGCTGGGACCTGAGCTTCTGCGTTTCTAACAAGCCTCCAGGTGATGGCAGTGCTGCTGATCCACTAAACACGCACTGAGTAGCAAGGGTCTGCGCCGCTCACTCCCAGAGCCTCTGCCCGTGTGTGTCTGTTTCAGTTTAAATTAGTTAAAAGTGAATACAACGAAACACTCATTTCCTCAGTCACATTGGCCTTATTTCACTTGGTCAGTAGCCACACTTGGCTAATGGCTACCGTATTGGACAGTGCAAACAGAGAACATTTTAGCATCACAGAGAGTTCTGCTGGACAGCATTAGTCTAGCCCGTTCCTGCAGTTCTGTTGCCCAGCTAATTTTGACTACTGAGAAACCTCTTGCATGTAGACACAGATGCGGTGAACAGCAGGTGTGGAATCAAGTTATTGAGCCTGGCGCACAGGGTTGAAACATTAGACCCCACCTGCCCCTCTTCGGGTCCTCCCAGTGGCTGCCTTGTTCTTAGGGAGTGTGAGCCAGCTGGTGGCTGGCCCTGAGTCTCCTCTGGTGTTTTACTTTACATGTCAAGCTAGGCCAGGACTAGAGTGAGGCAAGCGAGGTGGCTCGCACTCCCTGAGAGTGAACACCTTAAATTTGCACCCTGGGCGCCTTGCTTGCCTCCCCCTGGCCCTGATTCTGATGAAGCAAAGTACAAAAGAATGTGGTTAATTGCTGTCATCATCCAGCCTTGCTCTGATCCCCCGAATCATCAGGTCCTCAGGAAAAGCAAAGACCCAGATCAGATGAGGGCTTGAAGCAAGCTCCTCCCAGATATTCTGCCACAGATGGGCACAAGTGCCCGCTGCTGACCCCTTCAGTCCTTAGAGTGGCCAGACAGCACCTGGAGCAGTTGGCACCCTGGGCCAGTTGTTCTCTAACCCAAGCAGGTTCTTCCATTTACCTCAAGGTGCAGGATGACCAGCTGTCCTGGTTTGCTTGGGACTTTGTCGGTTTTAGTACTGCAAGTCCGACACCCCAGGAAACTGCTCAGTCTCAGGCAGGCCAGAATGGTTGGTTCCTAATAGTATACTGCCCCAGAACCTTTGTGCCTCAGTTTCCTCATGAAAGAGGGGGAATGATAGTCACTTTTCTCACAGGGTGCTGTGAGGATTAACTGAGTTGGTTTATGTGAAGGGCTTGCCTGGCCTATGGTCAGCACGATGTAAATATCTGCTGTCACTGTCCTCTCTGTCTGTGCCATGTCAGGAGGAAGGTTGAGGAAGCACTGTTCCAAGGGTTAGAGCATCATAGGGCGTCACCATAAACAAGTTGTGAGTTGCCTGACATTCGCAGGCTACTAGAGGAGAAGTCCAAATTGATAAACTACTAGGAAATAGGCAAGTGCAGTCATGACATTGTAAATTGTGGGAAGAGAGTAGGTCTGAGATAGAATTGCAGAATGCTATTTTGGAAAATTAGATCAACCCCCTTATTTATGAATGAGGAAACAGGTCCAGAGAGGGTAAAAGACTAGTCCAGAGCCACAGGTCAAGAAGGTGCAGCGCCGAGACTAGAACCTGTATCTTTGGAATGCAAAACCAGTGACTTCTCCCATACACTGTAATGTGCAAGCAAGAGAGAAGGGACAGGGACTTCCTGGAGGTAGTGGCTCCAAAAATTGGTGGCAAAGGCTACAACTAATGCCAGTCTATCTCTGGCTAGGGCCCTAGGAATGCCCTCGAGCCTGGTTCATGTGACTTGTTTCCTGGACAGGTCTGATCATGTCTGCCATCACAGTCCTCATTCTGATTCTGTACTTTGTGATTGACAACTTCGTGATACAGCGCAAACCGTGGCTGGCCGAGTGTACTCCCATCTACATCCAGTACTTTGTCAAGTTCTTCATCATCGGCGTCACCGTACTGGTGGTGGCTGTGCCAGAGGGGCTGCCACTGGCTGTCACCATTTCCCTGGCCTATTCTGTGAAGGTGAGACTGGAATGATACTGTCTCCTCTTTTAGAACAGAGACAGGAAAGGAGGGTGCCATGTAGCCTTTGGCAAAAGGATAGGCCGTTCTGTCTCCACAAACTCTGGGTGGTGCCTCACAAGAACGGAAGCTGCTGGCACTGTGGCAGGACCATCTTGATCAGTTACATCAGTGTTCCCGTAACCCAGTAGAATCTTAAGAGGATTCACAAAAGTAGTACCCTGCCTTTTTGTGTGGGACGGGAGGATAAACTGGAGAGGTGTTAGCTAGGAAATGGCTTTTGACTTGTATTTGGGAGAGCTCAGTTTGTCCCCTCAAGTCCTTTCTCCTTCCTTTGTAGAAAATGATGAAAGACAACAACCTGGTACGGCACTTGGATGCTTGTGAGACGATGGGCAATGCCACAGCCATCTGCTCTGATAAGACAGGCACGTTGACCATGAACCGCATGACTGTGATCCAGGCTTATATCGGGGACACCCATTACCATCAGATCCCAAGCCCTGATGTCCTCGTGCCCAAGATCCTGGACCTTGTTGTCAATAGCATTTCTATCAACAGCGCCTATACCTCCAAGATTCTGGTAAGCTCTTCCTTTGCCTGGACGCTTAGAAAGGGTAGTTGGAAGGGACTATTAATTTTCTGTCAGGCAGCTAATTTTCTCTTGTTTGTTCTGCCTGAATTGCCATCCCACATGCCATTTCCCACTCGTCAGTGAACATGTTTGGGGTGAGACTAGGGAATAATCTGTGGAAGTAGATTAGGGGTGGGGAGGGTGAGGCAGGTCGGAATCTGTGGCTCTGCAATGCCCTCCAGTCACTTCGTAAAGGCGCTTTCTCTAAGGAGAGACCTCACACTGGTAGCAGAATTGGGCTTATCAGGAAAATTACTCACTTTCCAGAAAGTAAGAGAGGGTGTTCGAATAAGACCCACACAAGGTGAGACACCAGCACCATCCCCAGGGCAAGCTCAAAAATCCCTAAGCCCTGAACGGCTCAGGGGCTGCGGTCACCACTGACCACCGTCAGCACCCCTTCAACAAGACAGATGCTCGCTCCCTGCGGTCTCGGGTGCCTCTGTGAAAGCCTCGTGGGGGGTGCTCTGCTTCCGGACGTCTCTCCCCGCGTGAGGCGTCTTGTTCGGTAGGCCCATGCACACTTCTCTCGCAGCCTCCAGAGAAGGAGGGCGGCCTGCCGCGGCAGGTGGGCAACAAGACCGAGTGTGCCCTGCTGGGCTTTGTCACGGACCTGAAGCAGGATTACCACGCGGTGCGCAGCGAGGTGCCCGAGGAGAAGCTCTACAAGGTCTACACCTTCAACTCGGCGCGCAAGTCAATGAGCACCGTCGTCGAGAAGCCCGGCGGCTACCGCATGTACAGCAAGGGCGCCTCCGAGATCCTCCTGCGCAAGTGAGCGCCCCTCCCCTGCTCCTCCTCCCTTCGCCACCCTCCCTCAGGGAGGTCTGGTGACCTGCCCCGCGGAGCACCTGAGTGATGAGCGAGCCGCCTTCCAGGTGGTGACGTCATAGCTAACACCTGAGCAGTTATTCAGGCCGACCGTTGTTTCTAAGTATCTTAGGTGGCTCATTTCATTTAATCCTCACAACTCAGTGAGTGCATGCTATGATTGTGCTGTTTTACAGATAAATAAACAGAGGCACATGGAAGTTAGGTAACTTGCTTGAGGTGATGCAGCTGATAGTGGCACAGCCAGGATTCAGAGCTGGGCAATCCAAGCTTCCATTTCCTAATCTGAAACCGATCAAAATATCCCCCATCTCACGGGGTCACTATGACTAAATGATTCTGTGTGAGTAAAATGCCTTGCACGTTACAAGTACTGGAAATGTTTCCTTCTCGTTCTCAGTTCTGATTACAGGATTAATCAGACTTAACTTAGTCAAAGTGGCTAGACAATCAATCCATAGGTCATTAAAAGCTGACTTATATGGGTATAGGCCCAGTCACTAAATTAACAAATGCCCCAGCTTGGCCACCTTATTTCAAGCAATATAGTCTTGTTGAGTATACCCTACGCACTGAGCACAATTCTACATGCTGGGGATGAAAAGAATCTCTCTACCTTAGAGAAGTTCAAAAGGGCAGATGACCCACAAGTAATTCTTGGTGTTGCATTCACATATGAGTAAGAACAGATGACATGAGGGGCCAGCCCAGTGGCATAGCAGTTAAGTTTGCACACTCTGCTTCAGCGGCCTGGGGTTCGCTGGTTTGTGGTGGCTCTTCAAGCCACAGTGTGGCAGGCATCCCACATATAAAATGGAGAAGGATGGGCACAGGTGTTAGCTCAGGGCCAATCTTCCTCAGCAAAAAAAAGAGGAAGATGGGCAGCAGATGTTAGCTGGTATTCCTCAAAAAAAAAAAAAGATGACTTGGAAGAATCATATGCTCTGCCTACCTAGACATTATCCACCTACAGGCCACCCCACCTTGGAAAAGGGAACTCAGCTGGGCAACAGATAGAGATTTCTGGGCATGGAATAGTGTCTTTAGGAGTAATGCGGAGTTGCCAGAATGTCTGTAAATGATTGCAGAGGCATATTGGGTGGGAAGGGGGTGCTGCTTTCTGACTGTGTGCCTCACCAGGTGTAATCGAATCTTGGACAAGAAAGGGGAAGCAGTGCCATTCAAGAATAAGGACCGAGACGAGATGGTGCGCACTGTCATTGAGCCCATGGCCTCTGACGGACTTCGGACTATCTGTATAGCTTACCGGGATTTCAGTGATGTAGAGCCCCCGTGGGACAACGAGAACGAAATCCTCACGGAACTGACCTGTATCGCGGTGGTGGGCATTGAGGACCCCGTGCGCCCAGAGGTGAGGCCTGGGTGAGGGGAAAGGGCGGGAAAACACGAATGGAAGTCTTCCAATGGCCTCTGCCCATGTTCAGGCCCAGTGTGACCTAATGGGAGGCCACGCAGGAGTCACAGGAACTGGGGTACGAGTTCTGCTTCTAGTTGGGGCCCAGCAAGTTACCTAGCTGCTTCTCCCATACAGGGACAGGTGTTCCCATGCTCCCCACCTCAAAGAACTGCCGGAGAGCCCCCCAGTTGCTGGGAGGCGGCAGTCCTACGGCGAATGCTATCTGAGGGGCAAGAAGCCTAGGTTTCATTGGGCTTATTATTTGGTACTTAAGAACAGTCAGGAGACTGAGTTAACAGGGGCACCAACTTCATCTCTCACCACCTTTGTTCAGTCAACACGTTCTTGCTGAGCACGCCTAGAATAGCTGACCACTGCTCTCCACACTAGGGCATTGAAGAAGTCCCTGCTTCTGAGAAGGTTAGACGGATGGGCCAGTTGTCAAGGCCCAGAGGCATGAGACGGTGTCATGCATTTGGGAAACTAAAAAGAATTGCCATGAGCCAGGCAGGTGGAGAGTGGCCAAAAGTTCTGCTAGAAAGGAAGGCAGCGGCCAGATCACAGAAGGCTGCACGCCCTGCTAAGGAGTCTCAATTGTAAGTGGGAGAATAAGCTTTTAGACCTGGCTCCTGAAACAAATTTCCCCCTCAGCTCATGGTAAAATAGGGTGAATTCAAGTGTGAGAATTATGGGTAGGACAGAAGTGAGGCGGCACCCAGAGATGTAAAAATGACCAGAGTCCGCCTGTGCCTCATGGCACTGCCTCTGGGTGCCTCTCTGCCGCCCACAGTGAAGGGACAGCACCACCCCCATCTCTCCTTTCGTCTTGCCTTGCTCTCCACAGGTACCAGAAGCTATTGCCAAATGCAAACGAGCTGGCATTACTGTCAGAATGGTGACAGGTGACAACATCAACACAGCCCGGGCCATCGCCACCAAATGTGGCATTTTGACGCCTGGGGATGACTTCCTGTGCTTAGAAGGCAAAGAATTCAACCGACTCATCCGCAATGAGAAGGGCGAGGTGGGTCCTGTGCGGGCGGAGGCGGGGCCTCGCTGGCAAGGGGCGGGCCAGTCTAGCGTGAGGCGTCTCGACATATGGGGGAAAGTGGGTGGTGTTTAAAAGTAAAATCTATTCGTAGAGAAACGTTCCTTCTACCAAACCTGCTCAGAGAGTAAAATTGGGAATTTTCTTCTCATTATCTTCATTCACAAGCTATCTTTTGAGACAGTGTCGCTAACTTCTCACATCTTTCCCTTTTTTTCAGTCATGGGATGGTTTTGTACTGATTTCCCTCTACCTCATCCCTCCTTTGTCACTGCCCTGTGACTAACAGTGAGACAGGTTTGTAGGAGGACGTGGTCTGGGTGTGGAGCAGACCAGAGCTTCCTGGTCTATGTAGAAATCAAACCTCAGACCTCAGAAGCACCACAGTAGCCACCTGAGCCAACAGCTAACCCTGGCCCACCTCTGGTCAAGGGTCTAAGAAATAGGAGACTGGCTCCCAGCTAGGGAGTTGGGAGGAAGAAGACAAGCAGGGCCTGATGGTCACCATTGGGGAATGTGCCCTTGGAGACTGAGTTGGCTGCCTCATCTCTGCTGGAGGCCAGGATAGCACTCCCCCGTGGGCCATGGAGAACCAGGTGTTGCAGAAGCTCAGAGTGTGTGGAAAAGTAAGATTTTCCTGGATGGCTGTTCTGAGTGTGACTGACCCAGGTGTGGTCTGATCTTGGCAGGTAGAACAAGAAAAGCTGGACAAGATCTGGCCTAAGCTTCGAGTTCTGGCACGATCTTCCCCCACTGACAAGCACACGCTGGTGAAAGGTGAGGTGGGCTCCTGACCAGGTACCTGAGGTAGATAAGGCAGGCGGGGTGAGGTGGGCTCCTGACCAGGTGCCTGAGGTAGATAAGGCAGGCGGGGTGAGGTGGGCTCCTGACCAGGTACCCGAGGTAGATAAGGCAGGCGGGGTGAGGTGGGCTCCTGACCAGGTGCCTGAGGTAGATAAGGCAGGCAGGTGAGGGCAGGCGGGAACCATCAGCCAGAGCAGCTCCCTTGTCCTGAATAGGGAGGTCCTGAGATGTTTAGCTAACATCTGAGCCCCTGCTGAATATATGACATATAATGAAAGTTTTTTTTAAAACATTGTCATATCTTGTTTGCCAGTAGTACTGTGAACTAGGCAGGGCAGGTTAATCTATTCCCATTTTGCAAATAAGGAAGTTTGAGGCTGAGAAGACACAGACACCCCAATTGCCTAGCTGTTAAGTGGAAGTGGTACAGTTTGACTCCACGTTTCTGCCTTCAGATCACTTGGTGCTTTGTCCACCACCTACCAGCTGCCTTAGGGCACCAGACAAGCTATCAGAGGAGAGCGGGCTTCCTTAGCTCAGAGTGCGACTATGCAGCAGTTTACCGCCTTTGGGTGATACTACAGAACCTCCAGCATAGGCAAAAAGAAGGAAAGAAGAAAGTAGAAAGGGAGGTGCTGGCAGGGACTAGGGAGGAAGACCAAAGAAGCACCTTTCTTGGGGAACAGGAGGCTTGCCAAATGGCCTGAGATGGCATGTGTGGACTCGCTTGGTGTGTCTGTTTCCCAGGCATCATTGACAGCACTGTTGGGGAGCAGCGGCAGGTGGTGGCTGTCACTGGAGATGGCACAAATGATGGGCCTGCACTGAAGAAAGCAGATGTTGGTTTTGCCATGGTAAGCGGCTCGGCAGTGTCTCTCTGAGGGCAGGCTGCCTTCTCCGTCGGAAGGCCAGGACAGGCTCCTGGGAGCCCCTGCCTCCTGTGCCTTCACACCTCACTTTGTGCTCTTTTCTCTAACTCCATCTCTCCTACCCGCCTGGCCAATGGTAACATGTGGACTGGGGGACCCATCAAGGATGAAAAGTAGATGACACAGGCAGGGAGATTGTGAAGTATTGTCACCCAGGAAAGCAAGACCAACTTAAACTTGTCCGGGAACATGGTGATATTGTCTGCTAGGCGCACTGCAGAGAATGTGTTCCGAATGGAGCGTGCGCTGTGTGGCCAGCGCCAGTCAGCACTCTGACCTTCACTGTGAGGCTGGGGCGTCAGAACTGCTGGGAGAGTCCATTTAAAATCACACATCCCAAGATTCCGCAGTTGGATAGCTTGATTAGTAGCGTCTGGGGTGGGTCCCAGAAATGTTTGGGTTTTCTTAACAGGAACACCTGTTGATTCTGACATTGAGCGACGTTTAGAAGCCCCCAGTTTGCAAAGTTCCTCCTCACACTCAGGTAGCCTGTGATGGTGAGCCTCCCCTAGATGTGGAACTGTTGTGATGTGAGGCAGGAGAAGGAGATTCAAGAAGTGCTCTCTCTTTGGGGTGCTCTCGTGAACAACAACAACAAGTTTTTATTCTAGGAAATTTTCAGAATATACAAAAGTAGAGAGAATAGTTTCATGAATCCCCATGCATCTGTCACCCAGCGCCAGTTATCCACACTTGGCCAGTCTGGTTTCCCTGAAGCCCCTGCTGCTTCCTGCATCCTCAGCTGAATTATTCTGAAGCAAATCTGACACCATGTCATTTCACCCAAAAAATGGCTGTATGTGTCTCTGAAAGATACATGTGTATCAATAAAATCTGTCTAAAAGAATCCTAATACCAGTATCTCATAGCAAAGTTGATTCCTTATTTTACTTACTCTAGTCATTGTTTACATTTCTCCAATTTCTTCATAGATCTTGTTTTTAATAGTTTATTTATCCAAATCAGAATCCAAATAAGATTGATACATTTCAATTTGATATATCTCATAAATCTTTTAATCTCTCATGGGACTTCTTGAGTGTACTCCTCCTTCCAGCAGCACCTGGAAAGCTATAGAAATGCAAATTCTCTGGCCCCACGCCAGACCTACTGAATCAGAAAGCTTGGAGTTGGGGCCCAGCAACCTGTGTTTTACAAGCCCTCTCGGTGATTCTGACACACCCTAAAGCTTCAGAACCACCGACCCTATAGGCTCCCTGTGTCAGGGATCCCTAAGTGTCACTCGCAGGACTCATGAGACTCAGCATATGGTTGTATTTATGGCTACAATTTATTATAGTGATGTAGTAAGGCTGTAGTCAGGGGGTCACAGGCAGAGTCTGCAGGCAACAACGTGCAGCTGCCTTAGGCTCTCTCCCTCTGTGAGGGCTCACATGGAGCACTCTCTTCCCCCAGCAACGCAGGTGCAGTAACGCGCATGTGGTGTTTCTGCCCAGGGAAGCCCGTCAGAGGAACTCGGCACCCGTGGTTTATATTGGGTGGTCACATAGGCATCTTCTGCCGAGCATTTGCTCGGATTTCAGACTCCCAGAAGGAAGCAGACGTTCACTAGAAGCCATATCGTTTGGGCACAGTCTAGGCACAGTGAACCATTAATTAATTTTCAGTTCATTGTGGACTGTGAGCATTCTGAGAGCCAAGTTCCCGGAGGCCAGCAGAGGGCCAACCTTGCAAACAGGCCTTTCTAAGGACAGCAGGCTCAGTGCCGCTGTGTTAACTCTTTTCTGCACAGTCCCCTTCCACCTTTTGTTTTGTTTTTTTTAATATTATAATTTTTTATTGCGTTCATAATAGTTTACATCATTGTGAAATTTCAGTTGTACATTATTTTTTGTCCGTCACCACATAAGTGCTCCTTTTCACCCCCTGTGCCCACCTCCGACCCCCCTTTCCCTGGTAACCACTGAACTGTTTTTGTCCATGTGCTTGTTCATATTCCACATATGAGTGAAATCATCTGGTGTCTGTCCTCCTCAGTCTGGTTTATTTCGCTTAGCATAATTCCCTCCAGGTCCATCCATGTTGTTGCAAATGGGATGATTTTATCTTTTTTTGTGGCTGAGTAGTATTCCATTGTATATATACCACATCTTCTTTATCCAATCATTGGTCAGTGGGCACTCGGATAGTTTCCAAGTCTTGGCTGTTGTAAATAGTGCTGCAGTGAACATAGGGGTGCATGTGTTACTTTGGATTGTTGATTTCAAGTTGTCTGGGTAGATACCCAGTAGTGGGATAGCTGGGTCATATGGTAGTTCTAGTTTTAGTTTTTTAAGGAATTTCCGTACAGTTTTCCATAGTGGCTACACCAGTTTGCATTCCTACCCCCAGTGTATGAGGGTTCCCTTTTCTCCACATCCTCTCCAACGTTTGTTATTTGTAGTCTTAGTGATTATAGCCATTTTAACAGGTGTAAGGTTGTATCTTAGTGTAGTGTTTTTTTGGGTTTTCTTTTTGAGGAAGATTGGCCTGAGCTAACATCCGTGCCCATCTTCTTGTACTTTATATGTGGGATGCCTGCCACAGCATGATAAGCCTGATAAGCGGTGTGTAGGTCCACACCCGGGATCTGAATCAGCGAACCCTGGGCCACCAAAATGGAACGCGTGAACTTAACTGCTGCATCACTGGACCAGTCCTTAGTGTAGTTTTGATTTGCATTTCCCTGGCGATTAGTGATGTTGAACATCTTGTCATATGTTTATTGGCGATCTGTAAATCTTCTTTGGAAAAATGTCTGTTTATATCCTCTGCTCACTTTTTGATTGGGCTGTTCTTTTTTTGTTGTTCATTTGTGTGAGTTCCTTGTATATTATGGAGATTAACCCCTTGTCAGATATATGATTTGCAAATATTTTCTCCCAGTTGGTGGGTTGTCTTTTTGTTTCGATCTGAGTTTCTTTTGCGTTGCAGAAGCTCTTTAGTCTGGTGAAGTCCCACTTGTTTATTTTTTCTTTCGTTTCCCTTGTCTGAGAGGACATCGTACTCAAAAAAATCCTTTCAAGTTCGATGTCAAAGAGTGTACGACCTCTCTTCTCTTCCAGGAGTTTTATGGTTTCAGGGCTTACCTTGAAGTCTTTGATCCATTTTGAGTTTATTTTTGTGTATGGCGTGAGATAATGGTCTGCTTTCATTCTTTTGCATGTGGCTGTCCAGTTTTCCCAACACCATTTATTGAAGAGACTATCTTTTCTCCATTGTATGCTCTTGGCACCTTTGTCAAAAATTAGCTGTCCATAGATGTGTGGTTTTATTTCTGGGCTTTCAGTTCTGTTCCATTGATCTGTGTGCCTGTTTTTGTACCAGAACCATGCCGTTTTGATCACTATGGCTTTGTAGTACATTTTGAAGTCAGGGATTGTGATGCCTCCAGCTTTGCTCTTTTTTGTCAGGATTGCTTTTTTTTCTCAGGGTCTTTGGTTGCCCCATATGAGTTTTAGGATTCTTTGTTCTGTTTCCATGAAGAATGTCACCGGGATTCTGATAGAGATTGCATTGAATCTGTAGGTTGCTTTGGGTAGTATGGACATTTTAACTGTGTTTATTTTTCCAATCCATGTTCAAGGAATCTCTTTCCATCTCTTTATGTCATTATCAATTTCTGTCAGTAATGTCTTATAGTTTTCATTGTATAAGTCCTTCACCTCCTTGGTTAAATTTATTCCTAGATATTTTATTCTTTTTGTTGTGATTATAAATGCAATTGTATCCTCTTTCTGTAAGTTCATTATTAGAGTATAGAAATGCAACTGATTTTTGTAAGTTGATTTTGTACCCTACAACTTTACTGTAGTTGTTAATTATTTCTAATAGTTTTCAGATGGATTCCTTCGGGTTTTCTATATATAAGATCATGTGGTCTGCAAACAGCAAGAGTTTCACTTCTTCCCTCCCTATTTGGATTCCTTTTATTCCATTCTCTTGCCTAATTGCTCTGGCCAAAACCTCCAGTACTGTGTTGAATAAGAGTGGTGATAGAGGGCATCCTTGTCTCATTCCGGTTCTCGGACGGATGGCGTTCCGTTTTTCCCCATTGAGTTTATGTTGGCTGTGGGTCTGTCATATATGGCCTTTATTATGTTGAAGTAATTTCCTTCTATCCCCATTTTGTTAAGAGTTTTTATCATAAATGGCTGTTGCTTTCCCTGCATCTATTGAGATGATCATGTGGTTATTATTCCTCATTTTGTTAATGTGGTGTATCACATTGATTGATTTGCAGATGTTGAACCATCCCTCTGCCCCTGGCATAAATCCCACTTGATCATGATGTATGATCCTTTTGATATATTGCTGTATTCGGGTTGCCAGTATTTTGTTGAGGATTTTCGCATCTATGTTCATCAGCGATATTGGCCTGTAGTTTTCCTTTTTTGTGTTGTCCTTGTCTGGCTTTGGTATCAGAGTGATGTTGACCTCGTAGAACATGTTAGGAAGTGTTCCATCTTCCCTAATTTTTTGGAATAGCTTGAGAAGCATAGGTATTAAATCCTCTCTGAAAGTTTGGTAGAATTCTCCAGAGAAGCCAACTGGTCCTGGGTTTTTATATTCTTTGGGATGCTTTTGATTACTGTTTCAATCTCTTTTCTTTTGATTGATCTATTCAGATTCTCTGTTTATTCTTGATTCAGCTTTGGGAAGTTGTAAGAGTCTAAGAGTTTATCCATTTCTTCTAGATTGTCCAATTTGTTGGCATATAGCTTTTCATAGTATTCTCTTATTATCCTTTGTATTTCTGTGGTATCTGTCATTATTTCTCCTCTTTCATTTCTAATTTTATTTGTCTGAGCTTTCTCTCTTTTTTTCTTTGTAAGTCTGGCTAGGGGGTTGTCAATTTTGTTTATCTTCTCAAAGAACCAACTCTTTGTTTCATTGATCTTTCGTACTGCTTTTTTTGTTTCAATTGCATTTATTTCTGCTCTGATTTTTATTATTTCCCTCCTGCTGACGTTGGGCTTTGTTTGTTCTTCTTTTTCTAATTCAGTTAGGTGTAGTTTGAGATTGCTTATTTGGGGTTTTTCTTGTTTGTTAAGGTGAACCTGTATTGTGATGAATTTCTCTCTTAGTACCACTTTGTTGCATCCCATATGAGTTGGTATGGTATGTTGTCATTTTCATTTGTCTCCGGATATTTTTTGATTTCTCCTTTAATTTCTTCAATGATTCATTGGTTATTGAATAGCATGTTTTTTAGTCTCTACATCTTTGTCCCTTTCTCAGCTTTTTTCTTGTAATTAATTTCTAGCTTCATAGCATTGTGATCAGAAAAGATGCTTGTTATTATTTCAACCTTCTTAAATTTATTGAGGCTTGCCTTGTTTCCCAACATATGGTCTATCCTTGAGAATGTTCCGTGTGCACTTGAGAAGAATGTGTATTCTGCTGTTTTTGGATGGAGTGTTCTATACATGTCTATTAAGTCCAACTGGTCTAGCTTTTCATTTAATTCCACTGTTTCCTTGTTGATTTTCTGTCTGGATGATCTAGCCATTGATGTGAGTGGAGTGTTGAGGTCCCCTACTATTGTTTTATTATTAATATCTTCTGTTAGTTTTGTTAATAGTTGCTTTATGAACTTTGGTGCTGCTGTGTTGGGTGCATAGATATTTACAAGTGTTATGTCTTCTTGATGGAGTGTCCCTTTGATCATTGTATCCTGCCCCTCTTTGTCTCTCTTTACCGACCTTATTTTGAAGTCTACTTTGTCTGATACAAGTATGGCAACACCTGCTTTCTTTTGTTTGCCATTAGCTTGGAGTGTCGTCTTCCATCCCTTCAGTCTCACCCTGTGTTTGTCATTGGAGCTGAGATGTGTTTCCAGGAGGCAGCATATTGTTGGGTCTTGTTCTTTAATCCGTCTTGCCACTCTGTGTCCTTTTATTGGAGAATTCAGTCCATTTACATTTAGGGTGATTATCGATATATGAGGGCTTAATGCTGCCATTTTATCACTTGTTTCCCAGTTCTCCTACTTTCCTTTGTTTCTCGTTCTGTTTATTTTGATCTACCAATTGAATTTTAGTTTTTTATGTTGTGTTTCTTTGTTTTCTCCTTATTTACTATTGGTGTCTCTTGTCTGCTTTTTTGTTTAGTGCTTACCATGGGGTTTGTATTCAAAATCTTGTAGATAAGACAGCCCGTTTTCTGATGGCCTCTGATTTCCTTAGACTAACCGATTCAGTCCCTCTCCTCTTTTCATTCTGTGTTGTTTCTCTCACATCTTATTCCATCTTGTGTTCTGAGCTTGTGGTTAAAATGACAAGATTATCTTTGTTTTTGGTGTTTTCCTTCCCTTTATCATTAATGTTATACTTGAGTATTTGCTAACCTGTTCTGATGTATTGCTACAATTTTCTGATTCTGTCTCCCTATTTATCACCTTACTCTGTGCTTTGTAACCCCTTTCTCCCTTTTTGTTTTTCAGGTATGAGGGCCTTTCTTGAGAATTTCTTGGTTGGGGGGGGGGGCACTCTTGTGGCTATGAACTCCCCTAGCTTTTGTTTATCTGGGAAAGTTTTTATTTCTTCATCATATCTGAAGGATATTTCCGCTGGATAGAATATTCTTGGCTGAAAGTTTTTGTCCTTCAAAGATTTAAATATGTCATTCCAGTCTCTCCTAGCCTGTAAGATTTCTGCAGAAAAATCCACTGAAAGCCTGATAGGGGTTCCTTTGTAGGTTATTTTCTTCTGCCTTGCTGCTCTTAGTTTAGTTTAGTTTTGTTTTATTTTTGTCATTCACTTTTGTCAGTTTTGCTACTCTGTACCTTGCAGTAGGTCTTTTTATATTGACATATTTAGGAGATATGATAGCCTCTTCCACGTGGATTTCCATCTTCTTCCCCAGGTTTGGGAAGTTCTCTGCTATTGTTTCTTTGAACAAGCTTTCTGCTCCATTCTTCTTCTCTTCCCCTTCTTGAATACCTATAATTCTTATTTTGCGTTTCCTCATTGAGTCGGATATTTCTCAGAGCCTTTCTTGCTTTCTTTTTAGCCTTGGTTCTCTCTCCTCCTCTGTCTGGAGCATTTCAGCATGTCTGTCCTCAATTGTGCTGATTCGCTCCTCTGTGATGTCTTCTCGAGCATTCAGGGAATTCATGTTTTCATCTCCAATCTTTGTCATTGATTCTTCTTTATAGTTTCAATCTTTTTTGTGAAGTAGTTCCTGAACTCGTTGAATTGTTTCTCTGTATTCTCTTTTACCTCAAGTTTTTTGATGATAGCTGTTTTGAATTCTCCGTCATTTAGATTACATATTTCTGTGTCTTCAGGACTGATTTCTGGGTACTTGTCATTTTCTCTCTGGCCTGAAGATTTAATATAATGTTTGATATTGCTGGAGGGCATGGCTCTGTTTTTGTGCATCATGGTGTTGTTTGGTCATAGTTACCACTTATTGCCACTGGGGGCAGTCAAGAGCCACATATTCTGAGCCCTCTGTGTTCCGCCTGGATCCCAAGCGCTGGAGCCGGTGCTGGCGGTGGCGGGGGAGGCACTTTCTCCTACAAGCTCTCGTGGGCTTACTCACTGTGCTCTGCTCTCACTATCTGCTGTCACGGGGTGTTGGCTTGATGAGGTCAGCCCCCACCATAGCTTTCACCCCAGTAAGGGGCTTCCCTTTAGGCTGCAAGGGCCCTTGGGGATCTCTGACGTTCTTGCAAACGAACGTCCCTCCTCCTTTCCTTCCCTCTCGGAGGCTGTGCGCAGCAGTCCTGGATCGCAGTCCTTTGGGGAGGGCACGCAGTTTTCTCTCACCTCGTTCCACCTCCTCCAAGGGGGGCTCCAGTCTCTCCACCCTCTGACTTGTGGCTAGGGGGTCTCTGAGACGTCTTTTGTGTTGCGTGGATGTCCCCTATTGGAGTACAGATGTCTTTTTCGCTGTACGGAGGAGGGGAGAGATTACTGGGAGAGCTCACTCCGCCATGATGCTGACGTCACTCTCCCACTTCCGTCTTTTTTCCTAGCTATTTAGTTTTGAAGGAACAAGGTTGTTTGTGTACATAGAATATCCCACAGCATGGATTTCATTGAGCATATCCCTGTAATATCCTTTAATATGTTCTTTGTCCCTTGTATTCGTATAAACTAGTAGTTAGTTCTGGAAGCAATCAGATTCTAGATCCCATCTTTTATTAGGGGCTACAAAATGATCATGTTCTGATTTTCTTTATTTATTAACTTGAATATTTCTATAAAAAGAAACTTCCCTTCATCAACTGTTTGGTTACTCTGTGGTTCATTTCCTATGTGAAAGGTGGATTAAATGCTTGATTCTTTTCATTTGTTTATCGTTTTTCAAGATAATGAGTTGACTTTTTAGAATCTTCCAAAGATGACCAATGAATTGTTTATTTTTTTAAATTAACTCCACTAAATTACTCTACTAAAAACAGTTGTTTATTTTTTTAAACCTCACTGTGAACTCATGAATTTAAGTGTATTTGACATGTTTCAGTCCATCGCCCTCATTATTACTTTGATGTCCACCAGCCCATCATTAGCCTCTTAGGATAGCACAGCCGAGTCTTTTTGATCCGTCCCTGGTGGTCTTTAATAGCTTTCTTGGTTTCTTGCAGGATAAAATGTTCTAGCGTCATCATGCATATTTCTTGTCCTGGATCTGGAATCATTAATTTCTCAAAAGAGTCCTGCTTCATTTTAGTGAGAAATGGTGTTTAGAAAACACAATCTGAATGTCAGAGTGTTCTCTACTACTGAGTAAATCCCTGTTTCTAGACCTTTTCAATGGACAAAGCTAGGAAATGTCTTTTAGGTCTCTTTTTTGGTTTTGTTTTCTTTGTTTTAAAGATAAAACACTTCATGAATTCAAATTGGTATTTCCAACTCAAATTTAGAATTATAAAACTCTAATTTCCTAATTTTATTTAACTTCCTTGATTTTATATTTATATCTCTTAAGCTGAAAATTTTGATTCCTAATGGCATTAACATAATTATTTGCTTTATCCTAAGATATATATAATAGTCTCAAAATAGCAGTAATAATATGGTAACTCTGCTAAAAATAGTTAAAGATTTTCTTTGTAGTTCTTTTTATCCTGTAGATCTTTTCTACTAGGGATGTGCCATCAAGTCGCTGTGTTTTTTAAAAAGTCATGTGGAACGTTTTTCCTCTATGTGGGTGTGCTACCAACTGATTAGCCGGTTCATTTACGTCATGTTGCTTTCCATTTCAGAGATTGCAGCTCTTTTTGGTTGGGAAGATTGTCCCTGAGCTAACACCTGTGCCAGTCTTCCTCTGTTTTGTATGTGGGACACCACAGCAGGGCTTGATGAGTGGTGTGTAGGTCCATGCCTGGGATCCAAGCCTGTGAACCCTGGGCTGCTGAAGCAGAGCGTGCAGACTTAACCACTACGCCATGGGGCCAACCCCAGAGATTGCTTTTTAAACTTAATTTTGTTTTATCCTTGTATAAAGAAGTTATATAGTTCTAAAGTCAGATATACAAAACAAGGTCTATTCATAGAAATCTAGCTTCTATTCCTGTTGCCTCCACCTGGCTGCCTTGGTTTTAAACCCACAGGCCACTTAATTCTTTATTTTGGTTTATCCTTCTCTTTGCTCCTTTAAAATATAGTCGAATGTATAATCTATTTATATCTCCCTTTTAGAGAACTGATACTTATCTATGGTGCCCTCTTTCTATACTTACTTATATATGTACTATACACTTTTTTCCACCTTGCTTTTTTCACTTAACAACATAACTTGGAGATTATTCCCTAGTGGTAAGTATATAGAGATAGTCTTTCTTTCTTTTTTTACTCCTTTCTTTTTACAATGCATGGTATGTCATTGCGTGGATGTATTAGAGAATTTTTTTTTGAGGAAGATTAGCCCTGAGCTAACATCTGCTGCCAATCCTTCTCTTTTTGCTGAGGAAGATTGGCCCTGAACTAACATCTGTGCCCATCTTCCTCTGCTTTCTGTGTGGGGTGCCTGCCCTGGCACGGCGTGCCAAGCGGTGCATAGGTCCATGCCTGGGATCTGAACTGGCGAACCTGGGCTGCTGAAGCGGAACATGGGAACTTAACTGCTGCACCACTCAGCCAGCCCCTAGAGAACTTTTTGATGGAAACACTGAATTGTATAGTCTATCTAACAGATATTTGTTTGTTGTAATTTTGATAGGAGAATAACACTGTCAGGTGAAGAGAACAAATAATCTACTAGTGCGAGCCAGATTCATGAATAAGCTCCTCTGTGGGTCACAGGAGTTGCAAGATATGGAATGGAAGTATGGCTGGGGAAACGAGGAAGAGTTTTGCAAAGCACTTAGGGCTTGGTTGAGCAGGACATTCAAGATAAAGAGGATTTAAACAGATGGGGAAGAGGACGTTCCAGGCTTGGGGAAGTGGTATGAGTAGAAGTCCAGACTCTAGAAGTGAGTGAGAAATCCATGGAATTGTCAATAAACCAGTGGGTTTTGAGCAAAAACATTATTTAAGAGCAGGTTGGAAAATGAATCAGTTCACTTGTTGAGGGCTCTGACTGCCAGACTAGAGAGTTTACTGTTTCTAAAGCACAGCTTTCAACCCTTGATCTGTCTATTTGGAAACCTTTAGTGGTTTCTCAGTGACAGGATTTTGGAGACGGATAGGACATCTGAACTGTGCTGTCAGACTACTTCTTCAAGAAAAAATCTCGGGTGACTTAAAGGTGTGGGGACAAGGGCTTAACTGAGGTACTGGCAGTGGCAAATGTAAGGATTTGGAGGTAGAATTGGTAGGACGGGGGCCGGCCCTGTGGCCAAGTGGTTAAGTTCGCGCGCTCCGCTGCGGCGGCCGAGGGTTTCACCAGTTTGGATCCTGGGCACGGACATGGCACCACTGGTCAGGCTATGCTGAAGTGGCGTCCCACATGCCACAACTAGAAGGACCTACAACTAGAATATACAACTATGTACCAGGGGCTTTGGAGGGGAGAAGAAGAAGAAGAAAAAAAGACAGGCAACAGATCAGCAGATGTTAGCTTAGGTACCAGTCTTTGAAAAAAAAAGAATTGGTAGGACGTCTTCCCTCCCTTTCAGTTAGTTTCTATGGTGGGGGAGTAGGAGGGAAGGGAGAAAGGAATATCAACGATAACTAATTTCCAGTGTGGGTTCAGGAGTAAAGTGGTGGGTCGGGCCCCAGCCCTCTTTTCTGTAGTCTGACAATGACGCATTTTCCCTTTATGTGCTTTGGGAGAAAAGAGAAGTCAAAATGTGGTGGTTTATTCTTTAGCATTTGTGTGGCTGGTCTGCCATCTAGTGTTGTGCCTGGTTCTGAAAGCTTCTTGGAGGTCAGGAAATGGAGTCTGGGTTCAGAATGTAAATAAACTCTGCTTTAGCCAGTTCTTCACTGTTTTTTTTCCCCTTCTTACCTCAGGGTATTGCAGGCACAGATGTGGCAAAGGAGGCATCAGACATCATCCTAACAGATGACAACTTCACCAGCATCGTGAAGGCAGTGATGTGGGGACGAAACGTCTATGACAGCATCTCGAAGTTCCTGCAGTTCCAGCTCACTGTCAATGTGGTGGCCGTGATCGTGGCCTTCACTGGAGCCTGCATCACTCAGGTGAAGGGCGTGTGGGGTGGGCTGAGATGGGAGGGATGAGGTCGGGCTAAGGAACATGGGGAGTGGGACGCAGTGTGTCTACCGAGGAGTAAGGACGGGAGCTCCCCGGGGTGCTGGGGCAGGGTTAGCTCTGCTGGGTCTCCATCTGCTCATGTGGAAGGATGGTAATTTGTATTCCCTTAATTTAGCACTTATGTGTCAGCCACTATGATGAGCACTTAGATGTGTTATCTCCGTTCTTCAGAAACAACTTTGCAAAGTAGGTATTATCCTCATTTTACAGGTGAGGGACCCAAGGCTCAAAGAGGTTAAGTAATGTTCTCAAGGTCATTCAGCTAATAAATGGCCAGATTCAAAGTCTAGGTGGATAGTGGGAGCTAGGCCATCTCAAGGGCAAAGGTGAGGCTGATGAGTCAGATGGGAGTGGTCTCCAAGGAAAGCTGAAAGGCCTGGTTCTTCTCCCCCCAGGATTCCCCACTGAAAGCTGTACAGATGCTGTGGGTTAATCTCATCATGGACACTTTTGCCTCACTGGCCCTGGCCACCGAGCCCCCTACAGATGCTCTGTTGAGGCGTCGCCCGTATGGCCGAAATAAGCCTCTGATCTCCCGGACTATGATGAAGAACATCCTGGGGCATGCCGTCTATCAGCTCGTGGTCATCTTTGCCCTTGTCTTTGCCGGTGAGTCAAGGGTGGGGATGGGGGTGGGCGGCTGTTGGGGTGCTAGATGGAGATGGGGGTTGAGAATGGCCCAGGAAAAGAAGGTGGCCTGGGAGCAAGCCGAGCGCAAGCCTGGGAGTAACAGCAGCTTCGCGGATTGAGCGCCTCCTCTGTTCCCGCCAGCGAGTGTGTTATGCTGTTTTATGCACTCTTCTGAAGAATTTCACGAAGCTGGCTCTTTTACACCTTTTTTTATAGATTACAGAGCTGAAGCTCAGGTCACATAATGAGTAAATAGTGGCGCTAAGATTCAGACCTGTGTCTGCTTGCTGGTAGTGGTCACGGTTTGACCAGCACGCACACTGCAGGAAGGCGAGCGAGTGTTAATGCAGCAAACTGAGAGAGGCTCAGATATGTTGAGGCCAGGGCTGCCATCTAAAGTACTGGATAACTGGTGTGGCTCAGATGCTGGCCAGTTAGAATGGACCCCAGCCATAAGCAACCATGTTCTGGGTGCCACACCAACGTGCTCTGACTTCACCTGAGCCCTCGCTGAGAACTACTTACCCTCCGCTGCTTCTGCTCTCCCCACTAGGTGAGAAATTCTTTGACATCGACAGTGGGAGGAAGGCCCCTCTGCACTCGCCGCCCAGCCAGCACTACACCATCGTCTTCAACACCTTCGTGCTGATGCAGCTCTTCAACGAGATCAACTCCCGCAAGATCCACGGGGAGAGGAATGTCTTCGCGGGCATCTTCCACAACCTCATCTTCTGCTCTGTGGTTGTGGGCACATTCGTCTGCCAGGTGAGGGTCTAGCTGGAGTTTGGTAGGAGGGCTGGGATGACAAAGCAAGAAGCCGGGAGCCTAACTTCACTCAGTACCAGGAAGAACAGTGAGGGAGCAGTGAGGACTCAGGCTGTGGCCTAGACGCTTCTGCGTTCCCAGTTTGCCTCTGCTTGCACATTGCTCTAGCATTGGAGCCCACTGTGTCAGGTGCTCCAGAGCAAGGCATGTTGGTAGCAAATAAAATCAGACTTGTAGAGTCCTTTCATTGTCTTTTAAATGAAAAACACAGAAGTTTCACCAAGTGACCAAGAGGGGATCACTCTCTTCTAGCCCCTTTCCACGCCTCCTGCCAGCATACATGAAATGTGCACGCACATGCTGTATGGGCGCTCTCTCTCCTTGCCCCGTTGTTCTGAAGGCACTCATGGTATAAAATGCTGTGCAATTCACAGAAAAAGAAAAGTGATGGGATGGTGTGCATGTACTTGACAGATAAGCCTGGTTTAGGCTCCTCCTGTGGAAACTGCCCTTCTGGTGAAAGGATTGGGCCCCTTCCTTCTTGCTCTGGTCAGAGGTACACTAAAACGTCTGTGGACGCAAGAGATTATGATCTCACCCAGTGACAAAAGAGCTCTTGTCTCACCCTTCAGCAGGGTACCTCTCAGTCTGCCCCTCCTCGACTCCTCTTCTCTGTCATTGTGCCTTCTCCTTGTCACCAACTGGCTTTAGTCACAGGAAGCCTCCGGGTCTTTTTTTTTTTTCTCTCCGAAGCCCCAGTGCATGGTTGTATATCCTAGTTGTAAGTCCTTCTAATTCTTCCACGTGAGCCTCCACCACAGCGTGGCTACTCACAGAGGGTAGTGTGGTTCCATGACTGGGAAGCGAACCCAGGCTGCCAAAGCAGGAGTGCCAAACTTTAACCACTAGACCATCAATGCTGGCCCAGCCTCCAGCTCTTATGTTAATAACTTTCACAGTAACTGTGGCTGTCTCCCCATCAGAGTGCTCCATAAAGACTATTTGTGTCTGTCTTCTCTTCTCCCCTTCTGGATTTCTTTTTTCCCCCTTCCCAATAAGAAGATCGGGGCTTGCACCACGGGGATCCTGGGGCAGCAGGGTGACGTGGCTTTGGTGGCCTTGGCTGGAGGGCTAGCTGCCTGTTACTCACCTCCCTGAAGGTAGGCTGCCTCTTTCTCTCTTCTAGATTTTCATCGTGGAATTTGGGGGTAAACCCTTCAGTTGTACGAGGCTCACTCTGTCCCAGTGGTTTTGGTGTCTCTTCATTGGTATTGGAGAACTGCTGTGGGGCCAGGTGAGTGCTGCGTGCCCGCCCGGGCCCTCACACAGCCTGCAGCCCTCCTCCAGAGGAGGTGGGAGGGGCGGCCGCGGGGTCTCCCAGCTCCGGACCTGCGTCTTCTCCTCCCCTGCCATCTCTCCCGAGCTTTTAAGTTCTTTCTACCTTGTCGGATCCCAAAGTGGGATGATCAGTGTCCACCAGTGTGGAGGCTTTGTGTCTTTTCTCTCACCGTGCCTGGAGGCAGGCACATCTCTTAGGTCTCGGAGATAGGAGTGGAAATTTTCAATGGAATTTTGCCCAAAAAAATCAAGGGTTTTAGAAGAAGAGCTATAAAGCACGTCTTCATTCCAACAAAGCACAGTCTGGCCATGGGCTGCTGTGCTGACGTCCTGTCGGCCCCCACCTCTTCTGTTTCTCACCACAGCCTTATCTGGTTTGAGTGCCTGACTCTCAGCCAAGATAAATCCAGACTCAGAGCTCTCTAGAGAAGCAGGCTAGCATATGGTTCAGAGCATGGACTCTGGGACTGACTGCCTGCATTTGGATCCCAGCTCTCCTTTTTACAAGCTGAGTCACTATGAGTGAGTATCTTAACCACTTGTGCCTCAGTTTCCTCTACTTAGGATAACAAGGTCATTGTTAATGGTTGTTAATCAGCAAATCAGTTACAATACAGAAATGACTTAGAATAGTCTCTGGTACCCTGTAAGTACTCAGTAAATGTTAGCTGTTGATATTGTAACATCATCAGGTCTGGGAAGAGTTTTCTTCCTTCCCTACTACTGCCTGGCAGGTCCTCCTGGTCCTCAGCTGTTCAGCTGTGGCCTGGACTGTCCCTCTCCTTTGCAGACCCCAGGTCTCTACTCATTGATGCCTGGCCACCTGGGTAATGGAGGCTTTGCTCTAACTGGCCCCAAAAAGCCCTCCATGGGGCCGCAGGCCTTCCCCTGCCAGTTGTTTCTCTCACACCTCCTAGGTGCCTCCCAGGTGATCCCCGACCCCAGCTCCTGCCCTCGTCCCTCCACCGTGCTGTTTGTGACATTTGTTTACCAGTGGTCCCTGGTAAAACCTCTGAAAGCAGAACTTTGACGTTCTTCCTGTTTCTGAACACTTGGCTCCATATCGGATGGCCCACGCAGGCCCTCTTTCCCATGAGAGCCCTGTCTGCTCCTCATCCTGTTGGTAAAGGAGAACTGACGGACAGACTCTGAACTCACCGATGATTTATTCTGAGTTGCAAACCCAGCCTCCTGCTCTGTGTCTTCGCATAATGCTCACATGTCCCTTATTCCGTGGCCTGCTGCACCTGCCGCACGCCAACCCAAGCAGCTGTTAGTGCCCTTCCACTGGTGTGATAACACGGGAGGCGCCCTGCACGTGGTGACTAGGAAGAGTCGCCCTCTTCCACCCTCTGTCCTTCTCCGTCCGTGCAGTCTGACCATTCTGTGCCCACACTTGCTTTCCCCCAGGTCGTGGTCTCTGTCCCTTCCTACTTTGTGCCGTGCATTATAGTTCTACTTCTTTTAAAAGACACCTGGCAAAATGGGAAGGAGGAACTGAGGCAGGAGGAGGAGAAGGAAGTATGAAAGCAGGCAGGTGCTGGTCAGACGCTAGAATACAAGCTCTCCTTTGTGTGTCCACAAACACAGAAAACCTTCCTGAGGGCCTGACACTGGTGGGCACTTGGCAAATACTTGCCTGAGGGGCTTGGTGCTTCTCCCACTGCTCTCCCAGAGGGTAGGGCGATGGCACCAAGAGTGACCTACCCAAGGGCCTAAGCCACGTGAGTTGAGTGGCAGCTCTTCTCACCCTGACTCTGGTGTCTTCCTTCCTCTGCACTTGTTCTCAGGTAATCTCCACGATACCCACCCAATCCCTGAAGTTCCTGAAGGAGGCTGGGCATGGCACCGCTAAAGAGGAGATCACCAAGGATGCTGAGGGACTGGACGAGATTGACCATGCAGAGATGGAGCTGCGCCGAGGCCAGATCCTCTGGTTCCGAGGCCTAAACCGTATCCAGACTCAGGTACTCTGATAGTGGCCTGTCCTCACTCTGGGAGAAGAACTCTCCCCGTTTTGGGGGTGCTGGGAGGGCAGTAGCTCTTAGTGACCAACACCTCTCCCCTTCCGAAGGCCCACGACTGGGGGCAGTCCTAGCTCCCTAGCTTCAGGACAGATGGGACCTGAGGGAGCTGCCTGGGCTCCTCTGAGAGGAGGGGAGAGGGCTGGAGCGCAGGACACTGGCTGTTGGCACGGTCCTTTAGCTTGGGGTTGGTTTGAAAGCCCACTTTCCCCCGCTCTGTGGGGTGGGCGAGCTCCTGCATCAGGTCCCTTGCAAGCACTGGGCCTAACCTCAGGGTGGGAAGCGTTGAGAGTCTCCCCTGCCCTTCAGAAAAAAGGAGTTGGACAGTGTCTCCACACCAGCATCCCCAGCAGACACCTAATGGGCATCTCTAGCTGCTGTTAGGACAAAATAGATGTTATCGGAAGGAATCTTTAGAAAAGAAACTCACCCTCCTATATCTTCCCCACTCAAAATTTAAGGCCATGCTGGGGAATCCGATGGTCAAGTGTGTATAAATGACAGTAGTCTCTCAGTGCCTGAGTATCTTTTGCAGGATTCAGATTTGCTTCCCAGAAAGGAAGAAGCTATAATTCCTTCAAACCTTTTCCCTTCTTGCAATTTCTGAAGTGGGATGGAAGCTGCTGCTGCTCCTAAGTGCCTGCCTGTAGCCCTGCAGTAACTTCCCCCACTTTCCAATTAGCACCTGCGACGGCCTCTCCTGGAGGAAAGGCTGGTCCAGGCGTGGCAGTCCTATCACTTTCCCTGTTCTGGCCCCATGACTCTCTGTTGCGTTAGTCCTGAGGCTTCCATCTCAAGGAACTGTAAATCCCTGAGTTCTCAAGGGTGTTCTCCAGAGAACAGGCCCATTCCTCTCTGCTGATTGGCTGGAGGTCCCAGAAACAAGTTTCACTTTCTAAAATTAGCCTTGCAGATGGTGTGGCAAGTTCCCTCGTCAAGGCTGCCTCCTTGGTGCATAGGGAGGAGAGGTGAGATGAGTATTCTGAACTGAATACCTGCTGGGAGCTTGCTCCCATAGGCAAGGCAACAGATGGAAGTGGGAAAGAAGGGCAGAAGTGGGAAAGAAGGTTGAGGTGAGGAAACACTGGGCCCTCTCCCCTCCCTTCCCTGGGAGGGAAATCCCGGGGGACCTGCAGAAACTGCCTTAGGGCATCCAGAGATCCCACACCCACCCCTCCCTCCAGGCTGCTGAGTCCATCACCAGCAAGGGCCTCTTGCACCCAGAGAACTTGGCGCCTCTGGCTCCTGTCTCTAAGGCCCCATGCTTTCCTTTAGGTCTGCTCTTTTCAGAATAACCTGTCTGCTTTTCTTCCCTTCAGGGTCATCTGCCTACTCTTCCACTCTCTGGTTTTTTTCCTAACCAGGATCCCCTCGTTCCAGTGTCTCCTGGCTCCTTGCCAGTCTTCTGTCCTCGGGGCTGAGATTCACGGATCTTCCTTCCCCTCCACTACCAGTTTCCATCCCCTCGCCCGTCCGCCTCTCTGTGGGCTTCCCTGTCTACATAGCGTGGGTCCACTACCTGTCCCTGGAGCGTGAGGCAGTTGGGCCAGAATGGCACTGAAGCCTAAACTTAGGCAGCAAAGACAGCCTGTTAAAGATGCCCCGGGACCACTGCGTACCGTTGCACTGTGTGCACCGGACTCTATGAGCGGATGAGGCTGACCTCGCTAACCTGCATCCAGACCCCTGAAGCTCTCTCCTGGTGTCCACTGTTCAGCCTCAGCAGGGTTCTAACGAGATCCCCTGCCGTCTGATTGCTGATCCTTGTCATTCTCAGTGAACACTTAGGCATGGGAGGTGTTGCCAGGCAGTTGTCCTGTCCTGGTCCCTTTGGTTTGGGGGGAGCTAAAAGCACTAGAAAGTGGAAGTTTGGGAAACTTAAGGGCAGCGATCTTGGGAAGGTAAACTGGGATCCAATTTCATTGTGGAGGTTGGGACCTTGTGACCCTAACAAGCACTGAGGAGGGTGTCTCTACAGCCCCTTCTTCCATGGAGCTGGACCCTCCCCACATGCAAACCCTCTCCTCGTGCAGAATCAGGCTCCTCAGTCCCCTGGAACTGAGAACCATATAATGTAATGAAGGAGTGGTATTTTAGCTCAAACTTTGGTCTGAATCCAGAAACCAGCCCTAAACAGTCCATGGCTTCTCAGGAAGCTTGATAAATAAGAACAACTGTCTGACTCACAAGGTGCCTGCTTTCCCACCTCTCTCCCCGGGGAGGGAAGTCAGATGAGTGGAATCAGCACCTTTCCACCCTTCCTGCTAGATTGGCCCTTGATGTTAAGCGTATGGGCATTTTTAAGATGATTCTACCAGATCCTGAAGGATAAAGAAATTCCTTTTGATTTCTTCGTTGTTAGTTAGGGGTCAGACATAAGGATGGTAAGTCTGACCCAGGCCTCAGACCAAGACCATTGTTGGAAACCAAATGGCATGAATTGCCTCTTGTCTCCAGGATTCGGAGACTGGAGACCGGAAACCGCTTGTGTAAGGCTGGACCTGCAGTTGCTCACCAGCCCCACCAACCCACAGCTCTTCCTCCCCTCTTCAGCCTAACTGCTGAGTTATTGTCCGCATTTCTGCCAGACATTTCCAGATCTCCAGTGTATTCATGCAGCTGGTGGCATTCTCTCTAAAGAGCCTGGCCACTGGGTTCCTGAGCTCCATCCCCAGGGACCCGGTCCACTTCAGCCCCAGGGAAGAGTGTCTCAGGGAAGAAAGCCAGGAGAGGGTGAGGCCAGCGGCTCGGGGTCAGGAGCCCTTCCACCGTGGCCCCTATGCATGGGTTACTGCACGCCTCTGTTTTTGCTTTAAACACATGAGTTATTTTCCTGGAAAATCTGCAAAAATAAATAGTTAATTTAATTTGTTTAGAGGTTCCTGAGCCTCAGAATTAAGTAATCATGCTTTGCCTTCCTTCTTAAGTCGCATGCCTGATTTCTTAGAGTACAGGTCAAAACGATGAAGAAGCTGTCACTCTCTCTGTGTTAAGAGTTATGGGGGTCCCTTTCGATACTTTTGGACACCAGCATGCCTAAAATGTCCTCCGTAGACTAAAAGGGAAGAGGACTGGATTCTGGTGGGGTGTGTGGACTCCATGGCAAACTGCTCCTTAAATGGTGATCACAGTTGATGTCTTCCCCCTCTCATCCCCATTGGTTTGTGTGCCAGGGAATCTCTCTTGCTTTCCATCTTCTGTCTCCTTTTCCCAGTTCCTTCCAACCCCTTCCCTAACCCTCCAGGACCTTCCCTTCCTCTTTCTTCGCGTCTCTCTGATTGTGGAGCAAAGCTGTCTCACTCTCTGATTCTTTGCAGATCGACGTAATTAACACATTCCAGACGGGAGCCTCTTTTAAGGGAGTCCTAAAGCGGCAGACCGCGGGGCAGCACCTTGATGTAAAACATGTTCCTAGCTCATCCTATGTAACAGTTGCGCCAGTCAGATCTCCCCCCACCACTTCTGTTGCTGCTGCTGTTTCATCTCCTACTCTGGGCAGTGAGTGATAGTTATTATGATGCATGATTTGCTGAAATGACCACAAGAGAGCACGCAGCATCCACCTTAACCAACCGTGATTATCTTTTCCTTTGGCTTTTCCCTTTGATCTTTGACTTGATGAAGGAAAAGTGGGATAAAAATCCCACTCCAAAACCAGGCTGTGTGCCCTTTTATCTTATTTTATTTATTTTTTAATGTTGAAAGCTATTCAACCTTAACCATCCTGTTTTCTGATTGTTCCTCTGCATTGCTTATTTCTTCCTTATGTTTCTTCTGTTTTGCTTGACCTTTTGTATTGTTTTTTGCTTTGTTTGGATATGTCGTTGTTGTTCCTCTTCTTTCCTCCTGCTCCTTTGAGTCTAAACTCTCTTTCCTGAGGTTAGAGGTAAGCTCAGACCAGATGAAAACCTGGAACTCTCATTATTTGGGGGCAAGTTTGAGATCTCCTGAAAAAAGGTATGAAGGGCTTTTTACCAGTAGATCCATCATAATTGAGCCAATATTGAACTTGGCTGATAATAGTCCTTTTGGCTACCGCTTTGTTGTTAGCTGGCAGCATAGGCATAAAAATTGTAGCTGAATGTGAAGAAAAGGTGTTCAGTTCAAATGCACAGGTCTGAGTATCCCCGTTTTTTTAATTTTCAGGGACTTTAATCCAAACTCTGGTTTAAGAATCAGTTAATTTACATCTGGGTAGGAGAAATAGATGAAAAGGTCAAAATAACTTATTTTTTCTTACTCATTAAACTTTTTTTTTAGGAATTTCTGAAGAGCAACCTTTTTTTTGCTTCTCCTTTCCTCTCGATTGATTGTTTCACCTATAGCCCTTCATATCTTATTTTGCACGTCAAGTTTTAGGAACCCTTTCTCAGCCAGCCTCTCAGTTGGAATGCTGTCAGTGCTCGCTCTAAGATCTGGTGTCCCCAGTGGTCGGTTACTGGGTTCTTGCTAATGCTTATGCCTTCCTATTTCTGGTCATTTTACCTTCCCCAAATGGGACACAGAGGAGAGAGAAGGCTCTTTGCTGATAGCGCTGTTTAGGTATTTGGTGGGGAAGGAGTCTCCCTATATTAAGTATATTGTGGGTTTCAGACATCTCAGTGCTTTGTCTGTCCCTTCCTCCCCACCCCCAACCACCACCCCAAGGCCTGGGACAGGGGTAAAGACAGAACAGCTGTGTTATCGTTGGTTCACATTATTGGTTCATGTGATTATGAGTTGTATAGGTTACCAGACTTATATTATTTTATCTTTTTAGCCAACTGTAAGTGTTCTCATGTAGGGAATAGAGGGTAGGGTTTTATATAGATACATATTTCATTAGGCCCAAAGGCAGTCAAAGAACTAAATAAGTCTTACCTTGCAAATGTCAAAGAGCCTCTTTGCTCTGGTCCTTCCATATGCCTCTCTTATTTTCTTTTTTCTTCTAGTTTTGCCATGACCTTCTAACTAGTTTTTGTTCTCTTTCAATCATGCCTCTCTGTTAGGAAGGGTTATGTCAGATGTCCCAGTGATTTGAAGGTAGAAGAAGACTAAGCAGAAGGTAGAGCCCGTTGGACTCTCATTGAGTCGCGTAGAGGGTATACTACAAATCCTCAGAGTCTAGAAAACCAGTCAAGAGAGACAGGCCACACCTGCTCTTTCTCCAGCTGTGCCTTCTTACTTGCAGTCCTAGAAGTTATGGTCATGCGTTGTAAAACCCCCTTTCCCATTCCAGATCTCCAAATGAATTCCGTCATTTATCTAACCTTCAGTGGACAAATCTCCAAGATTTCCCTCTGTAGGAAGGCCCATCCCCCCTATTCCCCTGGTTTCTGAAAGGGGAGCAGAAAATGACAGAACACCAGCTGAGGAAATGGAGTCTTCATCTGCCCATTCCTCGAGCTCCAGAGAGTGGCCCTCAGCACTCCTACCTAATCTGAGGTTCAGCCTGGTTGCGGCTCCTGAGTCATGAGAAAGAGTTGCCTTTCAATCAGCCACTTCCACCTGTAGGACAGGGGCCACAGAAGAGACATTTCCCGGAGGGTTTGAGAGATGATGACCAGGGAAGGCAGGGTTGATTGGCTGAGTGGAGAGTGCCTGAAGCTTGCACAGCGCCTGCTTTACTAGCTCTATCTTGTTCCCCATACATTGCTCATGCACCAGGCACCATGCATCAGGAAGAAAAGATGCCACCACTTGGGGTGGGTTGGCGATGACGTGTCTGTGTGATTGTTCTGCCACACGTGTTATGTATTCTCTGAGGCCAGTGTTGGAGTTGAGGAGCATTCTGGCACAGCCCATGCCCTCTACCCCTCACCCTTCTCTCTACCCACCAGGCCACCAGATGGTACTCCCTAGCTCTCTAACTCCTCTTCACTTGAGCTTCCCTTGCAGGTGGCTGGTTTCCCTTTAGATTCCAGAAGTCCTGTAATCTAGCCGGATGACTGTTCCTTGCTCCCCCAAAGAAGAAATTTTCCCTACTTTTTCCATATATCCACCCCCAATTCGCTTTTATCTCCCTTATTGTTTCCCTGTAACAGTGTTGTTGGTCACCCCAACAGGTGAGAGGAAGAGCCGGCAAACAGGGCTCCAGACCCTCACTACAATCTGAGTTTTTAAAAATCTGTTTTCTATTTTGGACCTCACATACAATAGTTTTAATAAAGTATTCAGTTGCTTCAAAAATGATAGAAGCAGGAAGTTTGAAAATCGCTGATACTGAAGATGATCAACTGGTGGTAGAAAGCAGATGTTCTTTTGTAGCCCTTGTCAGAAATTTTGAGATCTCAAGAGCAGGTGAAAAGTATGGACGATGTTGTCACTCCTACAGGAGGTGGTGTGGCTTTGAACCCATCTCTTGCCTGGGCCGAGGGCGAAGGCATTGGATTTGAGCTCACTCACTCCACGTTTCCTTCTTTAAGATGTGGTGTAGATCAGCTAAAACTTGGGACCTCCCGAGGCCCAGATGGAGCCTCTACTCCATCTGCCCTCACCTAGATCTGAAGCAGAGAGAACACGACAGGTGAAATCCACCTCGTAGCTGGTCATGAGAATCCCAGAAGGATGGAAAAGCAAGCCTCACTTTCTGACCAGCATGGTGAATGTGTGCCCTTAGTTCTTCTTGGCTGAGGTACTGAGCTGATTGTCTTGAGTGGCCAAGACTCCTCTGCCTTCTAACCTCTGAGCACCTTCCACCCTGGGTGGGTCTGCCGGCTGTGGTGGAGTGGGGCAAGTTGAGGAAAGCCTTGCCCAGCAGAGACACCATGTTAGTGAGCCTTCTTTGCACAATATTGTTGAAGGTTCTGTGCAGTGATAGGAAACACTGGGACGGGCAGTCCAGCCAGTCCATTTGCCTGACTCTCTCTGTGCTCTGCTGTCCCCACATTCTTGCCTCTTCTCCAGGAACATATTCTTTGCTTCAACAGCAGAGGAATGCAAGAGGTGTCTACCCCAACATTCAGCCCTCCTCCCTGCCTGCTCCCCACCACAGCAGTTTCTCCTGCATTGCTCCCATCTCTTTTCTGAGGAAAGGACCAGCCGCCTCCCAAAAGCTGAAACTGTCCTACCACCACTTTCTTCTCCCCTGGCCTCTCTCTCCAACCTCTTGGGATCCAACCTTCTCCCCTACCCCAGTTCTACCAGCCCAGGTTCTAAGCCATGCCTCAGGGAGGCCTGCAGCTCAGAAGAGCAGGCTGTGAAAAGAGCTGCTGCCTGTGGATAAGGTCCAGGCTAGTCCAGGCGTCCGTTATTGTCCTTTTTTTCCTCTTCTCTAAGTTGACTGAGTCCTTTCCTTTTGTGTGCAGTAGAACAAAGACTTTGACACTTACAGGGCAGTGCATCTCCCTTTGCCAGTAAAACTGTAGATTATTTCCTTTCCTCCATCCTCTTCATCTACCCCATTAGAAAAGCCTCTTATTTGTAGCACTGCCTCCGGGATTGGGTGATTTCTCTCCTGGTCCCATTCCTCCCTCCTCCAGCTAAGATCATGCTCCCTCTTCACAACTTAGAAACAGCTGGAGAAAGCTGCATGACTGGCCGCAGCTCGGTGTCAGAGGCATCGACGTGCGTCAGGGTCGTGAGAGCCAGGTCTGCTCTCGGTAGTCAGGAGGAAGCATCTTTGATACCCGTATTTCATCAACATCTTCCAGGGGAGGGACTGCAGGAGTGGGGTTCTGCTGTCTTTTGGGGAAGGGGACATGGGGGAGGTTATGGGATATAAGTGCATGCATGTTTCCTGGCTGAAGAGCAATTCTTAAATTGGAAAGTGTGAGAGTTGTCCTTCCTTGCATGCTGCTGACGCAAATGAAGATTGGTCTGTCTGCCTTGCTGCATGGCATTCGTGGTCACTTGTTACCCGAAGTGTGTTATGTACAGATTGCTATGTGTTTAGCTCTTTGAGGATTTTAAACAGATAACTAAACTTCAGTGTGTAATTTTTCCATTCCACATTCACAAAATGTTTGGCCTTGATACAGAAATCCACATGTCTGAATCATCGTTTAAGTTTGGCTATTAATCTGCATCCAGTTCCAACATTGTAGCCCTCCGTGCAAAAGAACTAATGAATCTTTTTGTTTTCTGTTTGATTTGAAGAGTGGATTGTTTGGGAATGCTAACTTTGCTTTGGGATTTCTACTTTGTTTTGTTCAGCTCTTGAAATATCCTAGTTGTTTGCCATTACTCACCCCACCCCACCCCAATGCTTGAAATTTGAGCCATGTGGTGTTTCTAGTGTTCCATGACCTCTTTTATGTTTGGTTTTGGTTGTTGAGCAGTACTGTTTTATCATTTAGGTTTTGTTTTTCTCCTCAAACCGCCAGTTCCTTGTTCTCCTGGCCGATTCTCACCTCCATGTTTTCTCATCCTCCTTTTCCTTCCCCTGGTGTAGATCAAAGTGGTCAAAGCGTTCCATAGTTCCCTCCACGAAAGCATTCAGAAACCCAAGAACCAAAACTCCATCCACAGCTTCATGACCCACCCTGAATTCACCCTATGTGAGGAGGGGCCACGAACACCACTCCTGGATGAGCAAGAGGAGGAAAATCTTGAAAAGTTTCCTAAGTCTGGGACTAGGGTGCTCCTGCTGGACGGAGAGGTCACTCCATATGCCAACAAAAACAACAATGCGGTGGACTGCAGCCAAGTCCAGATGGGTGCCTCCCTCTCGGACAGTCGCCTGCACAGCCTGGAGACGTCAGTTTGAACTGCATTCTCTGACTCCCGTTTCTGCTTTCCCTGTTTCCTTTTTCATCTGTCCTGTCCGTAAGGTGAGGATGGGACTTTCACTGTCATGTCAGCTGCTCCCAAGTGTGTGTGAACCCCCACCTGACCGTGAAGAGGCAAGAGCACACACCTACCGGGATTTCAACTTAAACTTGAGTTGAGGTTTGTAGCAGGACCCAGTCAAACCCCAGGCAGGTAATGAATGGTGGAATCTACTTCTTGGGTGTATCAGTTGTCATTTTTAAAGAAATAATGACAATCCTCTTGGCATCCATCTCAACCCAAATTTCCCCCCAGTATTCGTATATGTGTCACCGTCTTCTGACTTCTGGATTTTACCCTATGAGTCTGTGCCATTTATAAGCTCACTTGAGGGTTCAGAAAGACAAATATCCTCAAATGTAATGTATTGAGGTAGGAATGGAACGTATAGAATCAGCCTGCAAAGTGATTGTTTTTAAAATGATTTTTCCACTTTGAAAACTTCTACCTAAAGCCTTCGAGCTCTTCTGCGCTTTCAGTCAGACCTCCCTACGGTTCTTTGGGTCTTTTCTGACCATTGCCTTCCTTACCTTCACTCTCTCTCTCTCTTTCTTTTTTTTTTTTTTAACTTGTGATGATTAGGAAGGTAGAACGTGAATGAATTGTCAACTTTGGCCGTCATTCCCCCTTCTGGCCCCAGTGGAACCCTTGTTTTAGTTCTAAAGGAGATAAGTTTCTTTGCTAAAAGGGTGCTTTTGAAGCAATGGAGAGCTGGTAAGAATGTGTTCCTGTTGTTGCCAGGTTACCTTCCACTTCCAAACCACCATCCTGTCTTGTGTGTGGTTTGTAAGTGCCGGGGAGCTCAGCCTTGACCATGAAGCTTGCATATGTGTGGTATGTAGTTTTTACCATGAGCCTGAGCTTTCTCCTATTCCTAAAGTGGTGGCAAAAGAATGAATAGAGGACGACCCTGCCTCCTAACTGGACTTGATATTGAGGACCAGAAGCTGGCAGGTCTAGGACAAGACAGACCATCAAAGTCAGTTCTTGTGGGTCCTCCTTGGGATGACCACAACTGCTCGAAAGCCATCCACCAGTGCTCTTCCAAGGCAGGAGCTGATAGTTGGGGGCGGGGGTGAGTATTGAAAAGCCTTGGGAGAGGCCAAAGGGCCATCCCAGCAGTATCTGAGAAACCAGAAACCGTGAGCTTCAGTGTGAGTACCAGCTTAGACATTCCCTTCAGTTTTCTCATTCTTTGCCCTGTCCCCTAACTTGTGCAGTCTCTGCAAAGGCTCTAACCTTGCTCAGATAGTCTGATTTTGAAAATATATATCCAGAATGGGAGGCTCCAGTGACATTTTGCTGATGTAACGGAGCAAAAGGCCCACCCTGAAATGCCCTCCTCGTTCCTCTTCCCCGCCTCGCGCGCCCCGAAGCCCTCCCAGAGCACACTCGGCTGCGCGGTGAAGCCTCTGCCCTCCTGCCCCGGACGCTGCCCGCAGCAGCCCCCGCCCACCTGCCTCTCAGGAGCCGGGGACTTTGCTGGGAGCTTCTTTAAGTGTCCCGTGATGGGACTAGGTGGAGCGTGTTTGTGGGAGCTCCACTTTTACCCCTGCTGATGTTGGCTTCAGCTCTTCTGTGCAGGGTTAGCTCACGTCTGCCCGTTCTCTCCCACGAGGTAAGTGAAGCCTGTCTCTGTCTTTCTAGAATGAGGGGAGTTGGGAGAAGGGGCTTGCGGCTCGTATGAACTGCCACATTTCCGTTTGTGAGAGTGGGAGACCCAAGCCTGTCCTCTGCAGCCCTTCCTTCTGGATCTTTCTCCCTCACCCCTTCACCGGAACTATCCAAGGGAAGGAGAGTAAGAAACAGCACCCCACACACTGCATTACCACATCACCCACCAAAGTTGAGTTTGTTTTTATAAAGGTTACATGCTTCAGCAGTCTTTTCTCTGTCTGAAATACAGGGAATTTATTTATTGTGGGGAGGAAAAAAACAGCTCACCCAAGGTGTCAGGTGTTCCCGTGCATATTTATTAAGTACGTTGGAAGATTTAGTTCTCTCGAGTCTTTTATTACCTCAGATCAGCTTGAAAAATAAGCCAACAACAAACTTTGGAGGCTCTTTCACACTCCTGCTCCCAGAAGACTCTCGGTGCCTGACCGGTCACTCTCGAGGGCTTGCGTCTACTTGTTTAAAACTCAACGGGTATTTTGTGTATTCTAGTTTCCATAGTAGGAGAGAAAATATAGAAATATTATGCAAAAAAATATAGTTTTCTTTAGATCAGAAACTGATATTTTTTGAGTCAGCCATATGTATTTTGTTTAAAGGATTTAGAATAAAGTACTGTCATGGAACCCTGTGGAAGGGAGCAGAGACCCAGCTGTTAGACATGACAGGTGACTTCATATATTTGTAGTTGGTCTCGAAACCAATGCACCGTACTTCTTTCTCCAAACAGCCATCTTTTTACTTAGGGGAAAAAATTTGTTGGGTTCTAGACTTTTTAATATAAATTTTGTTGATACGGAGTTGAGTACGTTTAAGTGTTTATGTGCATATGTTTTTTATATAAGTTTTTTTTTTCTATTCAGTTTCAGTGATCCAACTGGCAGTGAGTAAATATGGCATAAGTTAATAAAGTTTTCCCCCAAAATGGTGCTTTGGATTTGAAAAGGGTCTGATGGGGAGAAGGGGAAAACATCTTAGATTCCTCTCTGGATAAACCTAGAAAAACAGTCAACAGACTGCAGATGGGAAGGACAGCATCCAGCAAGAAGGGGCAGTGGCAGGCCGTGAGCATGCGCCCCTCTAGAGGGGGCGCCAGGCTCTTCAGTGACTAGTGATTAGGATCAGGGCCTGGGTGGACTGGGGTTGCTTGTAGAGCAGCCGGCAGAGTGGTACCCCAGGCATGAGTATCTCTCGTGCTGCAAGGATATTCTGATTTGGGGTTTGCAGTTTTTATGCTTCTTTCACCTCCTGTTGTCCCCGCAGTTTTGCATTAGTGAGTTTTTGTGCAAGGATCTGATTGGGGCCTTCTTAGCCTGCCCTAGGAAGGTGTCGGACAATCTATTAGATGGGGGGTAGAGCTGTAAGTGGGAAAACCAAGGCTGGGTCTAGCCCTGGGGACAGTCTTGGCTAGGACCTTCCTGTGGTGTCCTCTACCCTCTGAAATGACTCCTCCATCCACCACCTAGAAACCCTTCTGGCACTGTGGCTTCCTTAGGGTTTGGGTTTCTTCTCCTCCTCGAGCTTCCGAGGGGAGAGGTTGCACAACGAAATCAGAGGATTACCTCACCCAGAGGGCGCAGCAAGCTCGCAGGTGCCCCGACACCCCTAAACGTGGCGCGTCCTCTCTTCCCTGCTCCCCTTGCCTAATGATGGAAGCAGCCCAAGCTGCCCTCACAGAGTGCACATGTCCGCACTGTCCATGTCGGCCACCCCACTGCAGTGGGGGGTGGGCCGGACCCTTGCCTGCCCTTCCTAAGCCGTTCCAGCCTCTTCCTCAGAAGAGACAGATACCCCTCCATTGAGCTCCGTGCCAGTCCTCGACCTTCCCAACCTTGCTGTTTGGCCTGCTGTCTTCTTTCCTCTTGAGGAGGAGAGAGGAGGGAGGTGAGCTTCCCAGGACTGAACTGGCCTTTGGTTCCTGTTTTCTCCCATATGTATATATGCCATATGTGAATATGCCATATATATGTACCAAGAGATCTGTCTATGTTGTTCTTTTCAAAGCAGCACGCAGATAGGAATTTTGAATTTCTTCTCTTTTTTCAGTAACTGGTATAACAAGCACTGGTATTTTTATATAAAAAAGAAAAACAAAACAGAAGATTGACTTGTGATCTGCATGACAAAAACAAATGGTGGTCTCGAAGCCGTGTGCACCCCGCTGTGTGTTGCCATAATGTGCAGTTCAGCTTAACAGCGCGGCCAATCTGTATTTGCATTCTGATAGTATTTAAACCCTCTGTGCAGTGTTTTGCATGTGTTTATATGATTCTTAGGGAAAAAATGCTATAAACTGGCAAATCTGAAATTCAAATATGTTGTTCCACTGAGACAGGAAGAATAAAAGAAGAATTTTAAAAGAAGGAAAAAAGGGATAAGTTTTTTGGAACCAATAAAGCTTTTTGTTGATGAGCAGAAACCGGTACTGCCGTGCACTGAGAATAAAAACCCATGCCCACTGGTAACTGCGCTGTCCTCAGTGTTCTCCGCTTTTGAGTCATGTCACTCTGTGTCTGTTGAAGTTGAGAAGGGATCTGCCACAGCCACGTCGAGAGCCCCATCTCTGCAAGCCCAGAACTCAGCTTGTCGCTGGACCCTGACATGCTTCTCTGCCAGCACTTCCCCCAGTGACTGGCGGCCCCGGTTGTCAGATTCATTTCCTGGAGTACGAGCTTTCTCTGCCCCCTCTGGTCAGAATTTATGATCAGGGAGCTGTCAAGCTGGAGCTCTTGAGAAAGGATCCGTTTAGAAGGATAAGAGGCTCGATGTTCCTTTTTTCTTTGCTTTTTTTTACTTAATAAAATGCCTTTTGGGAAAATTCATTCCACTTATGTTAGCAGCTTTTCCCTGCCTTCCCTCTGGGCTTCTCCAGTCCCCATCTTTCCAAAGTGTTGTGTCTGTTTTAATTGTTCCATCATTGAGTCTCTGGCACGACTGATCTTGGGCCCCAGTTTCAGATCAAAGCAGCTTCCTGGCAGGTCGTTTAGGTTCTGAGCTTCCATATCTCAGAACTCAGAACTCCTTCCTGCAGCTTTCATTCAGGGGCACAACCAAGTCCCTGGTCTTTTTCACAACATCTAAAGAAGGAAAGGACTTCGTCGGCTCCCCAAGGTCCTTTAGGGAAAGAGTGATGTTGAGGAACAACCCGAACTCTCCGCTGTTTTAACAGGCGGCGCTGCAGGAGGCCCAGCCAGGGGAGGCCTCCCAGGCTGCTCTGCCCCTTAGTTTCTTTAAAATGGGCTGGGGAAAAATAGTAAGTAACAAACAAGCACATGAACAAGAAACAGGGGCTGCGGCTTATTTGATAAAAGGAGTCATTCACAAAACAGAACTATTTTTTTTTCCATTGTAGTTTCCCTCCAAAATACCCATGCTGAAAAGGGATGCCACGCACGCACGTGCACACACCCTCTTTTCCCCCCCTTACCCTCACCTCCTTGTCTTTGGTTGGGCCCCAGATGTGTGCCTCTCTGCTAATGCCAAACAGGATCTTAGGCATCCATGTCTCCTGACCCAGCGTGCAGTAAGGTGTGGAGAAGAATAACTTCCAGGTGGCTTTCTGGCAGAGACCAGCGTATCACAAGGCATCGGTTCAATGGGTATAAAGCCAGCTCGGGCCCTTGGGCCTGAGTTACCATATGGAAAAAAGCATGCTTTTTTTCTTCCATCTTTTCCTTACCCCCAGTTCTAGAAAAGAACAGTATCTTTGCCCTCCATCTTTAATAGTGGTTTGTGCGTCTCCCCTTTCTCAACCGCCACATCCTCTCCCTGTGCTCACTGGGTTAGTTTGAAACTCTCCACCAAGACCATCTGGTTCCATCCCAAGGACACACACAACCAGGCAACTCTTGGACTTACTCTGACAAATCCAAAGACGACTCACTGGGTGCCAGTGAGCTGGGCCCGTTAGGGCGTGGCCTTCATGTCACCGCAAGCAGGAAGGAGGATGAAATTGGCATGTCCTTTAGGAGCAAATACCTCTGAGACCCTGTTGTAAATAAAACATGTAAACACATTACTGTCTTTCTGTGTGGTGTCATTAACGCCCAGTTGTCCCCAGCGTGAACCTAAGCCGCGAGAGGTGACACCTGCTAGATTCAGTGACCAGAATACTTCTAGCCTCGAAAGTAGACACTTCCAGGTTCTGCGCTTGATGTTAATGTTGTCTTTACTCTGAAACTTGTCTCAGAGGACACTCCCTGTCCTCAGAAGACACACACCTAGAAGGAAGCAGTCTCTTTGGAATGGCCTCCACTGCCGTCTCCTGAGAGGCTGCTGTCAAAACCAGGAGGTCACTTCACGCTTACTGACAAAGAGAACGTAATGATCTACATGTTTGGAAAGCAAATTCCAGTCATAAGTTTGACTTCTGCTCGTGACGTCTGAGCAAGGATGCCATCACTTCAGAGTCGGGTGCGTCTGCCTCTGCTCTCGAATGGACCCGGTCCCTGGGTTCAGGCTCGGGCGCCGCTTGAGTTCTCTCGTGGACCCTGTAGCAGAGGCCACGTGGATCATCCTCCAGACAGCACGATTGCTAAGGCTAAGTTTTCCTGCTGTGCTAGACCCAAGAATACTACAATGAAAGGCTGTGATTTGTGTTTTATAACTTCAGATCTTAGCGTCTTGGCCTTATTTAAAGTAAAAATACATGAAAACTTATTTGAAAGAGGGAGGGAGGACTGGGAAGAAGCAATTCCTTTCAGCCATATCAGAGGGAGAACAAGTGTACCCGTGGTGATCCGAAAGCTGCTCTGAGTCGAGGATTCCCACATTCGCCCTACCAAACCTTTGAACTGAAACTGCTGCTGATAGTTTCCTGCCCAGCTTCGGTAGAGGAGCTAAAACAGACAAATTAGAGAGGTGGAGTGAGATCCTGATGTGTGGCAGCCTAGGATGTGTGGCGGGAAACACCGTCCCAGACCCCACTCTGCTGCTTGACTGGCTTGATTTTCCATCTCTACAAGGAGACAGCTGGACTCCATCAAAGATTCCACATTACACTTGGAAGGTCTGAAAGGGGTTCCTTAGAGATGCTTCAGAGTCCACAGCTATTCAACAAAGTAGCATATTTTGTTCATGTATTTGGCTTCCAGGTCAGCAGCAGCTTTAAAGAATGACTTAAAAGCACCACAACCTAGCCACCTCTAGGGTCCCCGTTGGCTCTGAAATGCTGTGATGCTGATTAACAAGCCAGATAATCAGTGCCGAAATGACCCAAAGTTGGGTGGTGATGTAACAAGTTGTGTGATTAAATACATAAGCAAGCCTGATTTGGACCGTGTCTCAGTTGTCTCCCATGATAGTTACCAGTGTACGCAAAAGGGATGTCCTCCAGCATGCCAAGGTTGTTATCTCACTGCTTCTATTGTAGAAAGAGCAGTAGTTTGGAAATCCAGAGATCTAACCCAGTGGAGTGGCATAAAATTAGAGAGGACGGCGAGAGGGCTCGCTTGAGCTCTGGTGGAAGAGCCTGCATGGAGAGTACAAAGCCCGCCTTAGCATCCTGACCCTGCCGCTGGTTTGCTGTGTGAACCAAGTCTTTCCAACACTGACACTCTTCCCATTCTTACTCTGGTGTCTAAAATTGCTATTGATAACCGTTGGAGAATGGCTCACTGGCTGTTCTCTTTCCTTGCGCTGTCTCCCCCGGGATGTCACATCGTCAAGGATGCACTGAACAGCACTGCAAACCGGGGCATGCCCAGGCAGGTTTCGCCTGGGACTCAGCCACTTAGACCTGCAACAGAGATAAATGTTCCACAGTCCTTAACATCCAAGAAATCTATTTCTTTTCTAAATCAAATCAAATCTAGCACCTAACTAGCTAGCACTCACCTGAATCTGTGAGAGGTCTCAGTCATTTTTTATGGTCTCATCCCCTCCCCTTGGACACTGGTCCACTCGTTTATTCAACAAGTATACACTGTGCCAGGTGCTGTTGTATGCACTGGGGCTACAGCAAGAAACAGAACCAAGGCCCTGCCCTCTTCAAACCGTCTCGTGGAGGAGAGAGAGTAAACAAGGCAATATAGAGCGTGTTGAATGGTGAGAAGGACCAGGGAGACAGGGAAAGTGTGAGGGGAACAGGGAGCACAGAGCAGGAGGATTGCGCTTCTGCCGAGGTCAGGGAAAGCCTCTGACAGAGAGACGTGAGCTATGTAAATGTGGAGGAAAGGGATTCCAGGAAAAGGGCACTGGCAAGCGCAAAGGCCCTGAGGCAGGAGATCTGGGTTGCGGACATGCAGGGAAGCCAGGAGTTGGAATTGGGTGACTCAGTGGGCAAGTGAAGGAGATGAGTTCAGAGATGGAGGGTTGGAAGTAGGGGCAGAACCTGTAACCTATAATGAGGTTGCGTTGCAGGAAGTGGGAGTCCACTGGAGGGTTGTGACCAAGGACTACTATGACCTATCTTGCAGTTTAAGAGCATCATGCTGGCTATCGTGTGACTGCAACCCAGGGCAGACGGAGGAGCAGTGCAGCTCTGGCTGCGCACGTGCCACACGTGGGCCCTGCCTAATGCTGAGGGCCACAGGCAGACCCACACCCGCCCTTGTGCTGTTGTCCTATGACACACAAAGGAGAAACGAAAATGCTTGTTCAAAAAAAATGTAAATTAAATTAAGCTATGCTGCTTGCCACCCTAGCTTGTTCAGGACGCTCTGGTTAATGAAATGATTGAAATGGTATTCTACTCACTCACACAAGAAGGGAACAAAGAAAACCATCTTGACCTGTGCTTTCCCTGCACCAGCCTCCCACTCCTGTTGTCACTCCAGCTATCTGGGCCCCAGCAAGGCCCTCTGCCCCAGGCGCCGCTTCTCGGGTGCTCTGTGCCCTCACCTGATGCCTAACTTGACGGCCCACCCTGCTCCCGCAGCTGAGGAGCTGCCTCCCTCCTGGAGCCAGGGGACAGATCAGCTCTCGCGTGGGCTGCTGGGGGACGTCCAGGGGCCGTCAGCAGACATTTGCTCATCCAGACGCGCTTCCCAGCTGTCTCTATGCCGGCTCCATGGTTGCTAGGCCTCGAGGGGAGGCTGCCGAACGTGGAACTTCAGAGGGACCACGCAGGCAGAGGTCACCAGACGTAAGGAAGGGCTCTCTTCCTGTCGGCAGTGCCAGCCCTCCTCCGCTAGGGCCTGGCCCAACAGGGCACAGAAACCGCCCCTGCATCTGGGCACACTCCTTGCTGCTGCCAAATTCTCCCTCTCCCCAGGGGCCTGGGGCGGAGCAGGGGCAGGGAGCAGAGAAGTGAGAGAAACAGCTCTGTACTTCCTAAGTCTTTCTGTCCTAACCCTGCTCTCTCACAACTGTGACTTAAAAGGAGGGCATCTTCAGCCTTTGTGCCCTGTTTCAGACCTGTCTGGGCTGGAGAAGGCCTCCAGGACACAGACGAAGGAGGGGTTCGGCTCACTGCCGTCGGGGCTCCAGCTGCCATCCTGCTGTGGCTGTCTCAGCCCCTAACCCTTCAAAAACAAAGCCTGGCTGGAGGTGTCTTTCACACAAGGCAATTTGGGCAGTTTTGGGGCCTAGAAATACAAAAGCCACTGTTCAGCCCATCCTAGAGCGAGGAGACCCGCCTGGGACTCAGGGTGCCCTTCGCGAGAGAGGCAGGGCTGTCAGCGTGGGGCCTGCCCAGTCCCTTGGCTGATGAGCACACAGCAGGACAAAAGGCTCAGCACTGACCTATTTCTCCGTCTCTCACCCCATTACACACTTTGGTCATGAATTCTGAGCAGCAACAAGCACCTAAGAGAACGTCAGAGAGCCTAAGGAACCCTCACAGTCAGGCACTGTGCCCCATGCCGCAGAACAACAAGCACAACACCGTCCCGCCCTGAAGGGTCGCCGTCTGCCTGGGCAGACAGACGTTTAAGCGATGAATCCCAACAGCGGAGGGAGCTATGGGTTCACAGAAGGCCAAGAGCCCAGCCCTCAGGAGGGGAAGGCGTCACAGAGGTGGTGACCCTTGGGCCACATTTTTTTACTAACAGTTTTGTCTTTTATAAAAATGACACTTAATCTTTGTAATAATTCAAGCATTAAGAGCCCAAAGAAGAACGTAACAAAATACCCCAAGCCTCACAATCCAGAGATAACCAGTACAAACTCTTAAAATGTGATTTGATTGGAATTTTACAAAAGAAAAAGAAACTTCTGTTAAAATGGCAGAACTCATCGTGCAAAGCCCCAGAGTACAAAAGTGACAATGAGCTGGGTCCGCCTGGAACGCAGAGTGCCTACAAGGTGGCAGCCAGCCAAGGTGACCACTGCACCGAGGCAGGGACCGTGTCCGCTTTGCTGCAAAGCCAGGGCCTTATGCGTTGCGGTGGGAGACGACGTCCCGCAGATACGTGCTTAAAGACTAAAGTAACACATGGAAGGTAGGCGGGCCGGGCAACGGGAGAGGAAGAGAGGGGCCACAGAGGCAGTCCACGAAGTATAGAGAAGTGAACCCAACCCATAGTGAGAGGAACATAACAGCAGCCCCCACTGAACGGGCGCTTGCATGCGCCAGGTCCTCAGCAGGCATTCTCCATTGCTAGCGCAATTGCTTCCCACAGCGGCTTTACCTAAGCACTGTTACTATTGTCATTTTACATCTGAGGAAACACCCAGAAAGACTGGAGGCCTGCCCAAGGTCACCCAAGTAGTAATTTGGGATCTGAAGTTGTGCTGCTGTTTTCCCGGGGCCCCTGTCTTCCAAAGAGGATTCAGAAAGATTTCTGCTGGTAGCAACATGGCTGAGTTCGCGTGTGGCCCCTGCCCTCAAGGCGCCCACTTGGGCGCACAGGGTCTGTCTATTTAACGCCAGTGTCAGCACGTTAGAATTGGATGTCACACTCAACCCCTGAACCAGTCAGACAGGTGAAAGGGGCGCGAGAGCAACCGCTTGCAACATGACCCTGCCTCATGGGAAGGAGGGGGTCTTCTCCCACCATGACGAGGAGTTGTTTCAGATGCCTATTTTGTGTTTTAATTTGAGGGTTTGGTTGGGTTTTGCACCAGGGGAGGGAAAGGAGAGCAGGGTGAGGGGCGCAGCCTGGGCCTGGGAGCCTGCTTCCAGGGGGCTGTTTCCCTCAAGTGCAGGGGCGGGAGGGGATCAGAAGACCGGACGGGAGGTCAGTGTGACTCAGGCCGGCTGGTAGATAAGAGAAGCAGGGACTGGAGATGATCACGCAGGAGGAAGTCCTTTGAAAAGGTTTTTGTTAAGTAGCAGTTAGAGCCCTGAGGTTCGCCCGTCCGGTGTGCCACCTTCCAAGTTCCCAGCTCGCCCAGCATCCCTGTTAGAGCCAGTGGCTCAGGACAGGCCTGAGGGCCTCTCACTTCCACCAGTCCTGGCCACCAACCAGTGTGACGGAGTGACGGGTCTCCTTTCCTGTGAGGAATTCTAGTTCTTACTCAGAACTGGTCCATAGGAGAAGTGGGCAGACACCCAGTTTCCAGCTCTAGAGCCAGCTGCCTCTGAGCCATCTCTGCTTCCTGCCAGGTAAGGCTACTTGGAGGGAGGGCAGCAAGGACCTGGAACGGCAGGGCCCCGGGGGTGGCCGGGGCCAAGCTGCAGCCCCTGCCTGGGGGCCCTGTGAGAGCCTAGACCCGCACAGGTCCGGGCCTCACTGCTCAGGGGGGCCGGGGCCTTGGTGTCCACTGAGAAGAGAGGGGAGAGAGGCGTGGGGAGGATGCGGCAGCTGTGTTCCCTGCCACCCCTCTGGGGATGCATTTCCTTGTGGAAAGCACAGTCAAAGCTCTTCCCCACATTCCCAGACAGTCTCAGGGGCCCCTTCTCTTCGGACTCTCCCAGGACGCGAAGAGAGTTTCAGGAGGTTGGAGAGGGGAAGGGAGTTAGAATCAAATTTTGAACAATCTTTGAAGTTTGGCACACTTGGGGTACACGAGGGGGTGTACAAGGAGCAGGACGGGGATGGGGCTTCTCCACAAGCCTTGCTGGCTGCGAGGGAGACGGTCGCAGGCGGGGCCACTGCAGGCGGGCCTTCAGGGACAGACGGCCTCCAGGGCCCTGCCTGCCCGGCCTCGCTCCACTCTGAGGGTCAAACCCAGAGCAGAGGCTCCCGAAGGGGAAGCACAGACCAGCTCTGTCGAAATCACCCAGCGTGTGTTCATGAAAACAGCCTGTCCCCCTCCGCACCTTCCGCCCACAGAGCAGCCACAGGCGCCAGAGACCTGCGTGTCTCTGAAAAGCGCCCTCCTGGGCTGCCAGACCTGCTAAAAAACTATAAACCTGGAGGCTCGTAAAACACTGGACGTCTCAGAAACCCGGGGTGAGCAAGCACGATACCCCCCAGCTCGGCCCACCTTTGCTCACACCTGCCACCCAGGGGCCGGCGCAGACGCGTTTCTTCTCTTGGTGACAGCCAGCAGCGCTTCCTGTGCCCCGGGCGTCACCAGCACGCGGTGGTGCCGCTTCCTGTGACCCACTCTCTGTTTCCATTCTGGCGCAGTGTTTGCTCTTTTCTCTCTGCTTTGGGGCCTGGAGGAAGGTAAGCTTCTCATGGAGCCTCTGGGACCTCTTGGCAGCGCCCCTGGCGCCCCTCCCGCTTCTCCCCCAGCTGCCTCTCCTGGGAGCCCCGCACCCTGTGAGCTCGCCTCCCGCGTGGGCATTGCAGCCACATCCAGGCAGAGCCAACCTGTTCTCTTTGTATTTGGGGTTGACTCAGTCTGACATTTCACGGGTAGACGCGAGGTAGGGAGTTTGCTGGGGAAAGAAAGTTCTAGAGAGACAGATTGGAAGCTTTAGAAAAGAAGAAATAAAAACCAATAGATTTTTTGTGTGTGGGACTTTGGTGAATAAAGATGTAAAAAGAAATTTTGAGAGTAAAAAGCTGTACGTTAAGGAGGGTTTGGAAGACATGAAGGCCAGGAGGATTTCCATCATTCTTATCTACTCAAAAAAGTGGTTATACCGCACGGGATTGTATGTGAAACACAAACCGATTTTGCCTTTTCTCCTGGGAATCAGCGACTTAGCAAGAGCCAGGAAAAGTGGCAGACATGCTGGCCAACCGATTACGATTAAAAGAAGGCTTAGGAGGAGCAGCTGAAGCCGGAGAGGTTCCTGTGACAACGGCTGTCCGCACCTCAGAGTCCACCCCTCTGCAGGGAACTTCCAGCAGCCAGGACAGGTGAGTGGCTCAGGGCGGTGAGCTCCACCCTCCTCTGATTCAGACGGGGCCCTGGTCTACCCTGGGGGCTTCCACCCTAGCAGTGCTGCCACCCCTCACACCCGGGCTCGGGTCCACTGAGACCACCAAACTCTAGGCTCAGAGACGTTTGCTCGGGACTGCTGGGAGGAAAGGAAGAAGTGCTGAGGAGAAGAGGGGGCTGCGCGGGGAGGAGGAGCCCAGGCAACACAGGACTTCCCAGAGCTGGCTGCCCGGCCTGGTGGATTTCTCACCTCCCCGAGGCCCTGATTGCTGTCCTCGGTCTCCCGTCCCGGGTCCCAGCAATCACTCCTCCACACAAGGGCCCACCGAGATGGGAACCAGAGCCCCCTTCTCTCCAGGATGTGTTTTTAGGTCCTAAAAACTTGCCGTGAATGAAAAATGTAATCCTAGATATGATAAAGATGTGTCTTTAGGACATAAAATCTCACGGAACTAATCATGGATGTACATTTTACTGCTAAAACTTTCACTATCATGCTAACAAAAATAAAAAGTCCATCAGCAATTGAAACTAGGAACACGGTAGTATCAATTTCAGTGCTGGCATTGCAGTACAACTCAACCGTAATAAATTTAAAATCACTGTAGTTTGGGGAAAGAAATGTTACTACCATGACAAACACATGTCATTTGCAGGTAGACAGGAGCGTTGATGGAGAATGACTTCATAAAGTTGCCAGAATCTTGGGGCCCCCACCCCCCAAAAAACTATTTCTATATTCATCCATTTTATGAATTCACCCACTCATTCATTTAACAAATTCTCCTCAGGCCCCAATAAGTACCAGGCACTGTTCCAGGCGCCAGGTGAGCAGCGTAGATGAGTCCATGACCTCCTGGAGCTTACGGTCAAGTGGGGGGAGTCACATATAAGCAGGGAAACAAATGACTGTGGAATATAATGTCCATCAGTCGTAAGTGCTCTGAAGAAAAACCAGAGCAGAGTACGGGACTGACGGTAATAGGGTGTGGCCCCGGAGGCCTGTCTGAGGTGGTGCTATTCAGATGCGGGAATGAAACGAGGCCTGAGCTGCACAGACAGCTGCAAAGGAGGGCTCCAGGGCGAGGGAGCAGCAGCTCTGAGCTGGGACTGTGCTCCCCACAGTGAAGGAACCACCAGGAGTCCCGGCAGTCCAAGTCAGAGGGAGAGCGCTAGGAATTGAGGCCGGAACATAAGGTGCTGGAAGTCCTCTCTGGGGAGGGACTGTGGATGTGATCCCAAGTGCGATGAGAAGTCGCGGAGGGTCGCAAACGGAGGAGGGGAGTGATCTGATTTCCTGTTAGAAATCAGCTCCTGTGTGAAGATGGTACTTTGTGGCCAAGAGTGAAAGCACAGAGGCCCGTTAGGGAGGCTACTGCGAAGGTCCCCGTGGAACACACGGTGGCTTGGAGCAGGGAGGTGGCAATGGAGCAGTGAGAGGCGGCTGGGTTTGGGAGAGATGCCCAGAGCTGAGCAGACAGAATCTGCCGGTTGACTAGAAGTGGGTCATGAGAGAAAGAGAGCCGTCAAGGATGGCTCCAAGGTTTTGGACCAAGCTGCTTGACGATGGGAAACCCCAGAGGAGGAGCAGATTTATGGGGGGAGCAGGAGTTCTGTTTTAGACATGTTTGGTTTGAGATATCTATTGGGCAGCCTGGCAGAAATTTCCAGTATAAAGTTGGGTAAACAAACCTGGAACGTCAGGAGGACGAAAACCTTCCCTGGTAGATGACCTGGTTTCTAATATTTGGGGGTGGCAGTTCTGCTCGTGACTCCTTCTGTCAGCTCAACTGGCTGCTCCCTGCTGCAGTAGGCGGGCTGAGCAGGAACGCCAGCCCTGCCAGGGAACGGCAAGTAGCGAGGGGCTTGCTCGGTGCGTGTGCGCCGGTTAAATTCCACTGGCCAGCAGAGCGCTGCTTGGAGACCGGCTCTCAGGCCGGTGCTGTGGGCTCACTCAAGTGCACACAAGCTGGGCTCTGTCACAAGGCCACTCACTAACTGCAAATGGAGTGATCCTCTCCTCCGAGCGAGACAGGAAGCCTAGGAGTGGGACCGGGGGAAGCAGGGCAGACTGACTTGACACGGCAAGTTTGGAGGACAATGCGGTGCGCTGGAGCTGGCACGGTCCTTGGGCCCTAACAGACCTAGATTCGCATCTGTCTTTGCCCTTTCCTACCCACGAAGCCTTTGACATGTTCCTCTACCTTTCTGAATCTCAATCTCAGGTTCCTTTGCCACAAGAGAGACGGGATCGTTGTAAAGATTAAGTAAATTTCATATGCAAACCCCTGGCATCCAGTAAGCATTCAAAAGGGATAGTTCCTTCTCCTGTGTCCAATTTCCCTCCACCCGTGAAGAGATGACCCTCTCTTCCACCACACAGCCCACCCCCTTCAGCTTTCCTTCATGGGCCGCATCGCAAATCCTGGGGCTCTAACTCTGGAGGGGACCATCTTCTCCCCTCACCCCACAACGGCTGGGGCATCGTATTTGTTTCCTCATAGAGATAAAGAGCAAAGCAGCAACCTCTTTTCTGTGTTAGCGGGACTCCTCTCCGTCTTCCTGGTCATCGCGATTTTCTGCATCCTGTGGAGCTGGAGTAAACGGAAGAAGTGTGAGTCCTTTGTCCAAAGTTGGGGAACACAAGCATCAATAACCCCGTCTGGCATTTAAAGCCCAGTTTATTCTCCAGGGAGGAACTATTGCACTTGGGAGTCCTCTGTTTCTATCTAACACGCTGGTCATTGTCTCGCTGGAGATCCTGAGCCGTGGCGCAAAGGCTCTGCGCTGGTTGGAGCTCCATTTTGAGTCACTGTCTTGGTGCCCCTGTGCCCCCGTCTCCTCTCCCTGTTCTGTCCACGAGTCCCCTCTTCTTCAACCCACATGGAATGGGTCAAGTCTGAAAATGTCCTTTTTATGAATCATGACAGGAGTGGGGAATATTTCCAGGGACCACATCATCCCTGCGTCCCCGTGACCCCGCCTCTCTCACTGCCTTGCAGGGCGAGCTCCTTACCTCCGAGTTACTGTCATGCCCTCTCTGACGCGGCCTCGATCCAGACAACGAGCCAAAAATATTTATGACCCCTTGCCCCGCAGGCAAGAAGAGCCTGGTAGGTTTTTCTTTCTCATCTGTGGAGTCCAGACGAAGGAAACTTCTGCCCCCAGATGCAGATCTCACCACCCGGAAGCAGCGTTCCCTAACCTTCCAGACCTGTCTGCCCTTCAGAGCACGTGGAGGAGAAGGGGGTGGATGGAGACACTGCAAGATGTGGCTCCAGCGGGGGCCTAGCGATCTCTGAAGAGAGAGCAGGGGCTTGTCTAGGTTTGGAGTTTGGGTTTTTCTTGATATTGAGGCAGCAGAGGACAGATGGGTGTCTGGAATGGGGAAGATATTCAGACGGAGAACATGGCTGCCAGCATTACAGGCAGGGAGGGTTTGCCCCAGGAGCATCCTTCCCAGCCTCCCAGGCCCCTACGCTTGTTCCTTGGGCGTCATGGAGGCTGAGGAGGGTTCAGAACACACCGTCCCCGCAGCTCTGACCTTCTCACCACAGAACACCAGGCCCCAAACACCAGACACCGCACAAACCCGCTCCATCCACAGTGAGGGCATTGCTGGGCTGAAGCCCTCGGAGAACCGGCTGTTTTCAGAACTGTTTCCGTCCTTTCAGGGAGACAACAGTCAAGGAGTATGCGTATCTTCAGCACCGAGAGCCTCCTCTCCAGAAATTCCGACAGCCCTCCCTCTGAGCACGTGGTAAGAGTCAAGGGAAAGGATACGCCCCTTGGGAGAAATGACACGTCTCTGGCAGGAGAACCAAGAGGAAAGAGGTCCAGGTCTTGGATCTTGTTTCGCTGCAAACAGCATGTCCTTTGGCAGTGGCCCTGCAGCCCTAATAATAAATTGGAAGGACCAGCCTCCGGGTCTCCCCACTGCCCAGTGAGAAACATTGGGAAAGATGGAGCAGGAGCTGGAGATTTTAAGAAAGGCAGCAGGCACACTATTCAAGGGCATGACGTTAAAACGCAAAGGGATTGTTTTAACAAAGACACTATAACGTGCTTATGCAAATGAGCACTGTATCCTTCAGAGAAACCACCTCGGAGGGCACACAAATATTCCTACATTCCAGCTGGGACTCAAAACACCCTTAAAACCCTGCTTTGGAATTCCTTCTGGGGCCTATGTCAAATTGTTTCAATTCTCCTCAAAATAGCAGACATATTCCTAAGTCATGCAGCACTGTAGCTAGTGGGGAAAGTGACCGATCACACGGGGGACACCCTTAGAGGTTACGACTAATAACAATCACCCACGTCTCTCACGATCTGGCTCTGAAGGCAGCTTCCGAGGAGGAGTCCCACAGCCGTCTGAGGCAGAGGCATCGGGGCATTAGAGGGACTCCTTTGAAGACCAGGGTGCTCATTCCCATAGATAAGTCCTGTCTTGCGTGTTAGAGAATGAATTCCTTCAGTTGGGGACGTCCTTGGGCGAGTGCGGCCACACTGCTGCTGCTGGTTCGCCTGGCCCCCAGCCTCTCGGTGCCCAGAGGGTTAGGTTCAATTACCACGCAGCCATCTCCAGGTCACCACCTCCAGGTCACCACCTCTGCTTCCTCCCCCTTCCGCATGTCCCATCCTTGGGCTCTGCTCCTGCCTCTAAGACTTCCTGGGGCAGCAAGTCTGAGTAGCTGGTAACGGGCAGGGAAGAGGAAACTCCGTGGCCGAAGCTGGCTCCAGGACTCGGGTGGGCCCCGAGGGGATTTTGCATCAAGCGCTCCAGTCCCAAACTGACTTAAGCCACACACATTTTGGCTTGGAGCCTGTAGTGTTTGAAGAACATTTTGAACCAGTTACCAAGATTTAAATATCTAAAAAATTTCACATTAAAGTCTGGATGTCCAGCTTTCTTGAAAATTCAGAAATTCTGGAAACATCAGACCAGCATCCCTAACTGGCCATAGTCGGCTGACTCTGTGTGTCAGCTGCCCTTTTACTAATAACATTGGGCATTTTTTTTAGTGTTTTCTATGTGCCAGGAGTTATCTAAACACTTTACACGCAGTAATCCATTCACTCCTCACCAAAAAACTCATGATGTAGATATTAACATTATGCCCATTTTATGTTAGTGAACTACAGCCCAAAGAGATTAGGGAACTTGCCCCAGCTCAGCTCTGGGTGGTGAGGCTGGGTTTGCACCCTCAGTCGCAGCCCAGTCTCCACTGTGGGCCGCCGTGCTAAGTCACCTCTGCAACGTGCTCTGAGGCCCAGGCTCCCTCCAGTTTATAATACTTGAATCCTCACATTGTAGCCAAAAACCACTTGCAATTTATCATCACATTTATACTGTTGCTTTCCTTCAACTCAGCCCACTTCACTCTTACCCACCTAGCATCTAAAGGCTCGCAGTTTGAGACCCCAGATTTAGAGCTCTGCTCCTAGGTGGAGAGCTGAGTGAAGGAACTGTCAGATGGCAGCACTGGGCAGGGAAGAAGAAGGGTCTCTCCATATTTCTGCTTCCATCCTGTCACTGACTTTCTCTTCTTGCTCACAGCCCTCCCAAGCAGGCAATACCTTGAGGGTGCACAGAGCCCATACTTATGCCCTGGGGTATGCGGTGAGTATCTATGACAATGCCATGAGACCCCACATAGGTGGCGACCTCACTCCCTCGGCACACTACATCAATGTCGGAGCGTCCAGAGATTGCCCGAGCATTTCTTCAGAGGATTCGAGAGATTATGTCAACGTCCCCACAGCAAAAGAGACTGCTGAGACTCCAGCTTCTACCCACAGCCCTCCTGGGCACCTCTTGGACCCCCCACGTGCCCAGGAGCTGGAGTTTACTGAGGAAAGAGATGAGGGCTGTGGGAACGCCAGTGACTGCACCGGTTTTTGGTCTCCAGGAACCGAGACCAGTGAACTACTCAGCGACGGGGAAACTTCTTCTCAGTCCTCAAATGACTACGTCAACATGACAGGGTTGGATCTCGGGGCCATCCAGGGGAAGCGGCCCTGGGTGGCTTTTCAGTGCTGCAGAGATTATGAAAATGTCCCGCCAGCAGATCCCAATGGAAACCAGAAGCAGGTAGAGGAAGAAGTGACGTCCTCAACCACAGACCGTGTAGAAGGCAGGCCAGAAGGTCCAGGGACCCACATCCAACATGTCATGCAGCCAAGGAGGTTATTGGCTTTAGAGGGTTACGTAGCCTGTCAGTCACCTGCACAGAGGGAGATCAGTCAGATCCAATGTGGAGAAGAGATGTCAAATGAGGACGCTAAAGACTACGAGAATGTGCCGGCTGCCAAGTTAGGAGGCGGGAACTCCGAACAGGGGCCTGACACACGGCTCCTTCCCGATGAATTAAGACCCAGCCGCCCAGCTGGAAAGCCGCGCGGAGTGGTCTATCCTGCTAGATCTATAGCCACTCCAGGGTCTAGTGAAGACCCTTGATCGTCCTTGTATTTCAGTGGATTTGTTTGGTTAGGCTAAAAAGAGGCTGAGATAAGTAGAGAGCTAAGAGGCTCACAAAAGCAGGGGTTGGGAAAGGCAGAAAGGAATTCTTCTCAAGCAGGGCGCTCTGATCTCTCTTACCAACCTAAGAATGTTTGCTGAAGCTGCCTGCTAGGACTGTTAGGAGATTAAAACTTGGAGAGTACTTTAGTGCACGGTGGAAGCATGAGCTAGTCTAAAATCATCACCTTCACTCACACCAGCAGGCTGCGGAGAAGAATGCAGATTGTTTTGTAATCCGTGCAGAGGCCCAAAGGAAGAAGAAGTGGGGATAAGGATGGAGAGACAGTTTCCACTTTAAAAAGAGTGTGGACAACCAAATCCTGGAGAAGACGTGGAACAGCAGACTCTCGTTCATTGCTGAGGGGATTGCAAAGCAAAACATCCACTTTGGAAAACTGTTGGGCAGTTTCTTATAAACACACACTTATTGTGCAACACAGCCATTCCACTACTGGGTATTTACCCAAGTGAATGGAAAACTTGTGTTCACACGAAAACCCTTACATGACTGTTTATAGAAGCTCTGTTCATAATTGCCGAACCCCAGAAATAACCCAGATATCCTTCACAGGTGAATGGATAAATAGACTGGTGGATTCATACGATGAGTTTATCCATATTCAACAGTAAAAAGGAATGAAGGTTTGGTTTATGCAACAACATGGACAAATCTTAAAGGCATTTTGTTAAGTGAAAGAAGCTAGACCTAGAAGTCTACCTATTGTATGACTCCATTTATATGACATTGTGGAACTGAAACTACAGGGATGGAAAACAGATCAGTGGTTGGCAGGTTTGGGGAAAAGGGAGAGCTTTACAACGAAGGAGCTGCACACAGAAATTTTTAGGATAATGGAGCTGTTCTGATTGGAACTGTGGGGGTGGATACATGACTCTGTGCATTTGTCAAAACACAAAAAACTGTATAACACAGAGTGACTTTAATTGTATGCAAATTTTGAAAAATTAACCAGGCTATCAGGGGAACCCATGGTGGAATGCAGATTGTGACAGATGAATCTAACTGTATTACAAATATATGACATAATCCCACGGAAGGGGATGGGGGGAAAGGAGCTGGCCTAATTAACTTTGGAAAATAATGTTTTTACTTGAAACTAAGATAAAGACACAAAGAATGGAACACAAACTCTGCACTCTAGTTGGTAAATTTGTATCACGCAGGAGTATAGGTTAGCAATTCTGAAACTACTGTAAATGTATACTAGGGTTGAACAAAGAAGTAAATATGTCAGATAAAGAGAAGCAAGTTTCTTACTGTCAGAGAAAGAAGTGACAAGCAAGAGGGAAGGCTGCAGTGAACTCTGGTGCTTGATTGGAGTTGGAGGTACAGTTTGAACTTGTGTTTATTTATATATATACACACAAATAGATACAGAAATAAATATAGATACGTGTGTTTCCATAGGCTAGTGTACATGTACTTCCCAGCTCTGTCCACTAGAGGCTCTAGAAGTCCTGATACCCCAGTTGCAATGAACACACTTAGCGCTCAGATCTTGGTTTCTAAATATCATTATCCAAGAAAAGGAATCAGAGCTCCTTGGAGAAATAGCTAGTTCCAGAGCTGGGGCAGGAAAAATATAGGATGAATTTGACCATCTTATAGAAAAGGAAGGAAAAGAAAGAAAAAGTAGGGAGGAGAAATGAAAAGATGAGAGCATGTCAAAGGGAGCCCACTAAAAGAGCTCCCAAAGGTAAAGCTAGAAGAATTTGAGCAACAAAAATAAATAAATATAATCTAGATTTATAACTCAAAGAACAAAATAAATATCCGTGAGTCCGTACCAATGGTCAAATAAGTAAATAAAATGGAGGAAAGGGATAAATCTCCTTACAGATGAATTCCAAATAATACATGTAGAAGAAATAAGAGGAAAAGAAAATCACCATTAAGACACCATAGAATGATTGCTTTGGGCAGGTCCTGGCGATCGTTATCACGCTGGTGGGTGACGTGTCAAGGAGAAAGGCGATAGTTCCATAGCCTCAAAGAATCTGCTCCCAAATAGTTACTCATTACTGTGATGGTTTTAACACATGTCCACAAATTATCTGATACTTCCCCTGGAACGAACTTCCTCTTTCCTTCAGTGTGGGCTGAATTTAGTGACTTTCTTCTAATGAATAGAATATGGAAAGGGGAAAATAGTAAATTTACAATGAAGAATCTTGGCAGACACCACCTTGACGATGTGGTCAAGGTTAACTGACCAATAATAAGTCACATTGCTATATGATCAAGGGGAAGAGTTCTTCACGTCTGTGATATTCTTCCCCAAAATCCACAACCCCAGTCCTATCATGAGAAAACTTCAGCAAACCCAAATTTTCTGACATTCTACGAATACCTGACCAGAACTCTTAAAAGTATTAAGGTCATGAAAAACAAGGAAGGCCTGAGAAACTGTCACGGGTTGGAGGACATTGTGGAGACATGATGACTAAATATAACATGGTACCTTGAATTGGATCCTGGGACAGAAAAAGGAAAACCTGGTAAAATTCAAAAAAAGTCCATATTTAATGAATAATGTTATATCAGTTAATTTGTTAGTTTTGATAAATGTACCCTGGTTGTGTAAGATGTTAACATCAGGGGAAGCTGAATGAAGAGTGTACAGGAACTCTCTGTTCTCTCTTTGCAACTCTTCTATAAATTACTTCAAAATACAAAATAGTTGTAAAGTGTGGACAAAGCTGGGATGGAAGACAGGGAGGCTCAGCCCACTCCTATGCCGTGCCTTTGTTCCTTCTCCTGCACAGTGGACGTACATAAAGCACATCCTACTGCAATTGTTCTGGTGTTTGTTTGTATTCTGCACTGTTTTGTTAATATGTTAACAGTCTCCCATCAATCTGCATCACTTTGCCAGCTGGATATGTATTTAAGTCCCTTGTCTTTACCCTGGCTCTTAGCACAAGGCCCAAGATAAAGCAGGTTTTGATGATTGATGCTCCATGATGTGGTATCAGTGCGGTACTTACACTATACAATGTTGAGTGAGGTTTTTTCTGTTGTTCAGGAGTCAAGGCTAAGGCCAAGAGCTGAGTAAAAAGGTGCAAAACACCCCAAATTCTGAGCTCAGAGTGCCCCTCGCTGCCAGGTGTCAGCCAGCCCCCTTTAGGGCTTGCTGAAAGCGAGAAGGCTAGTCTGCCATGTACTGCTCCCCACTGCATGGTGTCCCGGCCCGTGGGAGAGGGCTGGGCAGGGGGCGAGGCCAGCCTTTGAGGAGCATTCTGCTCAGGAAGAGACGTTCTTTCCTCCTTCACTGCCCGCAACCCTGAGCGGGGAACCGTCTCCTTCCTGCAGAGTGCTGATGCCCCCGGAAAAGGAGAAAGAAGAGTGTGTTGCCAGAACCTAGAGGGAGAGGGCTGGGAAGCAGCTGGCCACCCACTGCCAGGCGAGTGTCAGCGGGGGAAGGTGACTGGGCCTGGCCATCCTGTTGGCACCACCTCAGCAGGGTGCCAAGGCAAGAGGCCTCCAGCACAAATCTGTGAGGTACGGACCATCTGAGGTGGCCTCAAAAGACGTGGGTGTGTGCTTTGGACTGAACATTTGTGCTCCCCCAGAAATTCATCTGTTGAAACCTAATCCTCAATGTGCTGTTTCAGGAGGTGGGGCCTTAGGGAAGTGATTAGGTCCTGAGGGTGGAGCCCTCATGAGTGGGATTAGTGTTGACAAATAAAAATGGCAAGCAATAGGCCATATTGGAGTATATGAGGAAGCCATTTGGTATAAACCTAATTCGGCCTGACTTTGTTTTTTTTTTTCCAAAAGGGCCTGACATGGCCTTTGAGCACGCATTGTATATCTGCTTTAAAACTATGTCCTATGGCAAGAACAAATGGCCTTAAGATAAAGGTGCAACTTCCCCCCACATTGGCATTTCCTTAGGGATAAGCATCTTTCCTTAGGCTAGGAACTGATTGCTGTGCTCACCTTTGAACACCCAGCTCACCTGTGACCACCCAGCTCCAGACAATAGAACTGCCACCCTGCTGTGTTCACCGAGACAGCAGACCTACCTGCTGTTTCCATCAATCGCTGTCCGACAGAGCAGTCTCACGACTATTGTAAAAGGGACATTTCAATCCTATGTGAAACATCCTCTCTGGGGGTATATAACCACTCTGTGCACCCCACTTCTTTGGTGCACTTTCTTCCTTCAGGAAGAAAGGCCCCGGGCCATGGGTCATGGTCCTCAGATTTTAGCTCAGAATAAACTCTCCCAACTTTTCATTTATAGATTGGTTATGGATTATTTTCGTCGACAGTGTCCTTATAAAAGAGGTCCCAGAGAGCGGTCCCTTGCCCCTTCCCCACTGCGAGGACACAGACAAGAGATGGCTGTCCATGAACCAGGAAGCAGCTCGCACCAAGCACTGACTCTGTGAGAGCCTTGATCTTAGACTTCCCAGCCTCCAGAACTGTGAGAAATGAATGTTTGCTGTTTAGTTAACCCAGTCTAGGGGATTTCTGTTGTAGCAGCCTGAGCTGACTAAGACAGCGGGAGACAGGCTGAGTGTGACAGGAGCTGGCTCTCCCGCAGCTGGTGACTGTATTTTGGGTAGATTTCTTCAGGGCTCCCAGATTCACCCTACAAATGACCAGCATTTAAATTCCTGCCACTCAGAGGGCGCGTGTCAGTCTGATATTGACGGCCAGTCAGTGTTAGCCAGGGAAGCAACAGCAAGCACAGAGAGGATGGCGACTGTAGGGGAGGGGGACATCTCCTCCACCCGCTCTGGGTTCGTCTGGCCGGAGAACGAATTAAATTCACATGAGACAGAATAGCAGGAGAAAATTAAACAAAGCTTTATAACATGTATACATGGGAGAGGCTCAGGCAAGCTGAGCAACTCACCAAGATGGCTGAAGCCCCCACCTTAAATATCATCTTCAACTAACGACAAAGGAGGGTGTTGGGGGTGGAGGGAGTCAGCTACAGGAGGTTACCAGAAACAGGAATAAGATTATTATGCAGATTTAAGTCCTTGCCTTTGGTATTGATTAAGAGTTTCTAGAGATAAAGTCATCCCCCTCTTCTTCCTGGTACAGAGAGGGAGGGACCTTTACAGATGGAGATTTCCTTTACAATGTAAGTGTCTCTTAACAAAAGGCAAGCAAGTTCCACTCCTCAGAGCCTCCTTCCCTGTGTCAGCCCCAAATAATCCTCATGCCAAAGAGACATATCTTGGCGTGGCCAACACCAGTCCCTGACGCAACCTCACCCAGTCAAGTAAGGAGAGGTTTGTATCAGGCATGAGAATGAAGATTCAGACAGAACTGAATCTTAGAGACTGGCCTGAGACAACTCTCATAACTAAGAGATAGTTATGAGATGAAAAATTATGGGGTCAAAACAGGAAGTTGTTACTACCCAGTAAGAAAGGGAGGGTCAACCTCCCACAGTTGGGGGACAGGTCCAAGAGAAAAGAAAGCCCCAGTGAGCTGGACACTTCAATAAGCCATTTATACTTATACACATTCTCCCAAATTGAGAATAGTTAATAAATTGTAGATTGTCTCATATTAGGTAGGGAACCTTTCTGTTTATTTCTTATTCTGAGAATTTTTACAGATGGATAGATGAAAGACTTTTTATTAAATTATAATTCTTTCCCTTTATAGTATTATTTTCTCACATTAGTTGCCAGGAAACTTTGAGTTAAATCTGACAAATAAAAATGGCAAGCAACAGGATATATTGGAGAATATGAGGAAGGTGTTTGGTATAAACCTGATTTGGCCTGACCTTGTCTTTCCAAAAGGGCCTGACCATGGCTGTTGAGCATGCATTGTATATCTGCTTTAGATATTCCCTATGGCAAGAACAAAGGCCCTTGAGATAAAGGTGCAACTTCCCTCCCCCTCCCAACGTTGGCATCTCCTTAAGGATTAAGCATCTTTCCTTAGGCTAGAAACTGATTGCTGCGCTCACTTGTGACCGCCCAGCTCGAGACAATAGACTTGCCTCCTGCTACGCCCTCTGAGATAGCAGACCCACTACCTGCTGTGTCCATCAAGCACTGTGCTGACAAATCGAATGCCCAATTGCAGTAATTATCTCATCTCATATGCCTGATAATGCTAAATATTTTCAAGATCAGGATGAGAAAGTAGATGTAAAAATAACTAATCCATTATGATTCCTTAATTAGTTCTGTTACTGCCCAGGGGAGTCATCTGCCCTCCCCAAGACATGCCATAGCCAGGAGGCAAGGTGGTAGGAGAGAAAGGGTTTCTTTATTACAGCTTGCTAGCAAGAGGGAAGACAGCCGACTAATGTCAGAAAGAACCGTCTTATAGAACAAAAACTACAGGCCAGTTGTGTCTGGGGCTGGTCTCCGGGTGGGGCAGACCTGTGGTCTTAGTTCCTGATCATCCTCTGTTTTACTGGAATATGCATCAGAGATCAGATCAATGCCTATACCTTGATCTTCAGTTGTCATTGATGTTGGCTATCAGCACAGGCTCTCTGCCCGGGGGTCATCACATTCCTGGAGAACTCACAAGAACAAAGTTATCATCTTAAAGCAGCTGGGAGGGGCCACAAAATCTATAGAGCACGTCTGGGCTAGTTAGTCAGAGGTCATTTAAAGCTACAATGTGGTTTCTTTTATACAACCTGGCTTCCCTTCACCAACCTTGTGTTGAGCCGGTATCAGTTGCATATAGTGAATTAAATATTCACACTTGTATTGGCTGTGACCTCATTCAGAATACTGTTTAGTATCAAACCCAGAGGTTTGCTAAGTCTCCTCCTTTCATCTCTGTCCTTCTCCCTCTACTGCTGAGCAGAAGACAGGAGTTTGCTGTCCCTTTGGCATGTCTCGTCCCTGAGCATCATGGGGCTTTATCACTACCACTGACTTTCCTGTGGGCTCAGGGCCTGCACTGACTTGCAAATACTTCCAAAAACTCTGGATCTTAAAACAGTCAACAAGCCGGTGTCAGAAAGAAGGCAATGGTGTTCTAAGAAACACAAATGAGCAAAGAAACATACCACATCCTTTCTTACTTCTGTTATTTCCTTATGTTAGTTAACCACTTATGCTGAAAACAATGACAAAGCAAGAGAGGGAAAAATCGGGTAACTCGTAGTTTCTTTTTTTTTCGGTCTTCCCTTACTCATTAATAAGTGGAAGGTACAGAGTGTTGGTAGAACGCACATGCAACCAGAAGTGAGTTAAGGATTCTGATCATCAGTTCCCCCACTGCCAAGCATTTCCCAGACACCAGCAGGGTGGCCTACAATTCCACCCAATCCTGACACTACCTATCTGGAGATAGATCAGATTCCACAGGTGAAGGGCTCAGTCCCACAAGGGCAGCCTCCACTTCAGATGCCAATCACAAGCCCAGGTTGTCACCTGTGCTTCTCACTGACTGGCTGTAGATCAGAGGTTCCCGCAACCCCCTCCTTGGGTTCGATCAACTTGCTAGAGCAGCTCACAGGACTCAGGAAACCAGTTTACTCACTAGATTGTCAGTTTATGACAATAAGTATTAAAGGATACGAACCAATAGCCAGATGAAAAGTTTCACAGAGCGAGGTCCTGCACAAATAAGCTTCTGTCCTCTTGGCAGAAGCTCTTGGGCTCACCAACCCATAAGCTCTCTGAACCCTGTCCTTTTGGGTTTTTATGGAAGTTTCATTATATAAGCATGATTGATTAAATCATTGGCCACTGGTGATCGGTTCAACCTCCGGCCCTTCTCCCTTCCCCAGAGGTCAGGCGTGGGACTGAAAGTTCCAACCCTCTAATCACATGATTGGTTCTCTGGCAACCAGTCCCCATCCTTAGGTGTGGTTCATTAACATAGTAAAAGGTACCTTTGTCACTCTCATCCCTTAAGAAATTCCAAGGGTTTTAGGTGCTCTGTGCCGGAAACAGGCAAAGACCAAATACATACAGTAATCCCCCCTTATCTCTGGGGGATACCTTCCAAGACCCCCAGTGGATGACTGAACACAGATAGTACTGAATCCTATATATATTATGTCTTTTCCTGTCCATACGAGCTATGATAAAGTTTAACTTATAAATTAGACACAGTAAGAGATTAACAATAACTAATAATAAAATAGAACAATTACAACAGTACACTGTAATAAATTGCCAGCATCACTACTCTTGTGTTTGGGGCCATTATTAAGTAAAATAAGGGTAACTTGAACACAAGCACTGTGACAACATGACAGTCAATCTGATAACCAGCTACTGAGTGAATAACGGGCGGGGAACCTGTACAGCTTAGATGCACTGGACAAAGAGGTGATTCACATCCCGGGCAGAACAGGGGAAAAGCTCAGGATTTCATCACGCTACTCAGAATGGTGTGCAATTTAAAACTTATGAATTGCTCATTTCTGGAATTTTCCATTTAGTAGTTTTGGACCTTGGTTGACGGTGGGCAATCAAAACTTCAAAAACCAAAAGCACTGATAAGGGGGGATGACTGTAATTACTATAAATCACACTATCACAGGAGTGAAGACAGTTGTTAGTTATGTGCAGTGTTTCCACTCTTCTTGTAAGAATGAAACACAGTTGATTCTTGTTATTCACCAGAGTTATGATCTACAAAGTCACCACAAACACTGAATTAGCAAACACTGAACTATGCTGCTCCCAAGGGGAATATAGAGTTAGGTTCCTGCCAGCTCCTGTTCACAATGTTTTCATCAGCTAGTGAACACATAGCCTTGTTTTATGTGTGTTTCTGTTTAAAGACACCTTATCTAACATATATTGTTGATTCGTTAACTTTTGAACGCACAGCCAGTGGCACTATAACTCACATTCAAATGAGGTTTATCTAGCATGCATGTTTTCTCTGTAAGGTGTAAGGCACGTCACAACCTTCTTCCAATTTGGAACACGGGACAGTACTTCAGCACTACACCTGGGGGTCACTTGAAACACGGAAATCACCAACAAAAAACATAAAAATGCAGAAAATGCGGCACTAATACACCACAAAGAGACGCTTGTTTGCAGTTGGAGAGCTGAAACAAGAAAGAGAACTTCACCGCGTTCAACCTCAGAAGGGAAAGTACATGTTGACTGATTCAAATGTTTCCACTCTCTGCATGCACGTGTCCAGGAATGACCAAAAGTGCCGAGAGTATTGATTTGGGGGTTGCAAATAAATTTTAGCAAATAGTCAAATTCACAAATACAGAATCTACAAGTAACGAGGATTTGCTGTATGTATGCATGTACAAGCTACAAAACAAAAACTGTGTAATTTTGGTGATTCCACATGAGTTAAATGCTAATATATTTGCGTTTAAAACTAGCCCTGCACAATATAAACATGAGTGGTAAAATTCACGCTAACAGGGGCCGGCCCCGTGGCCAAGGGGTTAAGTTCGCGCGCTCCACTTCAGGTGGCCCGGTGTTTCATTGGTTCGAGTCCTGGGTGAGGACATGGCACTGCTCATCAGGCCACGCTGAGGCAGCGTCCCACATGCCACCACTAGAAGGACCCACAACTAAGAATATACAGCTATGTGCTGGGGGGCTTTGTGGAGAAAAAGGAAAAAAATAAAATCTTTTAAAAAAAAGAATTCATGCTAACAATATAAAACTTTAACTTTTCTTTACTTAAAATGGCATTAAATACTAAGTAAAAAACACCATGACAAGTCAAGAGAGAGACTAGAAGAAAGGAAAAAGCTTTAGCTATATTTACCACCTCTAATTGTACTTTTTTCCCATTTTTTGAACAAGGGGCCCCACATTGTCATTTTGCACTGGGCCCCACAAATTATGTAGCTGGCCCTGTCCCACAGGCATTCCTTCCCCACCCTCAGGTTTACATGCTTCCCTGAGTCCCATCACGAGAGCATGGGACATTCTACTTCCCCAATGCAGCCGTGGGAAACACATCCCTCTCACAAGGAGAGCTGTGGCTCCTTCAGTCCTTGACTCCCCCCAGCACACCACCCCCAAAGCGAGGCTTTGCAGGCCTGAGTGTCAGCTGGATGGACAATAAATGGCCATCCCCACCTCCACTAGCAGACTCCTACGGGGAAAGACAAGCCCTAGTCCAAAGGTCAAATGGGCAAGTTTTCCACCATTTCCTTTTTGCTGTTCCATCTGTTCCCTTCAATTAGTCAATCTGTTAAAGTAATAAAATCTCAAACCTTGGAGGTTCCAAAAGGAGACAGGGGAAAAGTTTTATAATCTCAGAGTGGTAAAGGTCTTTCTAAACGTGAACCCGAACCTAGAAAGCTATGAAAAGAAAGACTGATAAATTTGACTATTATGTTAGTTTTCTGTTGCCACAAACTTAGTCATTTAAAACATAAATTTATTATCTTACAGTTCTAGAAGACGGAAGTCTGAATGGGTTTCACAGCCTGAAATCAGTGTCGGGGGGGCTGTGCTCCTCGGACCCTCCAGGCAGAATCCGCTTCCCTGCCTTTTCCAGCTTCTAGAGGCTGCCTGTGCTCCGTGGCTCACGGCCCCTCCTCCAACTGCAGAGCACACACTCCAACCTCTGTCATCACACCTCCTTTTCTGATTCTGACTCTCTTGTCTCCCTCTTATAAAGACCATGGGGATTACAGTGGGCCCACCCAGATAATCCAGGATAATCTCTCCCTCTCAAAATCCTTAACTTAATCACATCGCAAAGTTCGTTTCACCGTTTGAGGTGACATATTCATAGGGTCTAGGGATTCAGACAGGAACATGTTTGGGGAGGGGGAACTATTTCATCTACCACAACTACGTAACAGATTAATATCTCTGATGGTAGAAGAATCTGATAACATGTGAAGCCCTCTTATAAGATTCAGAGAAGTAAAAAGATATGTGCAGACACAGGCACGCACACATATCTGGCTCTCAAAAGAAGCAATGCGACAGTAGGAAGAAGGCTGCTATGCCTGGCACGTTCCCTGATTTCTTGATAAACTCATTTAGCTTGTATATCAGATATGGTTTTAATTTCGGGGAAGTCACAGCAAACACCAAAGCAGAAGTCAGCTATATACAGCCCCCAAAACCCTCAGAGATACCAGGCAGACACATCAGGCGAGGTCTCCAGTTGGCTAAATTTATATAAAATCCCTAGGTAACCTGCACTCAGGTGCTGAGACTCTGACAAAAGCTCGAGTTTGTCTCAGGTGTCCTTGAGAACTCTGACTCTCTATAAGAGGGAAAAATCTATTCTTTTTTTCTTTTTTTTTGAGGAAGATTAGCCCTGACCTAACTACTGCCAATCCTCCTCTTTTTGCTGAGGAATACTGGCCCTGAGCTAACATCCATGTCCATCTTCCTCTACTTTATAAATGGGACGCCTACTACAGCATGGCTTTTGCCAAGTGGTGCCATGTCCACACCCGGGATCTGAACCAGCGAACCCCAGGCCGCCAAGAAGCGGAACATGCAAAGTTAACCACTGTGCCACTGGGCCAGCCCTGAAAAATCTATTCTTGATAATCCCAGATCAAGACATACTTCTTCAAATGTGTTCTAATTTTGCGGAATCTCACATGAAAAGAATATGTATTCAATTGCTATTGACTGGAATGCTCTGAAAATGTCAGTTAGGTCAAGTTGGTTGATGGTGTTGTTCAGGTCATCCACATCCTTATTGATTTTCCTTCTACTTGTTCTATCAATTACTCAGAGAGGAGTATTGAAGTCTTCAAATATAATTGTGGATTTGTCGATTTATCCTTTCAGTTGTACCCATTTTGTCTTCATGAATTTTGAAGCTATATTGTTGGTTGCATGCACATTTAGGAGTGCTATCTCTTCTTGGTGAGTTGACTCTTTCATCATTATTTAACATCCCTCTTTATCACTGGTAGTATTCCTTGTTCTAAAGTCTACATTATTTGACATTAAAATAGCTACTATCCCTTCTTTCTTTCTTTCCTTCCTTCCTCCCTCTCACTTAAAAAACGTTTAATCCTTTTTATTTTGAAGGAATTTTAGACTTACAGAAAAGTTGCAAAAGTAATAGAGATTTCCCATATGTGCATCACCAAACATCCCCTAATGTTAATATCTTGCATAAATATGATATAATGATTAAAACTAAGAAATTAACATTGGTACAATAGTATTAGCTAAGCTGTAGACTTTATTCAGATTTTACCAGCTTTTTACCAATGTCCTTTTTCTGCTGCAGAATCCACTCCAGGATCCCATATGACATTCAGCTGTCTTCTTCGTCTCCTCCAATCTTAGCAGTTCCTCATTCTTGCCTTATCTTTCACGACCTTAACACTTTTGAACAGTACTAGTCAGTTATTTTGTAAAATATTCCTCAATTCGTGTTTGTCTGATGTTTTCCCATGATTAGATGGAAGTTATTTGTTTTGGGAAAGAAAACTGAATAACGTGCCCTTATCGGCACCTTATATCAGCAGGTACATGACATCAATATGTCTTGTTACTGGTGAAATGTAATTTGATCACATGGTATTTGCAAGATTTTTCTACTGTAAAGTGACTATTTTCCCCTTTTGTAATAAATAAATATCTGAGGGAAGATACTTTGAGACTATTCAAATACCCAGTTTCTTCTCAAATTTTCTTCCCTTAATTTTAGCATCCATTGGTGAATCTTGCACACAACAATTATTACAACGGTGGCACAATGATGATTTTCTATTTCCTTCATTCCCTCTCCATTGATTAACTGAAATTTATCTGTAAAGAGGACCCGTCCTTTCTCTCCCACCAGCTTCCTTGTTGATTGGTGTTTGCACAGTATAGCCTTTCCACCCTTTTGCTTTAACCTATCCAGGTCTTTGTATTTAAAGGAGGTATCTTCTATATGACCTATGTTGTGGTATTTTTCAAAAATCATTTATTGGGGCCGGCGCTGTGGCTGAGTAGTTAAGTTCGCACACTCCGCTGCGGCGGCCCAGGGTTTGGATCCTGGGCGTGGACATGGTGCCGCTCGTCAGGCCATGTTGAGGCGGTGTCCCACATCCCACAACTAGAAAGACCTGCAACTAAGATATACAACTATGTATGGGGGGTTTGGGAAGATAAAGCAGAAAAAAAAAAAAAAAAGATTCTCAACAGTTGTTAGCTCAGGTGCCAATCTTTAAAAAAAAAAAAATCATTTATTGAAGTGAAATTCAAATAACGTAAAATTAATGCTTTTGAAGTGAACAATTCAGTGGTTTTTACCAAAATTACAATGTTGTGCAACCATGATGTGGTCTATTAAAATCCAATCTGACAATCTCTTCCTTTTAATTGTTATATTTAGACCATTTACATGTAATATAGTTATTAATATGATTGGATTTGGGGCTACCATTTTATTATTTGTTTTATGCTTTTCCTTTCTGTTTTGTTATTTTTGTTCCAATTTTCCTGCTTTTTTATTATTTGTATATTTTTTATTATTCTATTATAACTTTACTAGTTTTTTGGCTGTATCTCTTTCAATTATTATTATATGGGTTTCTCTAGGAAATACAGTATATATACCTAAATTTTCATGGTTTACTCAGAGTTAATATTTTACTACCTTAAGTAGTACACAGACGCTTTCAACCATTTAGGCCTCTTGACCCTTCCTCCTTTATATTATAGATGTCATTTGTATTATGTGTACATTTGAAAACTCCAATAGGCAATGATATGATTTTTGCTTTCACTCAGTCATACAGATTTAAAGAAACTTGAGGAAAGAAAAATAAACGTTTTTTGTTTTGTTTTTGTTTTGTTTTGTTTTGAGGAAGATTAGCTCTGAGCTAACATCTGCTGCCAATCCTCCTCTTTTTGCTGAGGAAGACTGGCCCTGAGCTAACATCTGTGCCCATCTTCCTCTACTTTCTATGTGGGATGCCTACCACAGCATGGCTTGCCAAGTGGTGCCATGTCCGCACCCGGGATCTGAACCGATGAACCCTGGGCCACTGAAGCAGAATGTGTGCACTTAACCACTGTGCCAGCAGGCTGGCCCCTGAAGTTTTATATTAACCTAGTTATTTACCATTTCTCTGCTCTGCCTTTATTCCTGAAGTTCTAAGTTTCCCTCTGGTATTATTTCCCTTCAGCGTGAAGAAATTCTTTTACAATTATCTTAAAACTGGTCTCTTGATGACAAATTCTCTTAGTTTTCTTTCATTTGAGAATGTCTTTATTTAGCCTTCATTCCTGAAGACTATTTTTCTAGATATAGAATTCTGGGTTGACAGATGTTTTCTTTCAGCACTTTAAAGATTTTGTTCCACTGTTTTCTGTCTCCATGGTTTCTGATGAGAAATGTGCTGTCATTCAAATCATTGTTCACCTATGTGTCCCCATATGGCATTTTTCTCTAGCCAATCTCAAGAATTTTTCTTTACCTCCTGTTTTCAGCAGCTTAATTATGATGTGTCTTTATGTGGTTTTCTTTGCGTTTATTCTATTTGAGTTTCACCAAGCTTCTTGAACCTGTGAATTTATGCTTTTTATTAAATTTATGAAGTTTTTAGCTATCATTTCTTCTGACGTTTTTCTGCATCAATCTGTCTCTCCTCTTCTTCAGAACTCCAATGGCATAAAAGTTAGAACTTTTGATGTCGTTCCACAGATCCCTCAGATTCTGTTCACTTTTTTCCTAATTGTTTTTCTCCTTGTTCTTCAGATTGAGTACATTCTACTGATCTATTTTCAAGTTTATCGACTCTCTCTTTGTCATCTCCTTTCTGCTGTTAGCCCATCAAATTAATGTTTTAATTTCATGTTTTATATTTTTTCAGTTCTAAAAATTTTCTATTTGGTTCTTTTTTATAGTTTCTATTTCTCTGCCAAGAAGTTCTTCTTTCCATTTATTTCAGGTGTGTTTACCATTAGCTTGTGAAGCATAGTTACCACACTGCTTTAAAATCTGTCTGATAATTCCAACATCTGGGTCATCTTGGAGTTGGCATTAGTTAATTGTCCTATGAAAACTGATCATACTTTCCTGTTCTTGTGTGTGTGTGGTGTTAATTTTCTTTTTATTGAGAGATAATTGACACGTAATGTTATATTAGTTTCAGGTGTATAACATAATGATTTGACATTTTTTCCTGTTCTTTTTATGTCAAGTAATTTTAGATTATATCCTGGTCATTTTTAATATTATTTTGTAATATTAAAGTTTCATGTCCAATTAAAGTCCTCTGAAGAATGTTGATTTTTTTCTTTTCATTACAGCAGGCAATTATCCCATTTAGGTTCACACTGCTAGTTGTGCTTCACCTTCTGTGGTCAGGAGCTTCCCTCTCTATACTGTTCTCAGAGACCTTGCTGTGCTGGTCTGGGTCTATCCCATGCAAGCACAGTTCAAGCATGAGCCCATGATTTGTATGGGTTTATACACAGAACTAGGTGACCCCCTTCCAGTTCTCTCCTTACGAGTCCTCCCACACTCTGATGCCCTCCGGGCCACCTTTTCTGGTTTCTCTGGCCAGAAAGATGGAATTTCAGTTAGAATTTTAGTTGCCTACACTGCCACCAAAGTGCAGCTCCACAACCAGGGCCCACCTTCAGAGCAAAGCTGAGAGAGGAAAAGTATGAGGATCACACACACACAGACATACTCTTCAGTCTCCATTTCCTGGTTCTTCTGTCCAGAAAGATGGAGTAGCTACCACAATTTTAGCCTCTCGTTCCCCCACCACACAGTTTTGCAACTGGTACCTGCCCACAGATCAAAGCAATGAGAGAAAAGAGAAAAAGAATTTAAAAACCAAGAAACTCACCTCTATGTGGCTCACTTCTCCAGGTTTTGGTTCCTCTCTACAATTCGTCTTCTTTTGTTTACTTTCAAGATCCTCATGTAGTTGCTTTTTATGTAGTGTCCAGAGTTTTTAGTTGTAATCCATAGGAGACAGAAGTGGGCTTATTTCATATTGGACAGAATCAAAAATCTTGCTTGTTATTATGCTTGAATTACTTAATTAAAAGCAAAAATGTTCTGGCTTATTCAGCCTGATACAGAATCCATTTTGGAGTCTCTCATGTCTTCTGTCAAATATAATTTCTTCCAGGATTAAAGCAGGTTGGATAATATTCCTTGAAATGAGATGGTTGGGATGGTACACAGAAAAGTTAAGAACCACTGATCTGACAAGCTATGGTTCATCTTCAGTTAGTTCTGGCCACTCTGTTAGCCAAAGATCAGCAGAAACACATTCAGCTGGCCACGTCACTAGGGTTTGGGCCAGTGTTGATTTTTTAAAATGCTTTTCTCAACAAGCTTAGTCTCTTAAGAGAATTAAAAAATTCTGTTTTCCTCTGTTTTCTATGTCTTAAGACCTACTAGGTTGCGTTGTCTGTGTGCCTGGGGATACCAAGCAGTTCACCAAACAAACAAAGAAACAAAAAACTAAATGAATCCTTGATTGACTCCCAAGAACTCAGGTAAAGAAGAGAGCCTTTTCATGCCTTTGCACAGTCCCTTTTAGCCTGTGTTCAGGTTTTGTTTCTTCACCTGCACAGATGCAAGAAAGGAAGGTACATGATGGGGGAAGAGAAAACTCTCTCTGTATCCTCAGTCAATCAAATTCAGTTAGCAAACCCCACCAACATTGGATAAGTCATCCAGTGCTCACTCTCCGATGCGTGGCAACACATGGGTGGGTCTGAGTCCTGAGAGAGCCAGCTCCTGAGGAACCCCTCCTGCAGCCTTGAGGAACGGCTGAATAGTCTCAAGCCCCCTTTATGCAGTCGTCACCGTCACAATTCCCCAAACTCTGTGGTAGGTACTTTCAAATATCTCATTTCATGAGCAAAGACTTATCTGGCTGCCAATTTGGGGCCTTACATGGCCCAGGGCCACTTCACAGTTGAAAAATCTGGTTGGTCTAAAATGAAAGTTGACAGCCAACGTGTGGAGTGGTCTGGGAGAAATTTTTTTTTTTACCAAAGATCCTTGAATTTATTGCTTATGCAAAAAGGCTCCACCTTCGGCTCAAGGTTCTCCAGGAAAATCAGCCTTTGGCAGAGTCCACATTGTCAACAGCCTTTCCAGTGTCCTGATATGTCTGCTATATAAGGAAGGACCTAAAACCCAAAGTCCAGTAAGTAGAATTTCTATATCTATGCCATATTGTCATCAAGCCCTGCTATAGACTGGATGTCTGTGTGCCCCTAAACCTGATATGTTGGAACCTAATCCCCAATATGATGGTATTTGGAGGTGAGGCCTTTGGGAGGTGATTAGGTCATGAGGGTAAAGCCCTCATGAATGGGATTAGTGCCCTTATAAAAGAGATCCCAGAGAGCTAGGTCACCTGTCCCACCATGTGAGGACACAGCAATCTATCAACCAGGAAACAGGCGCTCATCAGACATCAGATCTGCTGGGGACTTGATTTTGGACTTCCCTGACTCCAGAACTGAGAGAAATAAATGTTTATTGTAGTGACCCAGTCTATATATTCTGTTACAGCAGCCGCAACGGTCTAGCCCAGTCCCATCTTTAATAGTCAAAATAAGGCGTTCAGTCACAGATGCCCAGGAGTCCTTTCTTCCTCCCTCATGGCTGATAGCTTCACAACACACGGGACACAAAACTGGGGTAGGAAAGCTATTTAACCTTTCATTCAGTCAGCAAATACTTACAGACTGCATGCTTTGTGCTAGATACATTATTAGGCCCTAGGGACAAAACTGTATACAAGACAGGAAATCACTGAACCCTCATGGAGCAGACAACCCACCGGGAGGCAGGTCATAACAAGCAAGTAGGGCGACTACAGATTGTGACAAGTGCTATAGTGCCATGAAGGAAATGAACTGAATCCTGAGTTAGGGTAATTGGGGAAGCCCCTTCAGACAGAGTGGTCAGAGAAGGCCTCTCCGAGGGGGTGAACTTCAAGCTAAGGCCTGACGGAAGAAAAGGAGCTGGCCAGGAAGAGGATTTCAGAAGGAATGCCAAGTATCAAGGCCCAGAGGCAGAAAGGGTCTTAGTGTGCTTGAGGAACAGAGAGGAGGCCGGTGTGGCTGGCATGTGGTGACTGACAGGGGAATGAAGGGAAAGGATGATGGAGGTGGGGCAGGTCACGTAGCATCATTCAGGCCACAGCAGCCATCTGCATTCTCATTGCCACAGGAAGCCACTGAAGGATTTTAAGCAGGAGAATGATGTGATCTGATTTCCATTTTAAAAGCTGCTGTACAGAAAATGTACCAAAAAGGGGCAAAAATAGAAGGAACAGGAAAACCAGCCAGGAGGCTGCAGGAGCCACCCAGGAAAGACACAGTGATGACTTAGACTGGGGCCGGGCCTATGGGCGTGCAGAGAAGTGAACAGGTTTGACACGTATTTTGGAAGTAGAAGTAACAAGCCTTAGAGGACATCAGGGATGACTCCTGGATTTGGGGCCTAAGCAGGGAGATGACGAGTAGATCGTGTATCCTTTACCGGAATGGGGAAGACTGAGGAGAAAGAGGTTCGGGAGTGGGGAATTAAGAGCTACTAGAGAGCCGAGTAGAGATGTCAAGCAGCTAATTGGATGACAAGTTTGGAGTTTAGGGGAGTCATGAGCCCATTCTTGTTGTTAGTGCCATCAAGTCAATCCCAGCTCCTAATGACGTCGTGGACAGCAGAGTGGAACCCTGCCCCGTCTCTTTGCGCCATCCTCTCACCTTCCAGCGCTCTATCAGACGATGCTCTGCTGCTGTTCATAGGGTTTTCATGGCCAATCTTTTGGGAAATGGGTGGCCAGGTCCTTCTTCCTAGTCTATCTTAGTCTGAAAGCTCCACTGAAACCTGTCCACCATGGGGGACCCTGCTGGTGTTTGAAATGCCAGTGGCAGAACTTCAACATCACGGAAACACCCAGATGCCATCAGTGTGACAAGTGATGAATAAATTAAAAGCAATAGAATATATTGGAGTATATGAGGAAGCCATTTGATTTAAAAGTAATTTAGCCTGACCTTGTTTTTCCAGAAAGGCCTGACATGGCCTGTTGAGCATGCATCGTACATCTATCTGCTTTAAACATTTACAATGTCTCAAAGCCAAGAATGATGCCCTTAAAGACAGGGATGTTGCCTCCCCCATATCAGATTTCTTTAAGGATAAGCATTTCTTCCCAGAAACTAAGGATTAATTACTGACCTGCTTTAATGCATCTTGTGACCACTGACCTGTTGACCAGTGACTCGCTGTGCTAGAAAAGCATCTGGTGACAGCAGTAAATGAGATATTCCTGTCATATGTGAAGGATGCTCTTTCTTCCAAGGTGGTATATAACCAGTGTGCACACCCCACTTCTTTGGAGAGCTTCCTTCCTTGGTAGAAAAGTTCTCCCAAGCTATTCCTCAAATTGGCTCGTAATAAACCATCCCAATTTTGATTTATAGATTGATTATGGATTATTTGCATCGACACAAACAACAGGCAGGTGGAAACGAACCTGGGCCATGGTGGTGAGTGTGCTGGATTTTAACCACTAGACCATCATACACCCATAAGCCCTTCAACAGTATTTAAAGCCATGGAAGAAGAAATGGTCCTCTAGGAAGAGGATCAGGATAGAGGGAAGAAGAAGATGCAAGTTCCAGCCACAGGGCTGCAACATTTGGAAGTTGGAGAGAAGAGTGAGAAAAAGAGACTGAGTGCCTGATGCGGTAGGAGGAAGGCCAGAGTATGTTGTCACGGAAGCCACGCAAAGAGAACGTTTCCAAGAAGGAGTAGTCATCCATGAGCAATGGCACTGAAAGGCTGAATGCAAAGGGACACAACATATTCTTTGGATTTGTCAACATGGAGGATGTAGTAACTTCAGTTTCTCCATCAGTGAAATGGGTTGTTCTGAAGATTATGGATTATAGAGAGTCTATATACCAGACATCATCAGCCTGAATTCAAATAATTTTGCTTTTGCAATGATATTCTGTCAGTGATTGTCAAACTTTACTGTTTATTAGAACCACCTGGATGGCTTGTTAAAATACAGTTTTTCTGATTCACCAGGTCTGAGAATTTGTATTCCTAACAATATTCCAGGTGTTGCGGAGCCTCCACTTGTTTGACAAAGAGGAAGCTATAGTCTTTTCCAGGGGTTATCTTTGGCTCTTGTTTTTGAGAATCCCCATGTCGCCTATATGCCCACGAGAAGCCCTGGTTACTGCTTGCTACTTTAGCCCACTAGCAAAAGGTAGACTGAAATACCCTTTGAGCTAGGCCGTGCAGTTTCTGTTCCACACAGCCCGTCGGAGATAGCACTCTGACCAAGTCAACCCTGCCTGCTGACCTCCAGCCCAGCAACAGGCAGCCAGGCACCTGCCGCCAGAGCTAATAATGGAACCACAGATCCACACTCAGCAGAGCTGGAAATGTGTCAGTAGCACTGGTGTCAGTTTCTTGGCTTAAACCCCAGAAGATATAAAGTCCTGAAGGAATAAACTCCAGTCGACTGACTCCTAAAGGACCTGGTGTAGATCTCTGGAGGTTTCCTCAGACAGTAAAACTTTAGTGCAATCGAAGGGAACACACTCCACCTCCATTAAACCCAGTCAGAGCCATCCCACAGCAAAGCTGCCTGGCTCTGCAAGTGCTAAGCTCTTTCTATCCATAAATATACTCTCCTCCAGAGTCACCCCCCTCCCCCTCTGCCTTCACTCACTCTCAGGGCATACAACATACACTGTTGAAGGGGCTCCTCTTCAGGCCTTTGAGTTGAGTCTGGGTCACTGGCCCCAAATCCATTTTCCCTTATGGGGATTTTCCTCTTGGGAACCCAATTGTCCTTTCTTGAAATCTAAGTTTGGCTGGGCCTTCCCAATCCATCAGCCATGTTTTCGTAGCCTTAAATCTCAGTGGGGTCAGTTCCCGTTTCCTCTGTTTTGTGGGAGGGGTCAGTTTCTGAATAAATTTGTGGCTACAGAAAGGTACAAGGAATTCCACCAGAATGCACCAACCACAGCAACCAAGCCCCAGCAGTGAGTAGATACCCTGGGGGAGGGGCACTGTTGAACTCTTCTCAGCAAGAGCTCCAGGCCCTGCCCAGGCCTGTAAAACACTTAGCATATACATGGGACAGACTTTCACTAAATGGTAGCTGTTACCATGATTGCCTGTTCCTACCTACAACCTCATCCTTCTCCCCAAACCAGTTTCCCCTCAGGCTTTTCCTACTCATCCCAGAGCCACAGCCCTAATCTTAGCCCTCATTTCTTCACACCCAGATCCTTCCCACATCTGACTCCCTAATCTGTCTTCCCACAGTATCCCACTCCCCGAGGCCATTTTCTTGCACAAGAAACAATGGTTCCCTATTTGTAATCACCCGAACTTCTCATCCTGGCCTGCAAACCCTTCTCCCTAACCTACCCGATCTGAGCATTTACTCCCCCAAATTCATTCAAATATATATTGAATGCCTTCAGGGCACTGCAGCCATGAAGATGAGCAAGATGTTGCTGTTCTCAGTGAACTCACAGGATATAAAAAGAAGCAAATGGGCAATAAGCCAATTCCGAAACCATGTGACAAGGCACAGGCTGCTGGAACCCAGAGGTAACCAGGCAGCAGGCTGATTGAGAGTGGAGAAAAGGCATTTTAGGCAGAAGAAACTACATGTGCAAAAGCGTGAGGGGGTTGAGAAGTAGGACACGCTCAGGTTACTGCAGGCCATTCCGCATGACAGAGCAAAGCACTGCAGGGTGTAGACTGGTAAGTTTTCCGGATGAACAGGGAGGCAGGAGGAGGACTTTGAATATTAATAGATATTAATGGAAGCTTAGATTATCCTAAATGCAGTTAATAGAAGACATTAATAGAAGCTTAGAATTATCCTAAAAGCAATGGGAATATTTGAAGGATTTTCAATAGAAGAGTAAATGTTAATTTTTAAATTCAGGTTTGGAATTGTTCTGATTCACGGATAAGTCTAAATAAGGGACATGTTTATAATGTGTTTTAAAGATCTTACAGTACAGAGAAATCACGTTTGTGAACTGTACCTCCTAAATTTCTCTTGAATCTACGTTTTTCTTTTCCATTCCCGTTGCTTCTGCTTATTGAGGCCCTTACCACTTGTTGCTCATCTCCCAGATTGCTGCCACACCCTCTTCCGTGGTTTTGCTGCCCCTCCATCTTGCCCTCTAAGCGAACAGGAGTGATGAGCATAGCTTCAATTACACCATATACATCAGTGTCCATCCTATACAAAACAACACTTAGCTAGCCTATCAGGAATGCAAAACTAAAGCCTTTACTAGTATAATGTCCCTTTACTTGCAGAATACTGTGTATCTTCAAAGAATCCGTATGAACTCATTCCTCACAGCGATGACAAGCTCAAAGAAGCAAGATAGCTTCCAGTCAGAATAGGACAATCCAAGTGAATTCTGCCTCTTCTCGTGGAATGGATTATATTACCTATTAAAATTATACGCACTGAAAAAATTTTCAGTAGATTAACACGTAAACAAGGTACAAAATTCAAATACTATAAGCCAGTAAAAAGTAAGCTTCTTCCCATGCCAGCGACCAGGTTCCCTCTGCCCCCTTGTCCCTCCCCAGAGGCAGCTAATGTTCAGGTCTCCTGTGAACTCTTCCAGAGATGTTCTAGGTAGACAAATGGTCATGTTTTATCATGCTGTTTTGCATGTTCATACACATTAATACACAGAGGTACATAGTACAAAGCCATCTTTCTTCTTCATGACAGCACAGAACTTCACTGTTTGGCTGTACCACTTTGTATTTAGCCAATATAGTATTTAGAGGCCTTTACAGGCATATTACATCCTTGCACATATGTCATTTTTGCTCTTGTGTAAGTACAAGTGTAGGATAAACTTCTAGATGTGGAATTGCTGAGTCAAACTGAAGCATTTTCTTTGTTTTGTTTTTTTTAAAGATTGGCACCTGAGCTAATATCTGTCGCCAATCTTTTTTTTTCCCTTCTCACCAAAGCCGCCCAGTACATAGTTGTGTATTTTAGATGTGGGTCCTTTTGGTGGTGCCATGTGGGACGTCGCCTCAGCATAGCCTGATGAGCGGTACCAGGTCTGCGCCTGGGATTCGAACGGGTGAAACCCTGGGCTGCTGAAGCGGAGCACGAACTTAATCACTCGGCCATGGGGCCAGCCCTTAGAGATTTTTTTAAACTACTTTTTATATAATAAAAGTAACACCTATATAGTAAAACAAAATTTGAATCAGTTCAAAAAAATATACAATGAAAAGTCTCCTTTCCACCTCAGACATCCAGCTCCACTCTCCTCAGTGAACCACTGTTAATAGAAAATCTTCTATGTATAAGCAAGTGTGTGTGCACACACATGTATGTGATGTTTAGATTACGCTTACATTTTAGAAAGAGAAATTCTGTGCTAGCTTAAGGGGGGAGACTAAAGAGAGGGCAAGATGGAGGGGCAGCAAAACCAACGAAGAGGGTGTGGCAGCAATCTGGAAGATGAGCAACAAGTGTTAAAGGCCTAAACTAAGCAGAAGCAATGGGAATGGAAAAGAAACATAGATTCAAGAGAAATGTAGGAGGCACAGTCAATAGGATTTCATAAGTATTTGGACATGGAGGTGAGGAAAGGAGAGGAGTCCTTGTTAGCTCCCAGGTTTCTGAGCTTAGTCACTGGGTGGATGGTGGTGGTGCCGCCCACTAAGACTAAGACTTCAGGAGAGGAAGAGATGTTAGGGACAAGGTGATGGTTTCATTGTTTGGTATGCTGAATTTAAAGTGCCTATAAAACATCCAATTGAAGATTCCTATAGGCAGTTGGACAGAGATCTGGGTCAGAGATACAGATCTGAGAGTTACCACACATAATTAATTCACAGTTGAAACCAAGAAATGGATGAAATCACCCAGGGAGAGAATGTAGAGTGAGAAAAGATGAGGGCTGAGGACTGAATCCTGGGGAACATCAACAATTAAGTGAGGGACAGAGAAAGAGGACCCTGCAAAGGAACTAGAGAGCAGGCAGCCAGAGAATGTGGAAGGAAACCAAGATAGAATTTTGTCCTTTAAACCACAGGACTGGGAGTCTAAAGAAAGAGAAAACAGTGAATGAGGGCAAATGATTTGGAATTGAACAGACCTGGGTGTGAATCCTGGCTTTGCCACTTACCAGCAACGACACCTATGGCACATCACTAGAACTTTATAAACATTTGTAAAAAGAGGTTAATAATATTATTTATCTAATAGAGTTATTGTGAGGATTAAATTGGATAATGCAGGGGCCGTCCAGGAGCACAGTGTTTAAGCGCGCACGTTCTGCTTCGGTGGCCTGGGGTTGGCCAGTTCAGATCCCGGGTGCAGACACAGCACCACTCAGCAAGCCATGCTGTGGTAGGTGTCCCACATATAAAGTAGAGGAAGATGGGCACGGATGTTAGCTCAGGGCCAGTCTTCCTCAGCAAAAGGAGGAGGATTGGCAGCAGGTGTTAGCTCAGGGCTAATCTTCCTAAAAAAAAAAATTGGATAATGTATATAAAGCTGTTAGCATAGTGTCTAGCACATAATAAACTATCAATAAATGCTAACTAATAAGAAGAAGGAAAATAAGCACTGAAAAGGACCCATTCAATTTAAAACTAATGACCCTACCACAGTAATTTCAGAGATGCAATAAGGATATAAATCCAAATAAAATATACTGAAGAGTGTATGAGAGGTAAAAAAGTGGCCAAGTAGCTGGGCAATGAAGATAAAATGAGAAATTAGCTGTGCCAGAGAGAAACTGGGAATTGATAATAATGTTCCACCCCCCGCCCTTTTTTTTTAAATAGGTGGGGGAGTCATGTATGTTACTAGGCTTTGGGGAACAACTAGAGAGAGGCAAGTTAAAAATTCAAGAGACAGAGCAGGTGATAGTAGGATTGAGAAAGGACCACTTCCATCTGTCACTTCCATTGACTCCTTCCTACGGTGCCGCCTGCTGAACACCATCACTAGTTCAGCCTTTCTGAAAGACAACTTTGCAAAGGTCACATCCTCTACCTTTTTGTCCCTGTTCCAAAGCCTTTCAGGAATTCCTGTTGTCTAAGGAATATTATTCAAATGCCTTCCCAACATTCAAGGCCCTCCATAATCTTGCTCCAGCCTACTTTTACAATGTTTTCTCTTCCTATAAACTGTGGACTCTTCTCCCGTTGAATTTCTCTCTTAACCCCTTCAGGGGTCTCCCTAAAATAGCCTCTTTCCTCATCTTCACTTATCTTTCACCTGTGTCCTACTATAGGTCAACTCAAGTCTCACTCCCTCCCGAAAGCATTTCCTGCAACACTACATTTTTCCGTGATCACCTCTTCCTTTCTAACTCCCCCTCCCCTAGAATTAAAGTAGAGGTTGCAGGCCAGCCCATGAAGTGACTTTTGTTTGTTTGTTTTATTTGAATTATCTTCCAAATTTACAAATCAGAAATTTTCCCATAAAAATGTGAATTTCTATGACTAACAATAATGTGCAACTGAAATCTCACAAGGTTGTAACCTATCATAATCTAAATTTTAAAAAAATGTGAATTTCTAGGTTCTCTTGAAAAATCAGAAGAAGTGGTAACACTGGGTCTGCATTCCCTCCTGGCAAAAATGGGCTGGAGTTGAGTGGTGACAACTGGCCCTTTGTTAGGGCAGGCACTCTCAGGTTTACTCTTACACCTGGCTTGCTATACTCACATACACGCATGCCTGGCTCATGTAAGCATTTGAATTTGTAACCCCAGCTCTAAACCATGGCTGGACACTTTGACATAGACTACCTGGTAGTTATTTATCTTGATATTTATCATGTCTTCCAGAAGAGTTTCACATCTTCTGCTTAATTTGGGATTCCCCACAAAGCCTAGTGCAGCAACCTAAACATAGGAGGATATTGAATGGAAGGTACATGAAGAGGATGATGATGATGATGATGATGATGATGATGATGAGAACCCAGTCTGCCTTTTCTTAACTACCCCATCACCCAACAAAACCACAATTATCCCATTCCAAAAGTAAATACCAAGAAAAAAATTCTACATGAGGAAATAAAACAGGCTCAGAAAGCAATGGGAGTGAAGAGGGCAAGGCAGCCCTAGGAAAGGTGATGTCAGCGACACCAGCCCAGGCCTTGCAGCTGGAGCAGGAAGGTCAAAGTCACCCGCTCTAGTTAGCAGGCATTTGTGAGTCCTGTGTAAGGCTTCTTACCAGAAGGCTCTGTTGGTCCCTATTTCCACACTCAAGCCAGACAGCTGAGACTCAAAAGCAGGAGGAAAAAGAGGAAGGATGATGGATAGTGGGGATGAGCTCCAGGTTGGAGAAGAGGCTAGCTACTCATGTGGCAATCACCCTCTCTGTTCTCTAATGTGGGAAGTACTGACAGAGGGCTACTTCCAACCTGTGGAGCCCACAGAGTTGCCTAGAGCTTCAGAGTGAGGGATAGGTCAGGATTCGAATTCAGATCATATGACTCCACAGTCAACATACCCCACCACTACACAAAGAGAGGAGGATTTACCATGGAGCTAATTAAGCTTGACCTTCAGGGCCTCTTACTCACACAAGCCCCCTTCCAGGCTCTGGGCAGCACCTCGGCAATGTGTTCATGCGGTCATTACAAAACTTGCAAAAGTAAGATCTTTTAATAGCAAATGGTTCGGAGCCCTGTTTCTTTTTACTCAGACTCTCCAATACCTTCCCCTTGTTGGGCATTTTTGGGGATCTGGCTGAGAGGAAGTTGAGTTGGGATACAATTATTTTGGGTCATGTTTATGTAGCTTACAATCCCTTTCATCAGAGTTAAGTTATTGCTAGACATGCAGATATAGAAATGGCTTTCAAGTATACCTGTGTTACCCACTGGGCAGACTCATCTAGCATTACGACCCAAATTTGTAGGCCAGAGGTCATATCTTGAGGTAAGTGGCACGTAGACTGTGGAGGAGAGACAGGGTTTAAAATGTATGAAGTCAGAAGCTAGTCTGTGGAAAATTCTTCCAAACATCACCCATGTGAAATTTTAAGTGGAGGATTCAGTTATTGACTAGTACCTGGTATGGTAGCAAGCATCCAAGATGGCCCCAGTGGTCTCTGCCTCCCGTTACTCATGCCCTTGCTTAGTACCCTCCCAAATTATGTCAGGGCTGATGTGTGATCAATAGAATATGGAAGAAGTGGTGGTGTGTCACTTCCAAGGCTAGATCATAAAAGCACTGCAGCTCACAGCTCTGCCTTGGTCTTCCCCTTTCTCTCACTCTGGAGGAAGCCAGCTACCCACATCCTGAGAAGCCCCACCATGAGAAACTGAGGTCTCCTGTGAATAGCTAGATGAGTGAGCTTGCAAACAGATCCTCAAGCTCAGGTCAAGCTTCATATGACTTGTCGACCTGGCCAACAACTTAATTACAACCTCATGAGAAACCCCGAGCCAGAACCACCCAGCTAAACTGCTCCTGAATTCCTGACTCACAGAAACTGTGAGATAATAAATGTTTGTTGTCATCCCACTAAATTTTGGCATAATTTATTATGTAGCAATAGATAACAAGAAAAAATGGTAGCTCTCTTCTGGTCAAGAATATATTCAATAATTCAATAATAATTCAACAAAGTCTTAGCGCTTATATATGTAAGGAACTTGATAGAAGTTTCCCTAAATTTGACAACAATCTTAGAATTTTCATGACATTACCATAAGTTGTGAGGTTGAAAGAAACTTTTCTAAACTATTATTGATAAAATTATTCTTATTAAAGATGCCAGAGGAAAGACTGATTCTTTTAAATTTTTACTTATTTATTTATTTATTGGTGAGGAAGATGGTCCCTGAGCTAACATCTGTGCCAATCTTCCTCTCTTTTGTATGTGGGATGCTGCCACAGCATAGCTTGACCAGTGGGGTGTAGGTCCGCACCCCGGGTCCGAACCCACAAACCTTGGCTATTGAAGCGGAGCGTGCAAACTTAACTATTACACCACTGGGCCAGTCCCTGATTTATTTTTTATTCTCTTTATAGAAAATATTACAAAGTTGTTGTCATATGAAGGAGCAATCAAAGAATATGCAGCTAAGTATCTAGAAAAATATATTATAGAAGTTTATAGAGTTCATTTGTAAAAAAAAGACAACTTTTTTTGTTTAAATGTATATGGTACAGTTTTTTTTCACTGTAATTTGTTGTGATTTCCTTTCCTAGTCTAAATAGATATTCACTTTTGAATTTAATTTTGTCTCAATAATTTTGCATTCTTTTTCTAGAGGCTTCTATAAAACCTTTGCTCTCACATTGGACATCATAAAATGTTCTGTCAGTTATTTACTGACAAGGTCTAGAGGCTGTTTCATTTAGATTCAAAGTGGGATGTGAGTAGAGGGACCCTGGCATTGTGCCCGTGGTCTAGGTACTCTACCCCCTTATAATATACAAGGGTCAAGCCCACATGCACCCCTGAGAATTCTGTTTGTATCAGTGGAGGGATCCCCACGTGGACTCTTCCCAGGCCTTGAGAGGATCTCCGACTAGTTCTGCTTTTAATAGCCTCAGGCTTTTACTTTCTGACCTCTTCAAAGTCTCTATTACTCTTTTACTTTTCTTTTTCCGCCTTAGGAGATACTAATGAAACTGAAACATGATTATTTCCATCAAAAAGGAATTGGTGAAACTTATTGCAGAACAGCGCCTGACCATAGTATGGCAGCTGTTAAAAAGAATAAGGTAGGCCTTTAAGCACTTATGACCGTGAAAAGATAGTCAAGATACATTGCAAAGTGGGAAAAAAGCAAACTACAAAACAATATGCATAGTATTAGCTTGTTCTTATCTTGAAAATGCTGTATTTCATTCATTCTAAGATGCACATTCTTTCAAATTTTACTATGTCTGATCAATGACCTATCAGAGTTTTTTGGCATTTTTTTTTCTTGTTGAGGTCTGTAAATAAGATGCATCTTTCAAGCAATGATACCTGAGATTTGATGAAATATGATATAACTATATATAGCATACCCGTCAGACCAGGACTGCAGCTTGGAAAGCCGCGGGCTGGAAAAGCCTTCAGCTGTTTCGAAAGCCCTCAAATTGAGAAACGCTCGGTATTGCGGCACAAACAGAAATCGGCTACGAGGACCCCGCTCGCTGGGTCTGGCTGACATGGAAATCACAGAAGCATCGCCTTGTAAGGCAGGGATTGCAGTGGGCCAGGGTTCTAATTTTGCGGCTTCTCAACATTTCGTTCTCCGTTGAAAGGAGCTAAGCGCCCAAGTGTGAGGAGCTCAGGAACCGCTCGCCCGCTGCACGGGTCGCGGTGGGCGCGGGCGGACCCCGGGGTCGCGGTGGGCGCGGGCGGGCAGGAGGCCAAGGGGGCGCCCTCTGCGAGGTGGGTCGGCGCTGCGGCCGAGGCGGGTCCGGGGGAGCCGGGACCGGAGGCGGGGCGGGGCTCGCGCTGGCGGGTCGGTCGGCGGGTCTCCGTCCGTCCGCGTCCAGAAAGCTGGGGGAACAGACGCCCGAGCAGGGAGGTGGTTTCTCAGGGGTGAGATGAATGGAGACCTACACTTCCTGGTCTCTATGTTTCTGTGTTATTTACATTTTAAAAGACCACTTCTATGTATCTTATAATTGGAGAAAAAAGGTAGACGTTCAAATGGGAAAATGCGGACGGGCAGCAGTGAAGCGGGGAGGCCCTGCCCGCGTCTTGCTGTTTTGCGCCCTAACCCTCGGGAAGGTTTTAAGGAACATGAATTGTTTTTCCAATACAAAAATTTGTTTTAAGAAATAAAACTCTCCCCAAGCCCAATTTCACTTCTTCAAATAAAAGTAAATGTCAAAATCTTTCAACACTGCGTGGGAAAAGTAGTTTATTTCTAAATTAAATGTATACGCGGTTCGGACGATTTATTCATCAAGCACTTTGGTAAGAATAAACAGCGCCTACTGTCCGACAGACACAGTTCTCGCAGCTTCCTCGCTTATTACCTCATTTGCTTAAAAAAATTTTTTTAATTGAAGATGGTTTTAAGAAACTCGTTAACTTCCTAAAACGCGTTCCCTGGCAACGAAGGGACCCGCGGCCTCGCGCGCCGCTCTCCCGTGACCCGGTGACCGGGCAGCCATCTTAGGCATCGCCTCACAAAGGGGACTACATCTCCCAGAATCCTCGCGCGCGCGTCGTGCTGGCACTTCCACTGGCCGGGTCTGAGCGCGGAGCCCGGAGCCGGGCGCCATCTTTGACGCTGGCAGTCGGGGTTCCTGCTGGTGGTGTTGCTGTGAGGACGGCGGGCGGCAGCGGCTAAGAAAGGAGAAGGACGTGACAGCGAGCCGGAGTCGGAGATAGTGTCGTCGGTCCGGTAAAGTTCTGTTCTCTGGTAACTAGACCCGTTTTTTGATTCCCGGGTGGCTCGGGGCCGGGGAGGTGGGCGAGAGGGCGAGGGGAGTGTCCGCGGCCTCCCCTCGCCCGGGTGCGGCCCAGCCCGGGGAGTCGAGCGGCCCCGGGGCCCGCCGCGCCGCCCCTCCCTTCGCGGCCTGGGCGCGGGCGGTTCTCCGCGTCGGCTCCCGGGAGCCGGCGCCGTGGTGCTGGGGGCCCGCGCCGAGCCGAGCGCCGGAGCCGCCCCGCCGCCCCCGCTCGTCCTCGGCTCCTCGGCGGCCCGGCCCGCCCTCGCCACCGCCCCGGCGCGGCCTCCGCCCCCGGCGCAGCCTCCGGCCCCGGCGCGGCCTCCGCCCCCGGCGCGGCCTCCACTCCCGGCGCGGCCCGCGCGGAGGCCGCGGAGCTCCTCGGCCTCAAAACGTCTGGGAACGAAAGCGGGCTTAACTCCTGATCCAAACGGTGGATCGGAGATGCAGCGTGTGTCCTTGTTTTTTAGTTTCACTCTCGAAGCGTCTTTTTAGCCACCCGCATGTAAAAATCGCAGTCCTTTTAGTTAGAGCGGAAAGGGCTCAGCTAGCGCCTGCTGCTAATGACCAGTATGTGGAGTCTGATTCAGCTTTCCAGAGTTGACTTTTTGGGTTGTATTGGCAAATCACAGTCCTAAATGATGAATGTCGAATGATGCACTATGTTTTTGTTTAAATGAAATTTCCTGAAAATAATTAATTTCAGAGTTAAGGGAAATCGATGTTGTTATCATGAGGCGTCATAAAAATACGTATTTTAAAAGCTGAAGGCATTTCAAGCAGACGTGGTTCTTGATGAAGCAGAAAGAACATGGCCCGCGATCTGGAAGACCTGGCCACTAGCTCCCGCGGACCAGCTCTGTGACTCTGGGAAAGTGGCCTCGGTGCTTTTTTCTATGATGTGAGGCGATTGGACTGTTTGAATTCAGAACTCGGAAAGTTGGAAGGGATTTTAAAGCCCTCTAAACAAGAGTTTGGGAATGTTCTTCATTGCTGTCACTTTTTCTCCAGAAATAACCTGGCTTGGAAATCCTTGGTCCACAGGGAATCCGACTCCCCATAGAAATCGGAGAAAAGGTAATGCAAGTCCAGAGGAACAGCTGTATTTCTGCTTGAGCAATAAACCCGCTAACAGATTTTGGTACGAACTTTGGAGCCCTAAAGAGAATGAGTATATGTACCTTAAGTGTGGCAGTGTCCTCGCTCTCTCCTAGCAGGAGATGCAGCGCTTTTAGTAGTGCCGGGATTCTGGGATGTGTTCCTATTAATTCTAATACAGATGAAGAAGCTGTGGTAGAGGGAAAGATGGTGGCAGAAGGAATGGATAAAGAGGCCAGATTGCCTGCTAAAAAGAAAAGGAAGAAGGGTTTGCGACTTAAGGGGAAAAGGCGACGAAAAAAACTGATTCTTGCGAAAAAGTTTGGCAAGGATTTGGCATCTGGGAGGCCTGTTGCAGATGCCCCTGCTTTGCTAGCTTCCACTACTCCTGAGCAGGATGAAGACAGTCTTTTTGAGAGCAATATAGAAAAACAGATCTACCTACCTAGTACCAGAGCCAAGACTTCCATTGTGTGGCACTTCTTTCATGTTGACCCGCAGTACACCTGGCGGGCTATTTGTAACCTCTGTGAAAAAAGTGTTAGCAGGGGCAAACCAGGCAGCCATCTTGGGACGTCTACCCTTCAGCGACATCTGCAGGCGAGACATTCACCTCACTGGACTAGGGCCAACAAATTCGGAGTCGCTGGTGGGGAGGAGGATTTTCCTTTGGATGTACCTCTATCTCCCTCTTCTGCTGGAAGCAGCGGAAGCTTTGAATATATTCCAACAGATCCATTAGATGATAATAGAATGGGTAAGAAAGGAGATAAATCAGTATCTGATGCCCTGAGGGCAGAAAGAGGGAGATTTCTCATCAAAAGTAACATTGTCAAGCATGCCTTAATTCCTGGAACAAGAGCCAAGACATCTGCAGTTTGGAATTTTTTTTATACTGATCCTCAGCACATCTCAAGAGCTGTGTGTAATATATGTAAAAGAAGTGTGAGCCGGGGTAGGCCCGGTTCTCACTTAGGAACTTCAACACTTCAACGACACCTGCAGGCCACTCATCCCATCCATTGGGCTGTTGCCAACAAAGACAGTGGTGCGGTTGGAAATGGGTTAGATGAGCCTGAGACCGAGAGAAGTGATCTCTTGAGCGATGCTTTGCATGAAGACAAGTCTGCAGGCAGCCGAGATTTAACAGCTGAGGACCTCAGTGACTGTAATTCAGATGAACCTCCTGTGTTAGAGGTTGAAAATAGAAGATGTGAGAGCCCTAGTCCTGTTGCAGAGCAAGACACTGTAATGCCTGCACAGGAGAGAGAAACAACATATTGTGAAAATTCAATCTCAAGTCAAATAAGTCAGGCAATTATTCAAATGATCGTGGAGGATATGCATCCTTACAACTACTTCTCAACTCCAGCCTTTCAGAGGTTCATGCAGATTGTGGCCCCTGACTATAGGTTACCATCTGAGACTTACTTTTTCACTAAGGCTGTACCTCAATTATATGATTGGGTCAGAGAAAAAATTTTCTTAACTTTGGAGAACGTTCAAAGCCAAAAGATCCACCTGACTGTGGACATATGGACCCATGACCCATTCACTGATTATTTCGTTGTGACTGTACACTGGGTCTCTTTGGAAACTGTACCTTCTTCCAATAATGGTAGGATCCCTAATTTTAGAAAGTGGGCAGTGCTTTGTGTAACAGGTTTGGCCAAAGACTGTTTGATAACCAACATTTTACAAGAATTAAATGACCAGATTGGTCTGTGGCTTTCTCCTAATTTCCTCATCCCTAGCTTTATTGTTTCTGACAATTCCTCTAATGTGGTACATGCAATCAAAGATGGCGGTTTTACCCACGTGCCGTGCTTCCTGCATTGTTTAAATATAGTCATTCAGGACTTTTTCTGTGAGCACAAAAGCATTGAAAATATGTTAGTGGCTGCTAGGAAGACTTGTCATCATTTTAGTCATTCAGTCAAGGCCCGTCAGATACTGCAAGAGTTCCAAAATGATCACCAACTTCCATGGAAGAATTTGAAGCAAGATGAAACGGGCCATTGGATTTCTACCTTTTATATGTTAAAATGGCTCTTGGAGCATTGCTATTCAGTTCACCATAGTCTTGGTAGAGCCAGTGGAGTTGTGCTCACCTCCCTTCAGTGGACTCTAATGACTTATGTTTGTGATATTCTTAAACCATTTGAAGAGGCCACCCAGAAAGTGAGTGTGAAGACCACAGGATTGAATCAGGTGCTGCCCCTAATCCATCATCTACTCCTTTCCCTGCAGAAACTCAGAGAAGATTTTCAAGTCAGGGGTATTACTCAGGCCCTCAATCTGGTGGACAGTTTATCTCTGAAGCTTGAAACTGACACCCTACTAAGTGCCATGCTCAAATCCAAGCCCTGTATCTTGGCTGCTTTGTTAGATCCTTGCTTTAAGAATAGTTTGGAAGACTTTTTCCCTCAAGGTGCTGATTTAGAAACTTACAAGCAGATCCTTGCAGAAGAAGTTTGTAGTTATATGGAATCTTCACCCGAGGTCTGCCATGTTACAACTTCAGAAGCTTCTGGTTCCTCGGCTGTAGTAGGAGTTGATTCATTTACCTCGTCTGTAAGAGACGGCACCTGCAGTTCAGGGTCTCTTGATAGCTCAGCTGCACATAGTGTTGCCATTGGAGGCAAAAGCTTCATGTTTCCTTCTGCGATAGCCGTAGTGGATGAATACTTCAAAGAGAAGTGTCCAGAGATCTCAGGAGGTGATGACCCTTTGATTTACTGGCAGAGGAAGGTGAGCATGTGGCCAGCTTTGACCCAAGTTGCCATTCAGTATTTAAGCTGCCCCATGTGTAGTTGGCAATCTGAATGTATCTTTACTGCAAATAGCCACTTTCATCCAAAGCAGATCATGAGCCTGGACTTTGACAATATAGAACAGCTGATGTTTCTGAAAATGAACTTGGAAAATGTTAACTATGATTATTCTGCATTGGTTCTGAGGTGGGATCCTGAGAATGAAGTTGTTCAAAGCAATGAAAAAGAAATAGTATCCTAATTTCTTTTTCCTTTCTCCATTTAAAATGGGCAGCTTATTGCTATGTTACTGTATCCTAATAGCTATAGTTGTTATATATAGTTATACTGATTATTCTTTATATACAAATCTGGGGAAACCTGAAAACACAAAAAGGGCTGGAAATTCCTCAGAGGTAATATAATGTTGACAAAGTGAAGATTAACTTTAAAGATTTCACAGTAGTAACTCAGTGTGTCTGTCACTTGAAGTTTTGCTTATACTAATTGAGAAAGCAAACATATTTTTTAAATAAAAAATATAGTGCAGCATTGAAAGGCCTTAGGCTGGTAGATTGAACTAATGATTGATTCTAAGTAAAAATTTCTCCCAACATGGGAAGTTTGATTGCTCTGAAAAGGCATACTAAGCTGGTATCGCCCCCCCCCCCCCCACCGGTTTTTCTATTTCTTCAAAAATCCTGATTCGTACCTACAGCTTGATAAAAACAAAACTCACAAAATTGTTTTATATTTGGAAATTTCTAATTGCCTCCTCATACTGGTCAGCTTTATAATTTCAACTTAGTGTGATAGAGTTACCCTTTATATTTAGGATTGGATCTGTGTAGGAGGGAAACATTAGAAAACAATTAGGAAAAAACTACTTTTAGTCTTTGAATTGCCTTTTTTAACCTTTATAAAATAGTGTAAAAACAGTAAAATTAAGATTGTCTAGGTACTTTTATACAATTTATGGGTAAATACATAAGAAGTTTACAAAATTGAAAAAGATTGAACAGGAATTGGAATGAAAGCGCTGTGAGCGTACTTTGACAAACCCAGCATCCATTTCCCAAAGAATGTTTCTGTAATTTAAAGTGATCTTAAATGTCTTTAAAAATATATACTGAATCATCCATAATACCATATTCTTAACTATGAGATTATCTTGGCCTCTATTCTTAATTAAAAATAAGCAGTCAGTATTTTCATGTGTTAGGAATCATTGCCTCACTGGTTAAAATGAAAGAATTGATCTCAGTGATCTTTAAGGTCCCTTTCCACTCTGAAAGTATGTTTCTGTGATTGAGTGGGAGGCCAGAAAATGATGACTTTTAGTAAAAGTCTATTAAAAGTTTCAGATTGAATAACTAATATAAGATCCCAATTTTTCCTTTTTTTCATTTTAGATTTGGGGATATTCCCTGCCCAAAAATTTCCTGGAAAATTGACTAGTATTAAGTGTGAGTAAAAGGTGTCCACTTTTTTTTAAGTTTTGATTTTAGTTTTGTCTTGGATAGTATTTGGCAAGATTTAGCCTAGAAATTATGTAGTATTTATTACGTGAGAATCAAATTGCTTTGTTACTGGGCTGGTTTCAAAATTTAGAACTCATTTCTATGTATCAAAATCGTTTTTTGTTTTTGTTTTTTGTTTTTTTTTGAATTTCTTAAATGGTAAATGTACCATTGTGAAATGAAATTGCAACTCCAAAAGTTTACCCTTTTACTAACTGGAGTAAATAGATAATTACAAAGTCTTTAGTTGTAGCCATCACTAGTAAAGAATTTGAAGCCAGGCTGCATAAGCAAGCCTTTGCAGGGTCAATATTGAATGTCATGCCAGTGACACTGGTGTTTCTATAAAAGAAGAAAAAGTCTTCCCTTATATAGAAGCCTTCTGTACTTTGACAGTGCCAGTTCAGGATGGCTATTATGCTGCTCTGCCTTCTACAGCTTGCTGCACCACTCTGTAGTTACTCTGTAACTATACGTTTCTATCTTTTCTGGTTAAACACTCCCTGAAGATGATAAAGATGAGGATGATGATGTGCATACGTCCAGATTATACACATTGATATATGTGTAAGGATTTCCCTTCATCTCAATTTTGCGGGCTGGGCAAAATTCAGTGTGACATATTAACGTACTTCATGATACTTTGGTATAAGAGTAAGTTCACTATTTTTATAATGAACCCAAATTTAAAGGCATTTGTAGTGCATTTTAAAAGGGAAAACTTACCCAAATGTTTTATTTCTACACATTTGTGTATATGTTTGTGTGTGTATAAGCCAGTTAGTATATATGTATATGTATATTACATACATAAAACACTTTATGTTTTTACATACAAGTATGCTTTTATTATACAGATAATAAAGATGGGGGAAGGTTTCTGTTTTTTTCTTAATAGGTGAAGAAATCTTGAAGACCAGAAATTGGATCTTACTGAATTTTGGTGTTCTTTTTATTTTTTTTTTCTTTTTTCTTTTGAAATTATATTGTTCAGCTATGGAAGATGGATTTTTTTTTTAAATAATCCTTTGAATCTCAAGTTCATCTTTAAATGAACTCTTTTTGTTTTTGTTTTTGTTTTTGTTTTTGAGGAGATAACTGAGTCTAGCTGTCTCCAGTCTGGCAAAGGTTATTCGAATGGACTTAATCTCTCAGTAGTTGGGAGATGTTTTAAAAACACGTCCTGTGTTTGAATTGTGGCTGAGAGGTTTCCTTGGCAATGTGAGGAGGAAAGTTCTTTTGGCCTCATTATTATTAATTCATGGATTGAGTGTTGGTTCGACCTACAGGCGTAATAGATTGGAACTCAGTGAAGACACAGATGTTCCTGTTGAGAGCAACCATCTCATGTAAGTGTGGAAATGGTCTTTTCTCATTAAAGGAGTGAACTTTTTTGTAATTTAAGGTATAATAATATTCCTGGATCAGTAAGAAATTAGAAAGACATTGTCAAGACATTTTTTCTTATAATTGTGTACAAGCTTTTGGTTTTTGGATGGAAACCCCTATTTTTGACAACACATGCACATTGTTAAAAAGGTGGAAATGATACAGCCAAGGTGAAATGGCCCTGTAATTTCATCTCAGAGAAAAGCACTGTTATAATAGTTTATCAGGACGTAGTTCCTGTCCAAAGGTTTTTTTCACCCAGAACTTATAAAAAAACATACAGTTTTTTCCCAATACTTGAGTGGTTATATTTTTATATTAAAAATGTAATCTAGAGATTGTGGTTATATGGCATTGCCTTTCTTCCTCCCATAAGCACTGTAGACATTGTCAAGTACTGCTTGTGTTTTTGCTGAGTGCGATTATAAATTCAGAATCTTTCTTAGTATAGTGCTTTAATTAGCTAAAGCCTCTTCGCTATCCTTGCTTCTATTCCCCTGGAACCTTTTCGCATGAAATAGAATTTTTTTTCAACTGGGTGGCCAATTTTTTGTTAATTTCAAGTGCCACTTTTTTCATAAATTGCATTTATTCATGGACTTGCTTGACTTCTGTTCATCTTTTACTCATTCATTTGCCATTATTACATTTAAATATTATGTTTCATGTCTACTGTAATATCAGGTAGAGCAGGCCTCTCATTCTTTTTAAAGATTTTCTGGGGCCAGCCCCGTGGCCGAGTGGTTAAGTTTGCGTGCTCTGCTGCGGTGGCCCAGGGTTTCACCAGTTCGAATCCTGGGTGCTGACATAGCGCCGTTCGTCGGGCCATGCTGAGGCGGCATCCCACCTGCCACAGCTGGAAGGACCCATAACTAAATTATATACAACTATGTACCGGGGGGCTTTGGGGAGAAAAAGGAAAAATAAAATGTTAAAAAAAAATTTTTTTCTTTATTTTCCTCAGTTATTCTATATGATTTTACAGTCTCTCAAGTTCCAGTAATAATACTCATTGAGATTTCGACCTGAATTGCATTCAGTGTCTACAGTTTTGGGGGGAGAAGTAAACTCCTTTAAGCGTCTACTCCATTATTTCTCCATTATCCAGGTCTTCTATGCCTTAGTAGTTTTATAGTTTTTTGGTTTTGTTTTTAATTTAATGTGAGTCTTATACACTTCTTCATTTTCTGTCTATATATCTTCTAGTTTTATTGTGAATGAGACTCTGTCATCTGAATGATTGCTGCTGGCATATAAGGCATTTACTGTTTTTTTCTATCTTCTTATTTTAAATATTTTTTAGTTGATTGTTAGGTTTTCTGGTTTGCAGGCATGTGATCTGCAGATACTAAACTTTTTGCCTCATCCTTTCTAGTCTTGAACCTTTTTTCCCCTTGTTGCGTATGCTGGGCTCTCTGGAACAGTGTTGGATAATAGAGCAGATGCTGTTCATTCTTTGTTTGCTTTGGTGGGCTTACCACTAGTGAGTCAGTGCATTTATGCTAAGGAGGTTCCTTGTAATTTACTAACAGTTTTATCAGGAAGATGTTGCATTTTCGCCTCTGTTTTAAAGCCATTTTAACTTTAAAAAAATACCATTTTAAATCCTTTTTTCTTTTTACCATTTTTTGCTTTTTGAAATCTTAAGATACCACAGAGTTTTTGTTTTTGTTTTTACCCCCCTTTACTCTATTAATGTGATGAATTTCCTTATGTTAAATCCTGCTTAGTCCTGGAATAAACCTTTTTTTGATCGTGTGTTACTCTTTTAATCTGCTGTGGTTCAGTTTGTTTTATTTAGGTTTTATCAGCTGTATCATAAATCATGTATAAAGCGGTTGTTTGAAACTTTTTAAAAAAGCAGTGGAATAGTGCTATGACATGGTTTTGTTCTTCTACTTTTATTGAGTTCTTTTTTCAAGTTAGAATACTTGTGTGATTTTTTTGAAGAATACGTGGAGTACATAGTATACTTTTTGAGACTTTTCATGTCTAAAAACTTCTTCCAAGTGCTGAGATATCCTTGAAATGTAGTTTGAAAGGCTAATTCTAAGGTCATAACCTCTCCTTTAAATTTGGATGCATTGTCTTTTGGCATGTAGAGATTCAGATGAGAAGTCAAATGTCAAGTCTGATTTTCTTTCCTTTGTCATCAGTCTGTGTTTTCCTGGAAGTCTGTATGATTCTGTCTTTACCCTTGGAATTCAAATTTTTACCATATTTATGGTAGAGTAGAGGTGTCTTAAAACTTCTGCCTGGCGTTTGATGAGTCCCTTTTAATATAAAGACTCAAGTTCATCCACTTTAGGGACATTTTCTTGTATTGTTATTTTGTTATTCTACCTGTTCTCTTCCTTCCTTTTAGAATTTTCATTGTGTAGAAGTTGAATCTTCTGGAATTATTTCCACCTTATATACCTTTTCTTTCATTTTGACATCTTTTTGCATTCTGGGAGATGTTCTGACAGTGATATCCTATAATTCAGTTATTGCATTTTTCGTCAGTGTTTATTCTGTTATCTATTCTTCTGTTGAAATATCCTTTGTGGGGAGGAGGCTAGAAATCGGAATTTTTATATTTTTTAAGCTTTTTCTTGTTCCCACACTTTTTCTAGCCATGTATTCATCCGTATCAAGCCGTATGCTTTAAAACTTGCTGAGAGAGCCAGCCCGGATGCCTAGTGGTTACAGTTTGGCACTCTCAGTGTTTTGGCGGCCCAGGTTGGTTTCTTGGGTGAGGAGCCACACCCCCTGTCTGTCAGTTGCCATGCTGTGGCGGCTCACATAGCAGAACTAGAAGGACTTACAACTAGGATGTACAGCCATGCACTGGGGCTTTGGGAAGGGGGGAAAAAAGAGGAAGATTGGCAATAGATGTTAGCTCAGGGCAAATCTTTCCCTGCAAAAAAAAAAAAAAAATCTGAAAGCATGAGGATTTTAAAAGAATTTCTCCTTTTCCCCACATTAGTTCAGGGGTGGCATGGTGGAAGGCCACTTATCATCTTGGCCGCCTCCTTTCAAACAGTTCTTTTCTGTTGAACAGTAATCAGATTTTTCTTGGCATCCTGGATACTTTTTTTTTCTTTTTTCCTTTTAAAACTTAAGAAAACATTATGCATCTTGGTATTGGGTTTTTGCTTGGGGTAGTAGTAATTACTGTCAATTTTTTATCTTTAAATTTCTTTTTTCTTGCCATTTTCTTGAGCAGCAATTAAACCTTTTTTCTCCCCACTATTGAAAGTTAATAAAAGCACACTGTGTAAAATAGATATATGAAGAAGCTGTTCTGTTGAAACATTAGTAAGGGAGTGCCCATCTACTCAAGATTCTGTCTCTCTATGCCCTGCCTGCCACGGAGGGAGTTTTGCAGAGCCTAATTTGAAAAAATTGGAGGGAGAAAACATGCAGTTCATGCTATTTTGTTCCTATTTAACAAGTACCATTTTGTTGTTTGATCAGTATGTTGGGGGTCATCCCGAAACCAGCAACAGATTCATATATGGTCTTTGGGATGTTGGAATGAAATTGACATCCAAACCTTTTTTTCTTTCTAAAATTTTCTCTGTGGAAACCTTTTTCATTCGCATCTGATTAATACTTGTCCTTTTTGCATATATACCGTTATAATTATTTGAATATCCCTTAGAGACTTGATTCCATTGATTTGGCTTTTAAAATTACCTTTTGGTGTATCCTACAAGGCAGAATGTACTCCCTGGGTTTGGGGTCAGGAGAATCCTGCCAGTGGATTGGTGTTGTGTTATTGAAGGTCCAAACCTTGTCCCATTCTGTAGTGGATCAGTGATGGTCACAATTTAAGGCAGACTTAAAATTTTTATTATGCGTATTGCATCGTATTAGAAAATTTAGTGTTATTCTGAGCATAAAACAAAATAATAAATAGCTACCTACATAGTCCTGCCACCCCAGCGGTAACTTCTGCTAACCTTTTAGTCTGTGTTCTTCCAGACTTCTTCCTGTTGCTCCGCATCCGCACCAGTGTTTGGTGATGTCATTGTTTTGGATTTTAGCCATTGTAAAAGGAATTTGCACTTCCCTGATGATGTATGATGTTGAGTATCTTTTCATATGTTTATTTTTCATTTGTATATCTTTTTTAGTGAGGTGTCTGTTTAGATCTTTTGCCCATTTTTTAATTGGTTTGTTTTCCTACTGTTTAAAGTTTTGTTTGTGTATTTTTCATACCAGTCCTTTATCAGTTATGTATTTTGTAGTGATTTTCTCTCAGTCTGTGACTTGTCTTTTTATTATCTTAACAGTGCTTTCACATAGTGGAAATCTTTCATTTTAATGAAGTCCAACTTATTAGTCTTTTCTTCTCTTTTCTTTTTTTGAGGAAGACTGGCCCTGAGCTAACATCCGTGCCCATCTTCCTCTACTTTCTATGTGGGACGCCAACCCAAGCATGGCTTGCCAAGTGGTGCCCTGCAAAACCGGCAAACACCAGGCCGCCGAAGCGGAATGTGCACACTTAACCGCTGCGCCACCAGTCCGGCCCCTATCATTATTTTCTTTTATGGATTGTGCGTTTGTTGTTGTATCTAAAAAGTTATCGCCAGACCCAGAGTCACCTGGATTTTCTCCTATGTTATCTTCTAGGAGTTTTACAGTTTTAGATTTTATATTTAAATCTATGATCCATTTTAATTTTTATAAAAGGTGTAAAGTCTGGGTCTAGATATATTTTTTTTGCATGCAGATGTCTAGTTGTTCCAGCATCATTTATTGAGAGGAGTATCCTGTCCTCACTGAAATTGCCTCTGCCTTTTGTCGAAGGTCAGTTGACTGTGTTTGTAATCTGTAAGTTTCCTAGGGCTGCCGTACAAAGCCCCACAAACCGGGTGGCTGGAAACAACCGAAGTTTATCATCTCCCTGTTTTGGGAACTGTAAGTCTGAAACGGTGTTGGCAGCGTCATGCTCTCTCTGAAGCCCATAGGGGAATGATCTTTCCTTGCCGCTTCTGGTGTTTGCTGGCAGTTGTTGGCGTTCCTTGGTTTATAGTTGCATCACCCTAGTCGCATGGCCCTCTTCTCCCTGTGTGTCTCCGCACCATCTGCCCCTTGTGCATGTGTGTCCCCTTCAGTCCAAGCTGGCAGCATTTCTGCTGTGGTGGTGGATTAGATCTACAAGTCACACAGCTGATGTCATCAGCATACTGTTGTCCAGCCACACACGTGGTGTTCTCTCCGGAGCACACTTGCTCATTTTTTGCAGTATGGATAGGCTGAGAATTTTCCAAATCTTCTGGTTCCTATCTGCTTAGTAGTTCCTTCTTCAGTGTATCTCTTTCCTCTTGTGTTTTGCTATAAGCAGCAAGAAGAAGCCAGGCTGTATCTTCTACACTTTGCTTAGAAATCTGCTCAGCTCCATATCCAAGTTCATCACTTGCAAGTTCTGTGTTCCACTCAACAGAACACAATTCAGCCAAGTTCTCTGCCTCTTTATAACAAGAATTACCTTTCCTCCACTCTGCAATAACATCTTCCTCATCTCCATCTGAAACCATCTGAACTTTTTAGTGTTTATAATCCTAGCAGCAGTTTCTTCTAAGCCTTTTTTTATCAAATGCCTCAAAACTCTTCTACCCTCTACCCATAACCCAATTTCAAAGGTATGTCCACCTTTTAGGCATTTTTTACAGCAGCACCCCACTTTTCCAGTACCAAAATCTGTAATGGGCTGCATATTGTCACATTACATGGAAGCACCATAATTTTTTTAAACAGACTCCAGTTTTTGAACCTTAAGTTTCACTATTAGAGGCAAGATGGTGATGAACTTTCTTATACATTTCTTATGTATTTCTGTCTTATTATTACCTTGCATATTTGTTGATCACCTTAGGATAAATTCTAGAAATGGAATCATGAGTCAAAGAGTATGTAGACTTTAAGGGTTTTAGTATATGATTCGTGGCAGACTCTTTTTTTAAAAATTTTTTTTAACTTTAAAGATTTTATTTTTCCTTTTTCTCCCCAAATCCCCCCGGTACATAGTTGTGTATTTTTAGTTGTGGGTCCTTCTAGTTGTGGCATGTGGGATGCCGCCTCAGCATAGCCTGATGAGCGGTGCCATGTCCACACCCAGGATTCAAACTAGCGAAACCCTGGGCTGCCAAAGTGGAGCGTGTGAACTTAACCACTCGGCCATGGGGCCAGCCCCCAGTGGCAGATTCTCATTCCTAACCTAGGTTGCTGACTTCAAGACTGGTTTTTATCATGGCCTGCTATTCTTGGATTAGGTATTTCAGTGGGAGATAGGATTGAATTTGATTTAATTCATTTCAAGTTGTAGATCAGGGTTTCTGAAACCTGATCTTCTGGTGTAGAAGTTTGTAGAAACCCCTTCCAGATTTTGACGTGTGCTCTGGTCATAGGTTTTCACTTTTGTTTTTGTTTTTTTTGAGGAAGATTAGCCCTGAGCTAACTACTGCCAATCCTCCTCTTTTTTGCTGAGGAAGACTGGCCCTGAGCTAACTTCCATGCCCATCTTCCTCTACTTTATATGTGGGACACCTACCACAGCATGGCTTGCCAAGCGGTGCTGTGTCTGCACCCGGGATCCGAACCGGCGAACCCCGGGCTACTGAGAAGCAGAACGTGTGAACTTAACCACTGTACCACCGGGCCGGCCCCAGGTTTTCGATTTTATGGAAGCTTTCTTGAACACTTTAGTATGGGGGCCCGGCTATGACAGGGACTGGGGAGAGGGAGGGAGTGTTGGTTCTTTTGTGTAAGCACTATTTTATGGAAGAGCCCCGAGGACTTCTTTTCCTCCTTGTTTGTACGTTGGTGTGCAGCTCTTTGGCTGTCATCATTATATAAGCTAGCTCTGCAGGTGTTTTCAGGGGTAATTGTTTCACCTGTTATTCTAGTAAGACAATTTTTCCCACCTACTTATGTGCTTTTGAAAATAACAGAAATGCTTGTGAAAATATTGGAACTTTTATCAGATGAAAAATGTCTTAAATAATCTAAATCCTATTAATCTAAAATGTAGATCATTTGTTGACTTAGCAATGCTTATGTAATTGTATGCTGAAGCAGTATAACAAGCATCATGGAGAATAACAAAAGAAAGAAGGGAGTGGCTATCCTTAACAAAAATTTCGCATTGTACAGGCAGGCCCAGTGGCGCAGCGGTTAAGTTTGCACGTTCCCCTTTGGCGCCCTGGGGTTCACTAGTTTGGATCCTGGATGTGGACATGGCACAGCTTGGCAAGCCATTCTGTGGTAGGTGTCCCACATATGAAGTGGAGGAAGATAGGCATGGATGTTAGCTCAGGGCCAGTCTTCCTTAAAAAAAAAAAAAAATTCACGTTGATGAATATGCACAATCTTCACATAAGAATGAAATATGAATCAATGTTTACAAGGCTCTGTATAGGCAAGGATGTATTAATATAATTAACATTTGGTTTTAACAATGTGATCTCATTAGTCAAGGTGATTTGGAGGAGAAAATTGGAAGAATTTACGTGAAATACTTTAATTCATTGTCTTCTCATTTTAGGATTACACTTGAAAGACGATTTCTGTGATTGAGTTGTCATTTGGAAGATTAAACTCATTTCAAGAGGACTTGGAGCTTGTCCTCGCCTTGAGGAAGCAGTGGCTTGTTTTCAAGAAGCCACTTCTGTTCTAAGGATCTACCCAGCATGTCTAATCAAGGAGAAGACTGCTATTTTTTTTTCTATTCTACATGTACCAAAGTAAGAATTGGCATCTCTAAATCAGTTCTTTCTATGATTTCCCTAATAAAATTTGATAAAATTTTCCCAAAATACTAAATTGTTGTTATGGTTTGTTTTGCTCCTGAGTCACTGGGTTGTATTGCACTTCTAGAAACTGTCGTGGGTTGGAAGTGACTTCTTTCTTCAGATTTCCTGCTGAGTGCTGAAGCCATCTTTCTCATCTACTTTTGTAGCTTTTTCTTTGTCAAAACTTCCTGTTTTTCTTCTTGATTCTTCTGCAGCTCCATTTAGATCTGTCTGCTGTTTTCTGTTGTTAGTTTATGACTAATTCTATAAATGTCTATTTTGTTAGAAAAACTTTTCTTAAGTCATCTTGGTACTATGTTTAAAATTAGCAGTTTTGAGCAAAGCTCTGATCTTATATAGCAGTTTGCACAACAGAATTTTGTTTCAGATTGTTACCATTGTATAAAGTATACAGTCAACATGGAATTATACTTAAATCCTCATCTGTTAACTTACTTTCTGATTTTCTGTCAAAAGTTAGTTATTCAAGTTGGAATGTGTGAAACAGTTTTGAAGGTGAACTGTAAAACATTTTTTTTTTGTAAAACTTATTTTTAAATAGCACCTAATATTCCCATTTGTTTTTTTCAACCCCATCTCTCAGCTTGTGTCACTCATGTTGTCATATCAGGTGAAGGGTACTGTCAAGGAATATGTTGTAGGAAATAATAAATGTGTTGACCTCAGATTGTTCTTGTCATCCGATCTCGTTATTTCCTACCTTGCCTGTCTCTCCTTACCCTTTTGTGTTTGTCTAGATGCCAGGAAACTCTGGATAGAGAGCATTTTACCTGGGATCTACTTCGGTACCACAGTTCTTTTGTGTATTATTCTGTTTGTTCACAGGGTGACAGCTGTCCATTTCGGCACTGTGAAGCTGCACTAGGAAATGAAACTGTTTGCACATTATGGCAAGAAGGGCGCTGTTTTCGACAGGTGTGCAGGTTTCGGCACATGGAGATTGATGTAAGTTTTCAATTTGTATTATGATAAGTAGTCTGGTGTCATGGGCAAATTAAAAACGGACAATGACTTCTTAAAAGTTTTTTAGTTTCAGGTTTTTTTTAAAAAATTATTTTATTAAGGTCGTAATAAACATAAAATTATAAATGTTATAAAATTATAACGTTGTGAAATTTCATTTGTACATTATCATTTGTCAGTCACTATATAAATGTGCCCCTTTATCCCTTATGCCCACTTACCCACCCCATTCCCCTCTGGTAACCACTAATGTAACCCTTCCGGTAACCACTAACCTCTTCGTGTGTTAGTTTATCTTCCACATATGAGTGAAATTATACAGTCTTTGTCTTTCTCTGTCTGGCTTATTTCGCTTAATAAAGTTCCCTCAAGGTCCATCCATGTTGTTGTGAATGGGACAATTCTGTCTTTTTTATGGCTGAGTAGTATTCCATTGTATATATATAGCACGTCATCTTTATCCAATTATCAGTCGATGGGCATTTGGGTTGCTTTCATGATCTTGGCTATTGTGAATAATGCTTCAGTGAACATAGGGGTGCATAAGTCTCTGAATTGTTGATTTCAAGTTCTTTGGATACATACCCAGTAGCAGGATAGCCGGGTCGCATGGTATTCCTATTTTTAATTTTTTGAGGAATCTCCATACTGTGTTCTAGTGGCTGCACCAGTTTGCATTCCCACCAGCCCTGTATGAGAGTTCCCTTTTCTCCACACTCTCTCCAACATTTATTAGTTTTTGTCTTGGGATTATAGCCATCCTAACGGGTGCAAGGTGATATCTCAGTGTGGGAGAAAATGACGTTTTATATAACACGTGGGTTAAATTTTTTTTTAATGATCTAGTGAAATTTCTGTCATTCTTGTAATGCTTGATATCTAGATGTTATGGAGTATGAATTGGTATCATTTTTCTGGAAGGCAGTTTGGTAATATATCTAAAGTGTAAAAATTATATATGTATATTTGGAGAGTATTTGTATTTCTTTGTTTATTTTAAAATAATCTCAAACTTGGAGAAAAGTTGCAAATACAGTATAAAACTTATTTTTCTAAGCCATTTAGGAGTAAATTACTGACATTCACTATCACCTTCAAATACTGTAATGAGTATTTCCTGCAAACAAGGAGGACGTTCTGTTGCATAATCATAATAACCATCAAAATTAGAAAATTAACATTGGTGTATTACCTTCATTTAATCCTCAGATCCCATTCAAATTTTGCCGTTGTACCAGTAATGTCCTTTATTGCAGAAGGAGCAAGTCCAGAATCGAGTGTTGGATGTAGTTGTTGGGACTCTCCAGTCTCCTTCAGTCTAAAACAGTTTTGCTGGCATTGACACTTTTGGTAGTTATAGGTCAGGTATTTTGTGGAATATCCCTCAATTTGCATTTGATACTTCCTCATTAGTAAATTCAGGTTGTGTGTCTTTGGCAGGATTATCTCAGAGGTGATATTTTCTTCATTACGTACCATTAGGTGGCATACAATTTTAATTATTCGTTTACTGGAGATGTTAACTTTAATCACTTCATTAAGGTGATATCTACCAGGTTCCTTCACTAGAAAGTTATTCTTTTTGTAATTAATAAAGTATTTGGTGGAGACTTACTTTGAGACCCTGTAAAATTATTTCATTTCTCATCATACTTTCAATTTTTTTCCAGTTATTTATTTGGATTTGTGTGAACTCATGTTTTCCTATTTTATTCAATCTGTTGTACCCCATTACTATCATTATTTTTTGCGTTCAAATTGACCCAGATTTGGCCAGCAAGAGCCCTCCAATCTAGTTTTTCTGTCCTTTCGATATTTGTCTTTTTTTTTTTGAGGAAGATTAGCCCTGAGCTAACATCTGCTGCCAGTCCTCCTCTTTTTGCTGAGGAAGGCTGGCCCTGAGCTAGCATCCATGCCCATCTTCCTCTACTTTATATGTGGGAGGCCTGCCACAGCATGGCTTGCCAAGCAGTGCTATGTCCGCACCCGGGATCTGAACTGGCGATGCCTGGGCCACCGAGAAGCAGTACGTGCGAATTTAACCACTGCGCCACCAGGCTGGCCCCGTCTGTTATTTTTTGAGCACCTCTTTGCTTTCTGGCCTCAGTAGATTTTCCAGGCTAATCTTGTACTTCTCCTCCTCCAGCCTTGGAATCAGGCATTTCTCCAAGGAGCCCTGGTTCCTTTTAGTGAAGAATGGTATCTAGAAATAAGATTTGGGCTGCCCCTAGAGTGTCACTGATTCCAGGCCCACAGTGAGCAGAACAAGGGAGTATATACATATGTATTCATACACACGTTTGTGTCATTGTTTATTACTTTATGTGCTGAAATCATGAGTTCACGTAGATGCCTCCAGTTCACCAGCACTGCAGGGTTTAGTCTAGGCTTCTCCTTTTCTCTACGTGTGACTCTCTTCTCCGAAAGTGAGAAACTTGGTTTCCATTGTCCTTAGTCTTTCTTATTTGATCAGTCTCCTAGTTGTGTAAACCAATACGGTATCACAGCCTCTTCCTTCCTCTCAGGCTCTGACATCACACATAATGCTACTCTTCCACAGGGACATCTTTAACACTTTGTTTCGATTCCAACACCCCCTGCCAGGCCTATCCCCTTGCCCCACTGGGAGGACTCCTTTCTTACTCTTTGGACCCCAACATCCTACTCTGAACCCCTCTTCTGTCCCATGGATGCCCTTCTCATGTTCTTAGGTTCCGATACTCTGTGTTGGGCAGCCCTTCCATGTGAGATTCTTACTTTCACCCTGTTCTTTCTTCAATTCTGCACCAGGTCCCCGCTCAGGAAGACCCTGCATTGGGATCCCTTCTGCACAGAAGCCTTGCTCACCCTCCTCAGGCTCCAGCACTGCACTAGGCCACTCTCCTATGCAAATGCCCTACTCACCCCTCATAGGTCTGACACCCTGTGCCAGTTCCACTTTGTCACGTGGACACTTTCTTCATCTCAGTCAGGCTCCAATACTATGCCCTGGTCCACGTGCGCTTCCCTCTCCCACTGTGAATACCCTCTTCCCTCAGCCTCACCTAATGACTTTAGACTGAGTTGTTTGAGAGGGGGTGGGGAAAGAAGAAAGAGACTAAATATACAATTTTCATGCTTGGGGTCAGTTAGCTACTCCAGTCTGGGTGCAGATTGGTAGTTTCTTAACTATACTCTATGCTGCCTATCTTCCACATAGAGAATTCCCTAAATCAGCTTTTGGAAATTCGTGTTGTAGCATTGCTGGCAGAGTGTAAATTGGCACAACTCCAAGGAAAGGTATGTCAGGGTCTCTGAGAACATCTCCATTTACAGGTTCTCTAGAAGAACTCATGGGACTCAGCATATAGTTGTATTCATGGCTAAGATTTATTTCAGTGATATAGTGAGGATACACTGTCTGATCATAAGAGAAAAAGACACAGGCAGAGTCTGGAGGAATCCCCTGCGGGTGTCTTTATGGTCTTTCCTTCCCATGAGGAGTCACACAGAGTGTACACTTCCCCCAGCAATGAAAATGCAGCAACATGTGTGGGATGCTTCTGCCCAGGGAAGCCCATTAGAGACTCAGCATATAAGGTTTTTACTGGGGCTGGTCACATAGGCACTCTGTATCTGACACATACCAGAGCTCCAGACTCCCAGAAGGATGCCAGGTTGTTCAGCATAAGCTGTGTTTGCACAGTGATCAATTAATTGACTAAGGACATTCCAAGAGCCAAGTTCCCCCATGCCAGCAAGGACGCTGTCTAAGGATAGCAGATATAGGGCTGCTCTGTTAACTCCTTTCTGCACAGAGCCCTGTTTGGCTGCATGTTTAAAAACTACTAAATGCTTCTTAAACCTTTGTCTCATGTATACTCCTGTGTGCGAAATGAGATGTAAGCAGAATTACTCATTGTAGCATAATTTGTAATAGTAAAATGTGTGAAACAACCTAACTTTCGTTTAAAGTGTATTTTACTACATTACTACAGTGAAGTGCTGGCCTGCAACAAAAAAATTTTAAAAGGGCAACTACTTATTAATTGATAGGGAAAGATCAGGATATATTGTCAGTGAAAAAACAAGGGGGAGAATAAGGTGTGTAATACATTAACAGTTGTGTAAGGACAAAGAGGGAAAAGAATTTATATTTGTTTTTTACTTGTATATGCATTATAAAAATCTCTGGGAGTATAAAGGAGAAACTTAACAGTGACTGTAGGGTGGGGACAGGAATGGGGAGGAGCCTTTTTACTGCATTCTCCTTCTATAGGCAGTTGATTTTCATTATTTGTGGGCTCCATATTTGCTAAATTTTATTGCTAAATTTATTTGGACCCCCAAATCAATACTTGTGGTGCTTTCATAGTCGTTTGCCGACGTGAGCATGGGAAACTTTGAGCTGCCCGAGGCGCACGCTCCCAGCGGAGCCTGAGATCAAGCGAGGTGCCATGCTGCCTTCTTGCTTCAGCACTCATACTGTAAACAAGTGCCCTTTTCAAGGTCTAGTTGGTGCCATCTTTTTTTCCATTGTTGTGCTTTTTCTTGGTGACTTTGCCTTTTGAAATGGTCCCACAGTGCAGTGCTGACGTGCTGTGTGGTGTTCCTGAGCGCAAGAACTCTCTTAGTGCCTTGTGGAGAAAACGCACGCGTTAGAGAAGCTTCACTCAGGCGTGAGTTACAGTGCTCATGGCGTTGAGTCTAATGTCAGAGTCAGTGATATTTAATATAAATACGCAGTCTTTAAACACAGACACAGATAAAATAAGGTTACATATTGACCAGTTGATGAAAATATTGTGACCAGAGCTTGCAGGAACCTAACTCTATTTCCCTTAAAAGCGGTATGGTTCAGCATTCACTAATTCAGTATTGATGGTGACTTCATAGAACATAGCTACTGCAAATAATGAGCATCAGTTGTGTATCTTGAGACCATGTGCTCTAATACCTATTAAAAGTTTAAAGAAATAATCATGTGGGAGAATGTTAAAGTAAAAGACTTCTATACCAAAATAAGTGATTCTCTTTGAGTAGTAGCATAACAGGCATTTATTTCCATTCTCCAAGTTGTCTTCATTGCTTGTGTATTACTTTTCATTTAGAAACAAAATCCAGCAAGTGTTAAACAGATCAAATAAATGTCGTGTGACTCCCCTATATAGAGGCTACTTATAAAAGTCATCCAAAAATTTGAAAATTACTTCCAGGAAAGAAGTAAAAACTTAAGCAAAGACAGACCCAGGAGCAAGGAAGATTGGCTTAGCTTGTGCCTTGAGGAAAGAGTAATTGAGGAATTGTTATTCCTATCTAAAAAACATTATACCTCCCTTTTGGGTGTGATTAATAAATTCTTTGAAAGGTAAATATATTTGCTGTACTTTTGAAAAATAATCAAGGGCTAGCCCCATAGCCGAGTGGTTAAGTTTGCGCACTCTGCTTTGGCGGCCTAGGGTTTCGCTGGTTCGGATCCTGGGTGCAGTCTTGGCTCATCAGGCCATGCTGAGGTGGCATCCCACGTGCCAGAACTAGAAGGACCCACAACTGAAAAAACATACAACGATATATGGGGGGCATTTGGGGAGAAAAAGCAGAAAAAAAGGGAAGAGATTGGCAACAGTTGTTAGCTCAGGTGCCAATCTTTAATAAATAAATAAGTAAATAATCATACATGTGGCAATAAACTCAGGACAGAAAATTTTTAAATAGTTTTTACCAGATTGCCTTTCAGAGGTGTTAAGCTAATTTACTTTTCCGTTATCAGTATATGGGACTGCATCATTCTACATCCCCACCAGCACAGTGTATTATCAAATTATCAGTCTCTGAATATAGTAGATTTTTATCTTTGCTCTTTTTGATACATTTAAGGATCTTTTTGTAATGGTCATTGTTTTTCTCCTCCATATTTTTAAATTTCTGAAGTAATGCTGCTCTTCTTTCCTTGAATTTTAAACTTAGGCTGCTTCTTATGATGAGAGATCCAACATAATGCAGATTATTAATCAGAGGTTACTCTTTTTCTCTTCTTCTTAAGATTGACACTTGAGCTAACATCTGTTGCCAGTTTTTTTTTTCCTTTCTCCCCAAAGCCCCCCAGTACATAGTTGTATATTCTAGTCATAGGTCCCCACCCAGGATCCAAAGTGGTGAAACCCTGGGCTGCTGAAGCAGAGCCCGCGAACCCAACCCCTCAGCCGTGGGGCTAGCCCCGATTAGTTATTCTTATGAAGTGCTTATCAGCTCTTTTTCTCTCTTTATGGAAGTATTTGTTAAAATATATATAGAAATATGCACAAATCATAATCTTAACAACTTGAAGAATTTTCACAAAAGTGAGTGTACTTACTTCACAGGCACTCAGATCAGAAAATAGAACATTTCCAGCAACTCTGTCTTCCCCCTTCGTCTCTTCATTGTCACTAACCTAACCCTCAAAGCTAATCACCATCCTCACTACCCTATCATAGAGAAGTTTTGCCTGTTTTGATCTTTACATAAATGAAATCATACAGTATACACTCTTTTGTGTCTGGCTTCTTTCAGTCAACATCTGTGGTGTTAAGTGTGGCAACAGTTTATTCTTTCTCTACTACACAGCATTCTACTGTATGAATACACTGCAATGTATTTATCCATTCTGGTGTTGATGGAGATTTGGGTTTCCATTTTGGAGCTGTTAGAAATAGTATTGCTTTGAACATTCTTTATACACATCTCATGTATATATTAGAACTAATGTACATATTTCTGTTGGATGTCTGTCCTGTGATCCAGCAGTTCATTCTAGAAGTGCAAGTATTCTTTTTTTTCTCATTCTCTTTCTTAAGAAGTAGCTTGGGAAGGAGAAATACCATCCTTAGTGTGTCGTGTGTGCCTTGCTTTGAGAAGTCACGAATGGGAAGGTTCTTCTCAATGTCTTGAATTCTCAGCTTCAAATAATTACAGTTTATTGAGTCCTTTCTCTGTGCTAATAAGTGCTTTATGTACATTATTTCATTTAATCCTCATAAGAAACCAATTAGATTGCTACAGTTATTCCCATTTTACAGGTGAGGAAAGTGAGACTCAGGTAATGTTTGTCCAACATCACATGGCCAATAAGTAGCATGATAGAGATTCAAACCTGGTTATCTTTGATTCCATAATTTTAATTACTGTATTATCCTACTGCTTTAAATTAAGTGTAGACATTTAGGGGTTACAGCATAAGGGCAAGGAGGAGAGAAGAGCAGATAAACTACTCCCTGCTCCCTTTCTCCCCATCATGCTTCGGGCGCGTCACTTTCAGCAGCTCCTCTTCTCCCTGCTCAGAAGCGTCACGCATGCCTCCGATTTTTGAACCTTGTATGAACTTTGTCTAGAAAACAAATGGCCAAATTAATGCAGGTCACACTTCATTTTTTATTTGAAAAATGTGTTTTTCCCTCTTACAGAAAAAACGAAGTGAAATTCCGTGTTATTGGGAAAATCAGCCAATGGGATGTCAAAAACTAAACTGCGCTTTCCATCACAACAGAGGACGTTATGTTGATGGCCTCTTCCTACCTCCAAGCAAAAGTGAGATTGATTTTTAATTTTAGAAGGATAGTTATGTTTCTGTATCTGCCATCTATATGGATATACACACACACACAATGAACACCTACTATTTGCACTGTACAGAGTACTTTATATATGTTGCCTTTTGTAGTCTCCTGAGAGGATGGTGGTGTTTCCACTTTACGCATGAGGGAACTGAAATATTTACTGTCTAGCTCTTTGCAGAAAAAGTTTGTTACCTGCTCTAGGCTGTCATTTAAAATAAAACTTACACTCTACCAAAAGCTAGTATTTATTTCCAAAGTCCCTTTAAAGTAATATCCTAGTGAAATGATCAGCTATTTAAAAGCCACGTCTGCTATTTGATGAAATTTGATGGCTACATATTTTCACCTCTTTTTAAGGGGAAAAACTAGGCTCACTCCATTCTGGTTTGGTTCAAAAGTATTACCTACTACCTCTTAAAAGCCACTTACTGCTGAGCAAAAAGCCTAGAATTTCAGTATTAAAATTAAATGTCTAGAATTTGCGAACAGTTACTATGCTTCAAGCCTTCTGTTTATTCTATGTTTTGAGTGCCCACTTTGAGTGTGTGTACGTACAGGGAAGTTATTGCCAAAAGCCACATTTTACCTCCCTGGGAATTCAGAACCTAATTGAGGAAATTAGGTAAAAAGACATAAAATGCTTGTAAGGAAAATGCACCAAACTTATCATAGGTGATCGCAGATTTTTGATGAATTGAGACTGTATCTTTATTTTTAATTCATGACTCATTTTGTATGTCCAGCTCTGCTGCCCACTGTGCCTGAGTCACCAGAAGAGGAAGTGAAGGCTGGCCAGCTCACAGTTCAACAGAACAAATTGTCTGTCCAGTCTAATCCCTCCCCTCAGCTGCGAAGTGTCATGAAAGCAGAAAGTTCAGAAAATGTTCCTAGCCCCACACATCCTCCAGTTGTAATCAATGCTGCAGATGATGATGAAGATGATGATGGTAAGTTTTAGCTCACTCTTTAAGGCAAATAAATGACGTGGGTCACTTAGTGAATTAGAATGAGGATTAAAGCTCTAGGCCTGCTTTTAATGGTAAATTTGCCTTAAATGTTGATAATATAGATCAGTTTTCTGAGGAAGGTGATGAAACCAAAACACCTACCCTGCAACCAACTCCTGAAGTTCATAATGGATTACGAGTGGCTTCTGCCCGCAAACCTGGGGTCAATTTAAAACAAGGTAAGAAGAGGCAAGATTGATGCTGGTTTCCGCTCAGAAATCTCACAGCACTAGCGATTGTGTCCTATTTTAAATACTTTTGAAACTTAGTTCACTATCACCACCACCTCCCTCTTCCCTGCCCCCTTTACACATATGCACACTCACACAAACAATTTCTTTTATTCAGAAAACATTTGAATGCCTGCTGTGTATGAATAATATGCAAAGGTGAAAAGGTGCTAGTTCCTCATGTGATTTGTATTTGCATTTCTCAGGTGAATGTTTGAACTTTGGAATAAAAACTCTTGAGGAAATTAAGTCAAAGAAAATGAAGGAAAAAGCCAAGAAACAAGTTGGTGGTAAGTCATTATGAGTTTTGACAAGGATGAATATTGCTAGAGAATAATAATAGGGACACTTATGATAATAAGGACACTTGGCAATAGCCAAAATGAGCAGATAGATTTTGACTTCCGTGGCTTGTTTGAAGTAAAACACAGACTTACTTAAATCATGCTTGCGTTTTAAATTTATTGCAGCCGTGTTTCAGTCTCTTAACTATTCAGAAGTAAGCACATACCATAAAAAACCTGAGAAAACTTATCTTTAAAAATATAACTCTAAAGAACAGCATATAAATCATATTAGAAGAGGAAAAGCTATATTTTTTAGTAAGTGAATTCTTCCTCATGGGGTGCTAGGATTTTCTTCTGGAGCTTGCCTCAGCCTGATTGATAGATTTTTCCAACCTTAAAAATTAAGAGGGTGTGAAAGTAGTCTTAGAGAGAAGAGTCACATGGTTGGTTCTAAGTGCCCTCTTGCTAAAGCTTGTTCTGTAGGAACCTTGGAGTTGTGTTTTGCAGATGACTGAGTATGGACGAAAAGGTTGAATTGACGCATATAATGGCTAGGGTTTCTGAGTCTTCTGACATTTTAGAATAATGTCAGCCTTATTGGTAAATAAAAGTAGATTGAGTGCCTACATCACTCGAAACATTTTTATATTTTATTTTCACGTTGTGTCCAAGGCAGATAAAAAATGGGGATTATCTCCACTCCCCTCCCTGCTACCACCACCACATTTCACTGTAGGCAAACAGGAATAGAGAGACAGAGTGGCTTGTAGTCATCCGCTGGTCTGTGTTGGACTTACCTGGTCCCCAAAACAAGATTTCTCAACCTGTGATATCTTTATTTTGCATAAATTATTTGCTGCTCTTCGACTTGCTTTATTCAGAAGGTTCTTCGGGAGCTTCCAGTCTTGTACTCCAACCTCAGCCCATTCCAGGTCCTGAAAAAGAGAATGTCCGGACTGTGGTGAGGACGGTAACTCTGTCCAACAAGCAAGGTGAGGCATAGTTAGGTCTTAACAGTTGTCAGGCTCCTACTCTTAAATAACTGGGAGAGCAAAATCCTTGGGTGAATTTTACCTTTGATGGATTTGCTGGAAGACTTCAATGTATTGATCATAGAAGGATGAAAAGAAAAGTTAGTGCATTTGACTCTACTATTTAAAAGATTGAAATTCTTATTCTGGCAGCTCTCAGATTTGTGTATATTTAATTGTTACATTTACTGTTTATTTGTATCTATTCAAGAAATTTATTGACTGTCCATTATGGGTAAAGAACTGTGAAAACCTTTTAGGTTACAGAAAATGTGAAAGTCTTTTCCCTTAATAGTTTAAAATCTAGTAAGGAATGTGGCACAGTAATTGTAGTATGCAGATACATTTAAATGTTTGTGCCATTCAAACAACAAAGAATCAGGAAAGAACTCATTTCTGGCTGGAGTGATCAAGGAAGGTTATATGGGAGAGTTGGTGGACTGGAGTGTGGTTTCATCCATCATACTGCAATGTGCAAGGAAAAGGATAGCTTAGGTTTCATTATCAGTTGATTAGAACACAGTCTGTCTTCATCTGCTTGGCTACTATCAATCATTAGGACTGTGCTATTGCCTCCCTGTGGGCTGTGCACTTGGCTATTTAAATTATTATTTAATAGGTTAAGTTTTTTTCTTTTGATATGTTAGTATTCCTTAAGACTGAGGTCAGATTTTCAGGAAGCTTTCTGTGGACTCAGTTACATCAGAGCATACTTTGTACCTATTAGTAGTTACTTGGATACAGAAAAATTGGCTAATGGTAGAGGAATTCTGTTTTTGCCATTTCAGGAGAAGAACCCTTGGTAAGACTGAATCTGTCTGAGAGACTGGGAAAACGAAAATTTTCAGTAGGTGAGATTAGTTTTGTGCATATGTTTTGTTTTATGTTTGTGTGTTAACATGATACATCCTCTAGAACTCAGAATACTGACAAATGCCCTGTCAATATTGATTTGTCAGTCCCCCTGTATTCTTGGCTGGAAACTTAGAAAATTTCTTCCTGTTTTTCACTTATGCATTACACCTTTTATTGAAGTCATAGAAATTTATAATGTTACAATTTAAGTAGTTTATGGCCAACTTTTTAGAAGGTGCTAGGTTTGAAAAACTGTAAAGAATACTTCTGTTTCTATTGACAAGTTGAAATTTGAAGTTTTAGAGGGAAAATTAGTGTCCTGTTATTTTAATTCAGTCCCTGAATTTATTAGTGCTATTTTATATTTAGGGAAGTATTTTGCCATTTTTCTGAATTGTTGTGTCCCTACCCTAGTGTCTGTCTCAAAAGAATTATTTCGGAAATCTTTGACTTCAGAGGTTACCTCACCCTCTTTTTTGTTTTAAAGATTTTGTTTTTCCTTTTTCTTCCCAAAGCCCCCTGGTACATAGTTGTGTATTTTTAGTTGTGAGTCCTTCTAGTTGTGGCATGTGGGACGCTGCCTCAGCATGGCTTGATGAGCAGTGCCATGTCCACACCCAGGATCCGAACCGGTGAAACCCTGGGCCGCTGAAGTGGACGGAGCGTGAGAACTTAACCACTCGGCCAGGGGGCTGGCCTCTTAACCCTCTTTTAAAATGTGGTTGCAAATATGAAATCTGTGTAGTGTTTTCTTTAACACCATTCTCACTCCCTGACACATTTTAGGTAAAAAATTTAGAAATAAGCTATTTTAATATCAGCATACGTGTAAACTTTGTGATTTTTGATTTAATATTTAAATTATAAGTGAGAGGAAAGAGGAAGTTATACTCTGTGTAGGGTCTTTCAGGTTTTTAATGGGATCCTGCAAAGATTATATCTTCAGTCAAGCACCCTGAAAAACAATTTTTAACAACGTGTGACGTTTAAACAACTTGTAACTAGCAGATGAATGTAATAAACCAAGAGTCAGGAAACTTGGTTCAGGTCTGGCTCTGTCACTGACTGGTGACTGGGGTGAAGTAGAGTCTCTGGCTGCCTTAGATCTCTTCTCTGGAATTGAAGAGAGGGCCTGTTTGGCCTTTGCAGTCTTCGTACCACAAGAAAATTTAAAATTTTATGATTCCTTTGCTCATTTCCTAATCATCCCAGATATGTTTAACTACAAATTTACCTAGAATTCAAACAGTTGGCCAGTTATGATTTTTTTCATGTGATTTTTTTTCCCACATATTCCTAATTCTGAATTTCAGCCTTAGCTAGGGCTTACAATTCTCCATTTGTGGTTCTGGTCAGTTATTTGATAAATGTTAATTTGGGCATTCTAATTTTTTGTCCCTTTCCTTACCACTCCTTTCTGGGACATTTTTATATCTTTTCTAAAACATTGAGTTCTAAGGAAGCCAGTGAACAGACACACCATGTAAATGCAGAAGACTTAAAAGATTATTCTGTGTTGTCTGTTTTTGCTTGTGTTTCTTAATCTTGCTGAAGATTGCCTTGAACTCTTTATTTATTTGTTTATTTATTTTGGCTGAGGAAGATTGTCCCTGAGCTATCTGTGCTAGTCTTCCTCTAGTTTTTGTATGTGTCGTGCCGCCACAGCATGGCTTGATGAGCAGTGTGTAGGCCTGCTCCCAGGATCCAAACCCTCAAACCTCAGGCCGCTGAAGCAGAGTGCGGGAATTTAACCACTGCGCCCCTGGCCCGGCCCCCGACTTGAACTCTTAAACTGAGTTCCCTCTGTTTGTAGGTGGTGACAGCGATCCTCCATTAAAGCACAGCCTCGCACAGAGGCTGGGGAAGAAAGTTGAAGCTCCAGGAACAAACGCTGACAAAACACCAAAGAAAGGTACCTTTGTTCTAATATACTGTGTGTGTGAGTGGGAGAGAGAGATGCTGCCGTTGTCTCTTGTAACGTTAACAAGTGTGGTTTGTCATTCTTTTTGTTCAGGTAAATTAGATCTGGTGTCTGCTTTATTCGTTCAAGAAACACTTGAGTGCCGCCTCTGCTAGTTTGTAGGTAGATGCCTTTGGATAAAATAAACACCATCACAATTCTCAGGAGCTTATGGTATAATGGCAAATAGGAATACTTAGGTATATTTTCACAAATTCTGTGACAAAGAAAGTACACAGTATTGTGGGAACATGGAAACAGATAGGAAGAGCACCTAATCTTTTTTTTTTAAATTGTTTTATTTTTTCACCTTTTTTTCACTTTTCTTTTTAGAGGTAACATTGGATTATAGCATTATATGAAGTTCAGGTGTACATCATCATATTTCGATTTCTGTGTAGACTGCATCGTGTTCAACACCCAAAGACTGATTGACACCTAAAGACCTTCAAAGGGCACCTCATCTTACCATGAGTCAGGGACAGGTTCCCAGAGGAAATGATGTTGCAGCTTAGACCTGAGATGGGATTTAGGTGAAGGTTAAGCTGAAGGCCGGAGGCTGTGTTTAGGCAGAGAGAAATAACGCAAAGGTGCAAGCCAAGAAACATGATGTGCTCAAGGACTGATGTGGCTGAAACGTAGAAGTGGGGTGAAGAGCAGGCTGACTGGAGAAGAAGAGAGACTGGGTGGTGTGGAAGCCTTTTAAGCCACATTAGACAGTTTGGGTTTATCCTGAGGTAGTAGCACACCGTGGAGAACTTAGTAAACACGCATCAGAGGCTCAGGTTTGCGTCTTAGAACCATCATCCTGCCTAAAACATGGCGAAGGGTTAGAAGGGGGCAAGAGTGCTGTCTGGGATTTGAGTGAGCAGGCTGTGAAAATAAGCCAGACAAGAGGAGTTAGTGGCACAGATTGAGTATTCTAGAGGTTAATGTGGAGAAATGTGGACTAAATTGAGAGAGATTTGGGAGATAGGATGATTTGATAGTTGAAGTTATATTTATAGAAAGAAGTCAAGGGTTGGATTTTTTTTCCTTGTATGGCTTGTAGTGAGACATTCGTGTTAATTTCTAAAAAAATAGGTGTTTTTTTCCTAATCATTGTGTTTCGATTTAACTTCTCTTGAAGATAAGAAACTTCTTTCCACTTTTTCTCTAGCCCAAGAGGCTTTGATGAGTAGATGTTCTTGTTTGGGGGCTTTCTTGCATCCTCAGAGCAAATAGAAGTTACTCTTTTTGTGGGGCTGGCCTGGTGGCCCAGCGGTTAAGTGCACACGTTCCTCTTCGGTGGCCCAGGGTTTGCCGGTTCAGATCCCTGGTGTGGACATGGCACCACTTGGCAAGCCATGCTGTGGTAGGCGTCCCACATATAAAGTACAGGAAGATGGGCATATGGGTGTTAGCTCAGGGCCAGTCTTCCTCAGCAAAAAGAGGAGGATTGGCAGCAGTTAGCTCAGGGCTAACTGTCCTCAAAAAAAAAAAAAGTTGCTCTTTTTCTTTGCAGCCAAATTCCCTTCCTCCTCGCCTATCAATCATATTGAAGACTCTCATAACTAAGCATATCTCAAATTGATTTAGGGGTAAACAAACCTTTTGATGCCAGTATTTTAGAAAGTTGTATAAAACAAAATTATTTCCCTAAATTAGGTAGTTTTTGCTTTTCAGATGTAAAAGATTGTTTTTTAAGCTTTCCAGAGTGCTCTAGGGAATCCATGACTTGCCTATGTCTGTACTGCGGAGAAGAATTTAAGACATGAAGAGATTTTTTAAAAGCGTTTGTGGGGCCAGCCCCGTGGCCAAGTGCTTAAAGTTCTGTGTGCTCCGTATTGGCGGCCCAGGTTTGCAGGTTTGGATCCCAGGTGCGGACCTACTCCACTCATCAGCCATGCTGTGGAGACACCCCACATACAAAAAATAGAGGGAGACTGGCACAGATGTTAGCTCAGGACTGATCTTCCTCAAGCAAAAAAAAAAGAGAAAGATTAGCAATGGATGTTAGCTCAGGGTGAATCTTCCTCACCAAACAAAAACCAGCATTTGCATTAGAAGACAAGTATAAGCCTAATTTGTGACCTATTGTAAAAGACATTTGACCTATAAAGGGTCTCTCTTCAACATTTGGTTTTTTAAAATCTTCTTTTTACAGTTCAAGTTTCCAAGTCTCTGAAGGAGCGATTAGGCATGGCAGCTAGTCCAAACAATGAGGAGGCAGCAGGTAGGTAAACCCCAAGACCAGCTTCTAATATTTTTTTCTTACCTCAAGAATCTTTACCTTTTCTCTGATTTACCTATTGAGTTAGGTTAGGGCTTGTGCTTTCGTGTGTGGGTGGGTGGATGGGTGGGTTTTTTTTTTTTTTTAAGTGATTACTCACTAGTATGAATTCTCTTTTCGTACTTAAAGATGGCAAAATGATTGTTCATCATAGCATTAATTTGTAGGAAATTAGAAACAACCTAAATATCCAACAAAAAGGAATTAGATTAAATTAAGGTAGTTATGTGCTAAAATAATTGCTGTCATGAAAAGTCATGTTCTGAACAGTGATGATATGGAAAACTTCTTGCATTGTGTTGAATGAAGAAAGGTGACACATCGCTTTTGACCTTTTGACTTAGGACACATCGGAATCATTTTTGGATAAAGTTAATTTTATTATAGACTCTTATTCTCAGGAAAAATGTCCATATGCATGAGATGATGCTAGTTTGTAAAAGATAAAATTATATGCCTAGAAAATGCAAAAGACTACGCAAAATATTAACATTGGTTTTATCTGAGTATTGAGGTTTTAAGTAATTTTAATTTTCTTCTATATGTTCTTCCTGTACTTTAATGTTTAAACTTTTTAAATTGCGAGATATAACCCTGTAAGTGTATGTGTACAATTTAAAGACTAATAAAATGAACATCCACGTACTCAACACCCAGCTTTCTTATATGTTGCTGGATTCAGTTTGATGCGTTTTTGTTTTGTTTAGTTTTGTTTTGTTTTGTTTTTGTTTTTTGAGGAAGATCAGCCCTGAGCTAACATCTGCTACCAAGCCTCTTTTTTTTTTTTTTTGCTGAGGAAGACTGGCCCTGAGCTAACATCCGTGCCCATCCTCCTCTACTTTTTATATGTGGGACGCCTACCAGAGCATGGCTTGCCAAGCAGTGCCATGTCCACACCCGGGATCCGAACCGGCAAACCCTGGGCCACCAAAGTGGAACATGCGCACCTAACCACTGTGCCACTGGGCCAGCCCCTATTCTACTTTTTTAATGTCTTCATTTTGATGACATTTGGGTAGGGTAGGGGAAAAGGGTCTCCCTGTCACCACTCACCTTGTCCTTTTTGGAGTGGTAATTTTGAGATCAGTTTACCATCTTGAAATGGAAGAATTCTTATTTTAAATACCTAAAGAGGGAGCCAGCCCCGTGGCCAAGTGGTTAAGTTCGCACGCTCCGCTTCAGCCGCCCAGGGTTTCACCGGTTTGGATCCTGGGTGCAGGCATGGCACCGCTCATCAGGCCATGTTGAGGCGGCGTCCCACATGCCACAACTAGAAGGACCCACAATTAAAAATACACAACTATGTACTGGGGGGCTTTGGGGAGATAAAGGAAAAGTAAAATCTTAAAAAAAAACCTAAAGAATTAATTCAGTAAGTGTTTGAGTGCTTCCTGTGTAACAGGTACTGTACTAAAATATTGCAGATAAGTATAGTTGCTGTTCTCACTAAGTAGCTAGCTAGTATGGTTGGAAATACAGGCAATAGCAGTGCTATGTGATTGGAGAAACAAACTAGATTGGAGGGTGTCAGGTTCCGAGCTGAAGTCAGTTAAAACTAGGCAGCAGGAGAAATGCTTGCTAGGGAATATTCCATGTAGAAGGAACAGCATATTCAAAGGTTCAGAGGGTGAGACAATATACTGTGTTAAAGATTGTAAAGGGATATTTTTTGGTTTTGCTCTTTCATTACAAGCTGTTATTTAGTGACTAAATACGTGTGTGTGTAATCTCCAAATTCTTGTTTTTTCCACATCACTTCATTATTTCTTTCTTTAGCCCTTCAGGCATATCTGTCAAGTGTGAAATTCACTCTTTAGTTTAAACAGATGTAGGAAGATTAACGTATCATTAAAAATAGCTCTTCAGGGGCCGGCCGTGTGGCCGAGTGGTTGGGTTTGCGCGCTCTGCTTCGGCGGCCCAAGGTTTCACTGGTTTGGATCCTGGGCACGGACGTGGCACCGTTGGACCATGCTGCGGCAGTGTCCCACGTGCCACAGCTGGAAGAACCACAATATACAAAAAAATGTACAACTATATACTTGGGGGCTTTGGGGAGAAAAAGGGAAAAATAAAATCTTTAAAAAAAAAAAAGATAGCTCTTCAGTGTTATACCCATCTCTGGGCCTTTCCCATTTTTCTTCTGTCTTGTCACCTGTTTTACCTCCTTTTCATCCTTTAAATGTCACTTAAGTATTACTTCCTTTGAAAAGCTTCCCTTAACCAACTCCTAGACGGAGGTTGGTATTCTTGCTATATGCTCCTCTATAGCATTATACTTCTTTATCAAAGCTGTTATCATTACCATACTTTGTTGTTTCTTAATTATTGGTCTGTTAGACTGTAAACTACATGTGGGCAGGGATTGTATTTTGCTTATCATTATATTTCTGGCACAGTGTCCAGCACATGTTTATATCCAAGAGTGAAGGGAAGAATTAATTTATTGCAATTTTTATTGGTAAGATTTATAATGACAAGTTTCTCCAACCTAGTAAATGGCTTTCAGGTTTCTCAAGAATAAGCTTTTGAATAGAAATCCAAATCAGCAATTTTTGCCTCCTAAGAGTTTTCTTTGAGGGCCACTACCTTAAACATGTAATATTCTAAGATTGAGATTGAAGCAAATGTACTTTTGATCATTTTAATTGCATGCCTAAATGATACCACTCTATTGGATTCTGTCCTGATCCAAGAATAGAAAGATCATAAGTCATTAAGAGATGAACTCCAAGTACAGTGACTTGTTTTCCTCCCATGAACACAGAGAGAGTTACTAAAGTTGGTGAGATCCACGTGAAGACATTAGAAGAAATTCTTCTTGAAAGAGCCAGTCAAAAACGTGGAGAATTGCAAACTAAACTCAAGACAGAAGGACCATCAAAAGTTGACGACTCTACTTCAGCAACAAGAAGCTCCTCCACTATCCGCATCAAAACCTTCTCTGAGGTCCTGGCTGAAAAGAAACATCGGCAGCAGGAAGCAGAGAGACAAAACAACAAAAAGGATGTAACCTGCATCAAGCTAAAGACTGATAGTGACATGAAAAAACCAGTGGTTTTGCCACCCATCGTTGCCGGCAAAGGACAGTCAGAGGAGCCTGCGGGCAGATCAAAGTCTATACAGGAGGTGCACATCAAGACGCTGGAGGAGATTAAATTGGAGAAGGCGCTGAGGGTGCAGCAGCGCTCTGAGAGCAGCGCCAGCTCCCAGCCTCAGCCTGAGGCCACCCCGGGGGCCCGACGGCTTCTCCGGATCACCAAAAAAACAGGTAACCAAAGAGCTTGGTCTGTAGTGCCGCTTCCCCACATCCCAGGTCAAAGAGACAGTGGTTCCACAGGATATTCACAGGAGTTCTGTGAGGACCTTTCTTTATGTAGATAACCAAAAACCACTGGATTAAGTAAAGGTAAGCTGTTTCTTTACAGCAGCATATATAATACATAGAACTTTGATATTTTAATGTACATTTGGAAACTATGAGGACTAGTGGACTTCATCTTCAGTTGTCTTTACCCTATGCTTCTTATCGTTACTTTCATTAAGAAAAGTTTTAATTTCATCTGTCATGAAGTTGCCCCCTAAATGAAATAACCAGTGATTTGTTTACTGTGAATGTAGGTGTAAAAGAAGAGAAGAAACTTCAGGAAGGCAGTGAGGTTGCTCCTCAGAGCAGTGTCACTAGAGAGGTGAGTTTCCTTAAAATCACTTTATAGTTTCGATCATGGCAGGCAAAGGCTAGATGAATGGTAAAGTGTGCTTTTTAGTTTTAGCTTATGATAAATTTCTGTTTAACACTTCACTGGTCTGTTAGGGTAAACAGTCTTTCACTTACCCTTACCATTTTCTTTTTTTGTAAACAGTATTTTCTTTTTTTTTTTCTTTAGAGATTGGCACCTGAGCTAACAACTGTTGCCAGTCTTTTTTTCCTGCTGCTTCTCCCCCAATTCCCCAAGTACATAGTTGTATATTTTAGTTGTGGGTCCTTCTAGTTTGTGGCATGTGGGACACCGCCTCAGCGTGGCCTAATGAGCCATGTCCGCGCCCAGGATGCGAACTGGCGAAACCCTGGGCCACCAAAGCGGAGCACGCACACTTAACCACTTGGCCATGGGGCCGGCCCCAACCCTTACCATTTTCTAAGAGAGTTTTCTATACTATGTATATCAGTGTTCTCTGCTTTTGTAAATTTGTTTTTAATTGGTCATTAATTTTTATTTATTTATTTTTTTGCTGAGGAAGATTGTTGCTGAGCTAACGTCTGTGCCAATCTGCCTCCACCTTGTATGTGGGACGTCGCCACAGCATGGCTTGATGAGTGGTGTGTACGTCCGTATCCAGAATCCAAACCTACGAACCCCGGGCTGCCGAAGCTGAGCATGTAAACTTAACCACTATGCCACTGGGCTGGCCCCTCTCTTTTTTTCTTTTTGGCTTGAGGAAGATTAGCCCTGAGCTAACACTTATGCCAGTCTTTCTCTACTTTGTGTGTGGGATGCCACCACAGTGTGGCTGACAAGCGGTGTGGGTCCACGTCTAGGATCCGAACCCGCAAACTCAGGCCAGTGAAGTGGAGCGCGCCAAACTTAACCACTATGCCATAGGGCTGGCCCACCATTAATTTTTTAAATCAGGTTTTTTTTGCCTTTGAGAATAATGCCACTCATCGTATAAAAGTTGGGAATTTTTATTTACAACCTAGATATAACCACTATTAGCTTTTTCATGGATTTCCTTCAAGCCTTTTGTTTATATGCACGTGTGTGAATTTAACTCATATTTAGAACATAACTGAGAACTCTCCAGTGTATCAGTTTGCAGCCTGCTTTTAACTTTACCGTATTACCGTTTGTTTTTACTGGCCAAATAGTGTTTTCTTATACAAATATAGTCTGTTTCTGGACATTTGTTTTATACAATTAAGATAATCAACATCTTTATTACATGAACCTTTGTGCAAGTGTCTGATTATTTAGGAATCAGTTATATTAGACTTAGAGTTGTGGTTGTCTAGCCTGTAGAATGTGAGTTTCTATTGTTCCAGACACCTTTAATCTTTCATCTTTAGCTTAATGTTTTTTATTTAATATCAAAGAGCAAAAGCTCTTGTATTCTCGATCATGTGAAACTCTACTTGACTTAGATGTTAGCTTGGTAACTTATAAAGAGTAATTATCGTATAGGTTATTTTAGAGGTAGTAGATTTTAATTCTGTCATTTAAATTTGTTCGTAGGCTTCAGATGAGACCACAGGAGTTGGCATCACTAAAATTCAAGTGAAGAGATGTGAGACCGTGAGAGACAAGCATATGCAGAGACAGCCAGAGAGGGGAGCCTCACAGAAGGAGAAATCAGTTTTGACCCCCCTCTGGGGAGATGTAGATGCTTGCAATACCCAGACAGCAGAGAAATCAGCGCTCACTTCTGTGCCAGGCATCACACGGCACCTGACAAAGCGGCTTCCCACAAAGCCATCCCAGAAGGTGGAAGTGGAAACCTCAGGGATTGGAGACTCAGTACTGAATGTGAAATGTGCAGCACAGACTTCGGAAAAAAGGGGTAAAGGTGAGCATTTTTTCTAGTGTGTCTTGCTTTAGGATCTCAAAATTACCAAGTTTCAGTAATTCCCTGGTGATGGTTGAATTGAATTTCATTTGCCTTGTATTCTGGTCACACAGATGGATAGTAATATTTCTGGTAATTCTGTTTAAAAAGACAAAACTAGATGAGTTCCTTTCTCAGAATTTAAATTGCTGTTTCAAAAGCTTTGTCTAAAACTTTCCATGGTGCATCTTTCCTCTGGTTTTGAAGAAGAAAAACACCAGGGAATAGAAGTGCGGTGGCAAATTCAAGAGCCACTGAAAAGAATTGAGTAAGTATCTACATTATGGCCATTTGTAGTGCACATTGTGTATGGATCATTTTCAGTCTCTTTTTTTCTTTAATTATTCACGGTATTTCTAGTACTGTGAAGGAATTTTGACATTGCGAATTATTCTCCACATAAAAGAGGGCTTATTCCAGCTAGTAATCAGTTATTTTCTGTCCTTTGTAGCTAAACCCAAAGTGAATGTGAAGCCATCTGTGGTTAAAGTTGTCTCATCTCCCAAACTGGCCCCAAAGCGCAAGGCAGTAGAAGTCCACCCTGCTGTCATTGCAGCTGTGAAGCCCCTCAGCTCCAGCGGTGTCCTGCAGGAGAGCCCGGCCAGAAGAGCAGCTGTGGTAAGAAGTGGATCCAGCTTGAGGGTGCTGACGTCTGTGGAGGAGGGAAGGGGCCCGCGCTCTGTTAGCTCACATTCTCTCCCTGTGAATCCTTCCTCCCATTTCCTAAGCATTGTTATTGTTTAGGTTGTCATTGTGTTTACGTTTACAGTTAGACATTTACGGAGGCACAGGATGGCATTTTTTTTAAAGCTAAGTTTTGGGTGCTAAGATATTTTGCTTATTTGTCCCCTCAACCTTTAAATTATTTATTCTTGGATTCCCAGGCTTAAAAAATGATAACCATGATTCTAAGAAGGCAGCAAAAGAAAATGAATACACTTAAATGAAAAAGCCTGACTCTCCCACTGAATTACCTCACTTTTACTTTTGTAGGCTGTTGTCCCACTGCTCTCCGAGGACAAATCAGTCACTGTGCCCGAGACAGAAAAACCTAGAGACAGGTAACACCTACAGTTCTTTTTAACCAAACTTTAGGCCACTGTTATTGTTTATGCTCTCTATAGAATAACACTGCTAAATAACTTTAGACATTGACAGTTTAGCCACATCTGAATAAATCTGCTAAACATCAAATTAATTGCAAGAAAGCATGATACTCACAGTTGCTATCCTTCATTGGTGCCATTGTTTATATTTTGCCTCTATTATTTAAAAAATGTTTTAAACACCCATCTGAATTCTGCTTTAAAGGATGAAAATACTTTGTCGTAAATCAATAAAACAATGCTTTGTGTGTCCTCAGAAACACCTCTTGGCTAACTCTTTGTGTTCCTGAGACTAGTAGTCCAACCAGCCGTTGGCAAAGCGCTGTTTTCTAACCGTCTTTGGGGCTTTTCTTACAGTTTTGTGCTGCCTCCGACACAGTCCTCTTCAGACCCCTCCCCACCAGACGGATCTGGCCCCTCCTCATCCCAAGTGGCCACGAAAACGCGCCGACTCAGTTCTGCCTCAACAGGAAAACCCTCACTCTCTGTGGAAGATGATTTTGAGAAACTAATATGGGAGATTTCAGGGGGCAAATTAGAAGCTGAGATCGACCTGGATCCTGGGAAGGATGAAGACGACCTTCTGCTTGAGCTGTCGGAAATGATTGATAGCTGAAAGTGGTGGCGGTAGAACATTGCAGACAAACGAAAACAAAAACAAAAACTCGCCAAAAAGCTGGACTCAGTTTCATCTATTATAATATTTACCCAAGATGATCATTTCTTTAGTCTAGAATTTGCCCCAGATCAGAAGTATACCTCTGAATTATCTGTATGTGTCCTGGATTTCTTGGGGTCAGATTTTTAAAGTCCCTTGATAAGCATTTTGTCCATTTGATGCCATTGTTTAGCATCTTTGAGAAAGAAGTTATGTCTTACCCCTCTCTCCACAGAACGAGTGAGAGGGAGAGCCAAGCGAAAGGGTGCCAGAGAACTCAGTGACGCCTTGAGGTGTTTGTCAGTTTGGTTTTTTTCCCCCCTTTGTTGTATTATTCCTTTTATGTATTGTCTTAATGTACTTAATATTACCTGAGTTTGAAAAGGATGAAGACAGCTGCTACCATTAAGGACCAAATTTCACGCTACCACTAAACAACAACAAATGCACTCAGTCTGTGTAAAATTGTATGTGTTTTTAAAGGTATTTGGAGATTCAACTAAGCTTTAGAGAGGCCTGAGCAGCTCAGGAAGCCTGTAATCTGGACGTAATTTTTTGGACGTGACTTTCAAGCTTCTGCTGCCCTGTAAGCCTCTGAAGAGCAATAGCTAATTTATTATTACTGTAATTTTTTAAGGCTTTAAAGTGCCTCAGGGGTCCTCTGAAACTAATTGTCTATTTCTGGGATTCCCTGGATTCTTAATAAGAGATGGTGACATAATGATTAGAGGAATTCTTTTTTAGCATGAAAGTTGTCCCGTCTCTTCTTCAGTACTTGCCTCCTTTATCACAGGGATAAGAATTGGTTAATTTTTTATTTTTAACTCTCCCTGCGAACTCTTCTTGCCCAGTATTTATTTGATGCCCTTTAACCACCTGAGGGGAAAATGAACTTACTCAAGCTGCCGCTGTTTGACTGTGGGCTGTGGCAGTGCACTGAGGCGCACTGCAGCGGGGTTGTTGAGGCGCTCTGGGGTGTATTGTATGCCTGCCAGTTTTCTTCGTTTCTGAATTGAATTTTCTTTTCTTGATGTTAGTCTCCTTCATATCACCTCAAGGTTTAGACTTGTGAAGGGACAAGTATGATGGAGGTAATAGTCTTGAAAGGAGACGTATTGTACATAGCCGGAAGGAAGAGGAAAGGAGGACTTTTCCATTTTGGTATTTTGCTTTAGGTGGCCAGTTTTGTTTCTCCTAGGGAAATCGGACCCACCTGTCATGTTGGCTCCTAAGGAACTGCTGTTGTGAGCGGCTCTTCAAGAGTTGAACTTCATGTGGCCTTGTCGGGAATATGGAAAAGGAAGAAAGCCACAGGACTGCCCATTCAGTCTTGGGAAGATCTGGATGATTCTGCACAAACAAAAATGACTTGAAATTTGTGTATAGACACCTCTCTACCAATCCATCTTCAGCTGACTGAATGTTGTATAATAGCCCTTCTCCAAAGCAGGGGTGGAATGTTCTGGTTTCACCACAGATTTTTCTACTTATTTCATTTTTGGAATCGGCTTATAGATTCCAGATCCCTTTTGTATATAACCTTTATTCTTTCGCTTTTTTAAAAATAATTTTGTTTCATATTTAAAGCCCTTGTATTAGTCAATGATTCATGTTCAGCATTATTTGAACCGTTTGCCATTACAGAAAGAAAGACTTATTTGTGTTTTAAATAAAACTGGTGTAGGAAAGTCTTGACTCGTGAGTTGAGTAGTCATACATCATGTTAACCTAGCATCTGCCTCAGTAGAGGCCCCAATCAGAATGTTGTTGGGCGTTGGTTACTGCTCCAATTTCACAGATACTATTTGGCTTTAGAAACCTGTTACAGGGACATACTGCCAAAATTACCCACACGGATGCTCAGTTTTAGACATAGATTCTTTCAGTAAGAATGAATATTATTATATGAAGATTTTTTCCTGACACTGATACCTAGCTATAATTTTTTAAAAGGAGAGAGGGTTTAGAAGTGATCTTAGATGTATTCAGTAATTTAGAATTTTCAAGCATGAAGGCATATAAAATATTTAACTCAGGAAAGTCCAAGTTTTTCCAGTAGTGCGCAATTTTTTGTTATGGGAATACATTACAAATTTGTTAGCTACCAAAGAACATAGGTTTTTCCAAATGATAGTCTAAAATTACAGTCATGCGTTGCTTGACAACAGGGGTATGTTCTGAGAAATGTGTCGTCAGGTGATTTTGTCGTGGTGCAAACATCATAGAGTGCACTTAGACAAACCTAGATGGTGTAGCCTACTACACACCTAGGCTGCATGGTACTAATCTGAGGGGCCCACCGTCAGATATGCCGTCTGTTGTTCACAGAAACATCATTAGGTGGCACATGACTGTAGTCCCAACAAAGTGAATCAACTTTTCACAAAAAGCAAAACAAATTGTGTATTCAGTTTTGAGTGATGATGGCTTTTAGTTTTTAGCAGTAAGAAAAAGATCCAAATGTTGCAGTGTGGCCATAGCCAGAAATTGCAAGATAGTTTGCGACTCATATTTGTCTCGAGATAATGATCACTAAAGTTCTGACCTTAATCTCAAATTCCAATGGGTCTTCTGTCTCATGTGTCCAGAACATAATTTATTTTCATCTCAACCAGTCTTTGACACCATGATAGGGATAAGACTGATGTTTAATAATTACAGTTTCCGTATTAAAGCTTCTCCTATGTTGGTCACAGTTCCATGATCCTTTTCTAAAATTGTGGGTTCATTTTGCAGAATATTTCTGCAGTTCTTTAAAATATTTGCTTCCAATTTGTCAGCAACAGGAGCTGTGTGATCTCCAGTTGCTGTTTAACAGGCACACTATTTTAAACTAACACTGAGTACTTATTATGTACCTCTTAATTCACATATCCATTTTCACACTAAGTCCTACACTGCATTGGAGAGCACTGCTTTTTATCTCCAATGGAGTGTCACCATGTGTTCAGATTTAACAGTGAGTGTATTCTTAGTGCAATTGGGTTTGATTCATTGAACCTTTCAAAAGCTCTTTTTCCTTAAATCTGATCTTCAGAAGCTGCTCAATAAATTATGAAAGTTTCCACAACCCACACATCTGACTATGTTAATCTCCAAACTGCTTCAATTTCTTTGAATTTGCAAAGTGATGTTAGTTAAGGGCTTGAGCACAAAGAAAATACTTGACCATTTTCTTAACTTTGTACAATAAAATGGGCAAGGAGTAAGCAATGACCCTAAGTAGGAACAGCAATCCAGAATTTATATTTTAAAAATGAGACTGAGTGGAGCTGTCAGTAATGTATTTAATTTTCTTGGATGTAACTGCAAAGATGTTGGAGAGTCTGAGTCTGTGGTGGTGAGCAAAAAGTAGTGGACTAAAACTTGGTATTGCCTGTCTCTGGGTTTTTTGATCTTTAGACTGATTTGCCCTCAGGAGTAAAGCAACAGCCTTGTAGAGTTAAGAGTAAGGGTAAACAGAGCCAAGATTCAGACTCCAAAGAAGGCAGAAAAGGGAGAATGCTCAAATAAAGCACTTGTTTGTTGAATAAGTGAATGAGTGAAATACGGAATTGGATGAATCAAGAACACGAGGAGGAGGAGGAGGAATTTCAAGGGGAAGGAGAAGCAAAATGGAAAGAGTATATGGTTAATGAGGTCACTGGTTTGCTTTGGGAGCTCAAGGAGGGTGGTCAAATCTAGAAAAGCTGTGAGGAAAAGACAGTGGCATAACTGCCACAAAGTATTTTGGACTCCCATCCCTCGAAGAGGCTCAGATTAGAACATCATGAATTCTATCTATGATTAAACACTACTGGCCACTAAAGATAGATGGGTGTAAGGCAAACCCTGCCCTTGAAATACTTAGGAAATGTTTTTAAGAGAAAAGTAACAAGAATGAAGTCGGTGCAAGTAATAAGTGGATGATGCTACAGAGGGAGTGAGTGAGCAATCAAGAAGTTTGAGACTGGTCAGGGAAGGCTTCCTGGAGGTGTCAGAGCTGGAGCTGTGTGTGGCTTAGCAAAGGAGATGATCTGAGCTGCAAACATGGCCAAGTTGAGCAGGTGAAGTTTGTTGTTGGTGACCTCTGACCATCCGATTGGTACTCCTTCAGAGTCTCTGCCTTGTCTCATTCTTGCTCTCAACTATTCATGGCTAAGGTATAAACATATTTTGAAAAAGAGGGTCAGCCCTGGTGGCCTAGTGGTTAATTGCAGCCCCACTCTGCTTCAGTGGCCTGGGTTTGGTTCCCAGGTGTGGGCCTACACCACTTGTCTGTCAGTGGCCACGCTGTGATGGTGGCTCACATACAACATAGGGGAAGACAGGAAGCAGATGTTAGCTCACAGTGACTCTTCTTTAGCAAAAAAAAAAAGAAAAAAAAGGGTCGATTGTAAACGCAAATCTGAGTCACTTTGCTTCCACCCTGCCTACCAGCCTTCTATCCTGCCACTGACTCTTCGTGTTCCTCACTCCAGCAACTGGCTGTTGACTTCCCTCATACACTAATCTCTCTCTAGTCCTTTGCCTTTGTTAATGCTGTCTTCTACCTAAAAGTCTCTTTCCTCTCTTTTCTTTTGGCTAACTCCTACACGTTCTGTGACTCCCAGGCTAGGCTGCCTCTCCCTATACCCTGCAATCCCTTTCCCCAAATGGGTTTGGTGCCTGTCAACTAGGCACGTGTTCTTTGTTTACTCCCATTGTTTGAAAGTTGTTTATCTGTCCATCTTCCTCAGCAGAGTATAATCTCCTTGAGACAGAGATTCTTACTAAGTTCTACAGTCCACACCTAGTATAGGCCTGGCACATGGAAGGTGTATTAGTTTGGTAGGGCTGCCGCAACAAAATACCAGACTGGGCGGCTCAAACAACAGAAACTTATTTTCCTACAGTTCTGGAGGCTAGAAGTCCAAGATCAAGGTGTTGGCAAGTTTGGTTTCTTCTGAGGCCTCTCTTTGGCTTGCAGATGGCCACCTTCTCACTGTGTCCTCATATAGTCTTTCCTCAGCATGTACCTGTCTGTGTTTTAATCTCTTTCTATAAGGACACCAGTCACCTCAGATTAGGGCCCAGCCATATGACCTCATTTAACCTTAATCACCTCTTTAAGGGCCTATCTCCAAATACAGTCACATTCTAAGGTACTGGGGGGTTATAGCTTCAACATATGAGTTTTGGGGGGCACACTTCAGCCCGTAACTGAAGGCAGTCAATGAATATTTGCTGAGTAATGAAAAAGTTCTTGACCCATTTCTGCTGATCTTTGCCAGACCACCTCTGGTTTTCCCAGCCCCATTCTTGAGCATGCTTCTGACCAAGCACAGCCATTCAGCAAGTTGTGAGGCTCCCGGATGAGACGGAAGGAACTTCAAGCTGAGAGGAAGGATGTTCTTCAATATTTAGGAGGTCTGGAGGTGACTCTTATCTCAGGGTCTATCTTCTTGGACCAGTGATTCTCCAGCCTATTTTGCAGAGACCTTGGGAGCGTCATGAAAATCTCAAATTTTACAAGAACATTACGATTTGTTGCAACAAAAGGAAACATGTTTCATAGTACTTTCCAGTATCTATTTAATAAATTTATTGAATTGGCGATATATTCATTCCTGTTTCAAAATTCAAAATGTACCTAAGGGTCTACAGTAAAAGTCCTCCGTCGTCCTCCTGCCCCAGCTGCCCAGTTCTCCAAAACCAACGTCAGCAGTTTCTGAGATGCTTCCACAGATACTTGAGGCATACAGAAGTATACTTCCAGACAATATCATGTATAAAACACGATAGTCTACACCTTGTTTTTTATATTTATTATGAATAGTTTTAATTTATTAACTACAAATTCACAACAAATCCTGTTTCATTTATACGCACACCAGCTCTCCAGCCCCTATTCTGGCCCCCAGGGCTGGGACCAAGGTGAGGCAAGCAAGGTGCCTGAGCACAATTTAAAGAGGGTGCTTACTCGGGCTTGTACTGTCACATGTGTGTGCCGCCTCAAATTTTGCTCCTTAGGCTCGCCCCATCTGAGATCAGCCCCACTGGCTCCGCTGGACTGTTTGGAAGGAAATCTCAGATGTATCATAGCTTGTTTTTCTTACTGTATATTGGATATTTCCTATCAGGACACAAACAGCTTCTTCAATCTTGATTATAGTTGCATAGTATTACATCAATAAGCAATAACTGAGCTAGTCCCTACTGATAGGCATTTAGGTGGTTTCCTGCCTTGGTATTTTTTGTTTGTTTGTTTGTTTGGTTTTTTTTTTTTTTGAGGAAGATTAACCGTGAGCTAACATCTGCTGTCAATCCTCCTCTTTTTGCTGAGGAAGACTGGCCCTGAGCTAACAACCATGCCCATCTTCCTCTACTTTATATGTGGGACGCCTACCACAGCATGGCGTGCCAAGCTGTGCCATGTCCGCACCTGGGATCCAAACCGGCAAACCCAGGGCCACCAAAGCAGAACGTTCGAACTTAACCGCTCCGCCACCGGAACGGCCCCCATCTTGGTATTTTAAACAACGCTGCAATGATAACATTATGCCACACACGTAATTTTATCTGTAGGATTAAATACCTAGAGGTGGAGTTTAATAATTTACTACCACCTTTTGATCTTTGCTAATCTAATGGGGAAAATGGTTTCCCAGTGTAGTTTAGTTTGCGTTTCTCCTATAATAAGTGCAGTCGGGCATCTTTCATGTGTCTGAGGACCATTTTATTTTTGCTCGAAACTGATTTTTCCCATCCATTGCCAGTTTTTATTTTCAGTCTTTGCGTCAGGTTAGAAATGGCTACAAATTCTGTAACACACTTCCTGTCAAAAGGTGGGCTCTGTTTTTCCAGCCCTGGGGTGTGAACACTATACCAGTTCCGGGGCTGGCCTTTAAGGGTGCTGGCAGCTTTAGCCTTGGTTTCCTGGAGCCCAGGGCCCCCACGTAAGAAAGCACACGACTGTGCCAGAGAGACCACGCCGTGAGGCCGGGGTGCTACACAGACCCGGGAGGGGCCTGGCTGAGGCCGGCCTTCCGCACACCCTCCGAGGCCAGAGGAGACCTTGTCTCGGAGCAAAAAAGCCCCCAACCAAGCGCTGCCCAAATTCTTGACCCACAAGGTCATGAATTCTAACAAAATGCTGGTTGTTTTAAGCTACTAAGTTTTGGAATATTTCTTACACAGCAATAGAGAACCAGAACAGTATTTTTCCCCAAGAGTTCTTTATATATTAGTAAAATTAGCCATTTGTTTGATGTGGTGCAAACATACTTTTCCCAGATCTGTAGACTTTGTTTATTTTGGTGGCTTTTCAGTCATGCAAAACTTTGTAATTTTCATGTAACTGAATTTATTACTTTTTCTTTTAAAAATCAGCTAGGGCACACAATTGAGGAAAAGACAATTTTTAAGAAAAAGAGATGAAATATCTATGATTTAACTAAATTAACTAGAAAGAAGAATCTAAAAACTAAAGAAAATAAAAAAATTTCTCAATGTCTCAAAGGAAAATTTGAACAAATAAAAAGACATCATGCAGTTAGATTTTAAAAATTCTAAGTAGGGCGAGCGGCAGCTGGTGGTTCAGTTTGGGCACAGCCTGGGGCCGGGCTCTACTCAGGGCTGGGGTCCACACAGCTCTCAGGAAGCCACGCTGCCACCGCGTCCCGCATAGAACGAGGAAGAGGAGGGCAGATGTGAGCTCAGCGACAATCTTCCTCACCAAAAATTAATTCTAAGTTGTTCTAGAGTTTAACGTAATCACAGTAAAAATGCCAAAAGGATTTTCTTTAATTAGATAAGCTAATTCTAAAGTTCGTAAGAAAAATAAAACAGCTGGGAAAATTTTACCTACTTCTAGCTCTACCAAATAAGAGAACATTATAAAGACACAGCGCTGTCCTCACAACAGCGCTACCCGCCCACGGACACAGATCAGCTAAACCCGCACACTTGGTCCACGATAAACGCGGATTTTAAACGAAATGGGGAAGAATGGGGTTTCTTTTTTGGAACGGTGATGGCAAACTGGGCGGCCATCTAGAAATCACAAAGTTGTATCAGTTCTAGGATATGCTGGCATAAATTCTGGATGGATCAAAGATTTAAATGTAAAACAGCAAAATCATTAAGGGAAAAAACCACCTGTCTTGTCCTGAGACGCACATTTGACCCATCAGCCAAGCGATCGGTTTCGGGGATCAATCCGCCAACGCTTCGGAACCCCGACTTCAGAGCCCGGCGGCAGCGCACGGCCGAGCGGGCCCCGGTCCTGGGCCGGCGCCGGGGAGGCCCGTGTGACCCCGAGCGCCCGCGCCCTCGCCCACGCCGGCTCCCGCCCCGGAGGCCCCGCCCGTCGGACCGCCCCCGCCCCAGCGCGCGCTCACGGGACACACGCCTTCCGGCCGGGCGGCCCGCCGCCGCCCCCCCGGCCCCCGGCCCCGCCCCCCCGGCCCCCCGCCCCCCGCCCCCGGCCCCCGGCCCACGGCCCCTCCGGCCCCGCGCCCCCGGCCCCGCCCCCGGCCCCCGCCCCCGCCCCCGCCCCACCGGCCCCGCTCCCGCCCCGGAGCGTGTGGGTGAGCGCCACAGCGCCGCCGTCCCCTGCGCTTCTAGGGAGACGGGCCCCTGGGAGCAGCAGCCGGCGCGCGTCCCCGACGGAGGGGCGCGCGGGGCCGGCCTCTCGCAGCCTCCCACCGCCGACTCGGAAACCCTGCCGCCGCCGACGCCGCCTCCAGGGGGCGCTGTCGGACCGGCCCACGTTCCAGAGCGCCATCCCCTCAGTCTGGCCTCCCCCGGATGCTGTGGAGCACCGAGAGAACCGGCCGCACGGCTAGAGAGGCGTCTCCCAGGAGCCTCCCAGGTCTCCGCGCGGCGACCAGACACTTCCCTTTCCGGCTTCTTATTCCGGAAGCAGCGCTGAGGCGGCGTGCGGGGTCGTGCGGCCTTTGTCCTCTTCCACCATGGCGTACCGCGGCCAGGGTCAGAAGGTGCAGAAGGTGATGGTGCAGCCAATCGTATCCTTCGCGGGGCGTGAGGGCTGGCGTCTCGGGCCGGCAGACGGGGCGAAGAGCGGACAGCAGGGGCGGGCCGCGGCCCCTCCCGTGAGCCCGGGGCGGGCGGCCGAGGCGGAGAAGGCGCGGGGGCGGGCGCGGGGCCCGGGGCGTGGGGCGACGGGCCGCGGGGCGTGCTGGGAGGCGGGCCCGCGGGGCGCGGGGCGCGGGGCGCGGGCGGGCGGGCGAGGGCCGGGCGCGGGCGCGGTGGGCGGGCCGGGCGCGCTTCAGCGGAGGCGGAGCTGTGCGTGTTTCCTCCTTAACCGTGGTGCAGAACCTCATCTTCAGATACTTGCAAAACGTAAGTAAGTCTGTTTGTTTGGTGATTCTTCTGTAAGTCAGGACTTAATTTCTTTGGCCGTTCGCGTCATCCTGTGTGATCACGGAGGTCTAGAGTTAAAAACAGGTGAAACTGGCGAGGGAGTGGGGTGTGAGGGGGCGGCTCTGACGTAGTGAGACGGCGTGTGGCCGGCCGCCTCCAGGCGTGCCGAGGGTTGTGTCGCCGTTTGCAAGGCCGAGATTACTGATTTCAAAAAGTAATTCTTGGCAGACGTGACAGTGGTATTGGGTATTGGTAGTGATTATGGCCAGGACGTTGGAAGCTTCCCCTCTATTTTCCCCTAGGATGAAACATCGCGAGAAAAGTCCAGTCAGCTTTAAACCACGTCATAAGGTGGTGTGTTTAGTACCTGGGGCAAAACTTAAAGACGGAAAAGACACTGAAAAAGAGAGGCGAGGGAGAGAGTCAGACCACTTAGGGGCAGCCCACTCCCCTTCGCGGATTTTAGCCCCTCGCGTGTCCCGTTGGCAGGGCAGAGTGTTTTTAAATTATCTTTGGAAGGATCGTAGCTGCTGTTGCTCTGACGAATTTTAGTGTGACGACACGATGGAAAAGCGGATTCATTGCAAGCCGCTGTAATTTGTAATCACCAGTTGAGGGTCTCTCCCTTGACTGTTAGATGTGAGGTGTGGAAAACCGAGAACCGGAGAAAGCTGCTCTGGAGCTGGGTTTTACTGCAGCGGCTGAGGAGGAAGCCCGGGTCGTTAGGAGTCTGCTGGGCGGCACTGCCCCCAGGTTCCGCTGTGCAGGGACTGAGGCTGGAAGCGGTGAGGAGAACGGTTACGCTGCAGGGTCACGGCAGGGTTAACAGCTCGGTCCGACACAGCCTGTGTCGAGTGGGACTGTTTCCTGGCAAGTAGTGGGTCTCAGTTTCCAGGTCTTAGATGAGTGTTAAAGGTTCACGCTCTTGCTATTTGTTTTCTAAAGTTTGTTTAGCAGCCGTATTTCTCTCGTGTTTGACCAAAGTGGTTAGATTTTGTTGACTTTTAACATTTGTATTTCTGTGGTTATTTCAGAGATCTCGGATTCAGGTGTGGCTTTATGAGCAAGTGAATATGCGGATAGAGGGCTGCATCATTGTGAGTACCCCGGGTGTCGTATCTCAGAGCAGTGTGTTCACAGAAAAACATTTCACGAAAAAGGCCAGCCAGAGCAATGTATGAAAAGTCAGAGACCCAACCCAAGGAAGGTTGTTGAGGGCCCGCTGTCTTCTCTCGTTGTTCTACTTGATAGGGATTGGGTAACTCAAAAAGGAGAGGGAAAATTATTTTAAAAAGTTAGTTAAGTAACAGCATTAGTATTTGAAGGAGGAGGCAAAAGAAATACAATTAGGGGCTGAGGGTAAGAATTAAGAGTGTTAGTTCTGGGTTATGTGATAGCTGAGTAGAGTGGGTGGGGTTAGTTAAGACTTCCAGGATAGCAGAATATCCTCAATGTTTTAAAAGGAGATAAAATGTGGCTGAAAATACTATGTTCAGACACTTTGGTATTCCCCTCAGACTTGTGGATTCCATCAGTAATCTCCCCTTCCCTGATTACTAGTTGGAAAACAAGCCTGGTGGTTAGTGGTGGTGGTGTTTTGTGGGGAACATGGGAAGAGCAGTGGCAGATGTTAATTCACATATGTACACACCTGTTTGACATTGAGCAGGTAGTAAAAGGTAGAGAGAATGGCTCTTTGGCAGAGCTAATGAAATCTTAGTCCAGAAGGATCCAGAAGTAACTTGGAGTAAATTCTCCCTTTCTTTGTTATTTAAAAAGAGGCTTATGGGGCCAGCCCGGTGGTATACAGGTTAGGTTCATGTGCTGTGCTTTGGCAGCCTGGGGTTCACAGGTTCAGATCTGGGGTGTGGAGTTACACACCACTTGTCAAAGCCGTGCTGTGGCATCATCCCACGTACAAAATAGAGGAAGATTGGCAACAGATGTTAGCTCAGGGCCAGTCTTTCTCATCAGAAGAAAAGGCTTAGGGTGGGAGGTGGTGCTCAGCTGAATATAGTGGAAAGGGGTGCAAAAGATCAGTGGAAGGGTGAATTTCTGAAGTTGGTGGGTACTTCTATACCTAGATAGGTGTATTCGTTTAGAATGGTTTGGACGTGATCTTACTTGAAGGTGACAGGCAACTGGCTTATTTTTCTAGGGTTTTGATGAGTATATGAACCTCGTATTAGACGATGCGGAAGAGATTCATTCTAAAACAAAGTCAAGAAAACAACTGGGTAAGAATATAGACGCCTTCTGGAATTGTAGAAATGTGTGTTCAGCTGTGGAATTGAATGACCTGCAGCTCAGTTCGTGTTTACGTTTGGTTTGCATTGAGAAGCTGTTATTGGGGGAGTAGTACACACTTGCAGTCCTGCTCTGCTGCTTATTCCTTCCCGCACCCTGTTTCTGTTCCTGTCCCTCCACTCAGGTCTTAGCAAGTCACCAAAGACTAGCGCTGTTAAACCCAGTGGTCAGTACGAGTCCTTATTTTGTTGCATTCTAAACAGCATTTGGCACTGTTGGCTGCTCCCTCCTTGAAACGCTTTGTTCCCTTGGCACTGTGGTACTACACTCAGGTTTTCACTTTCCACCTCTAGTTCCTCCTTTTCAGCCTTGTGTGTTCAGTCTTGGGGCCCAGCCATTCACTGTTTGAGTTGCTCAAGGCTTGGTTCTAGGCCCTTCTGTCACTCAGTGTTATTTTCTAAGGCATTCAAACTACACCTTCAATTGCTATCTGCATTTTGACTCCCAAATTTTTGTCTGTAGCCCTAGACCTCTCTCAGCCTATTCAGCATTTCTACTGGAATGTCCCACAGGCTTCTCGATGTGAGAAGACCAGAAGTCAGACTCAGTTCCCACCCCTCATACTAGAGCCATTTCAGTGTCCCTGCCGTGGTGAGTGGCACCAGCTTCCATTCAGTTTACTCATTGATTTCTCTGCAGCCTCCTCATCCCCCTCCAATTTGCTCTGTGGCCTGCAATCATCTTTTAAAAACAGCTGCCTCACCTTGTCATCCCTCTGCCTGAAATCCTTTCATGGCTTCCTGCGCTCGTAGGATAAGAAGATCTTTAATGTGTTCTGCAGGCTCCTTCTTGATCTGGCCTTATCTCCCTCTGCTCTGTTTTGTGTGACTCTGCTTTATTATCTGAGCTTTATCCTCACTTCTTTCAGTTCTTTGAATCTGCCACCACCACATGCCCCACCACAGATCTCATAGATCTTTGTATATCCTGTTCTTGTGTCTTTAGGACTCAGATCAAATATCACTCTCTCCCTGGGTTTGGTTTGGTTTTGCTTGGGGTGGGGCTGGGGGAGGTAGGGTGTGCTGTGCTGAGTTTGTAGTAAAACATTCATTAGTGGGATTATTTTATTAATGTCTCTCCCACTGGACCAGATGCTCCATAAGTGCATGAGTCCTGTCTTTTTGGCTCCCTGATGTGCTCAGTGCCTTGAGAACTCAGTGCCTGCCATGTAGTAGAAACTCAAAAATAGTTGAATGATTAACGCAGTTTCTTAACCTAGTTAAGAAAAGTTAAGGAAAAATCCTAAAGACAACAGGTCTTTAGGATTCATGGCTTCATCAAGACAAACTAAATCATTTCTCTGAAAATCCCGTTAATTTGATGTGTTTAAGCATTTTGTCTTCACTTGTGTAATGCCTCAGTTCACAGCTCACTAGTACTTTGATCAGTGGTAAGTTTCAGGTATCTCTGTTTTCCCAGACTCTTGAGGATTCTTTTGAGCCTATACTAAATATATCAAAAGTAGATTCTGAGAGGTGGTATGATGTTTTGCTATGCTTCTTCCTGCTTAGACTATTTTTGTGAAAGCCTAGATTTTCCACGTTTAAACATGTTTTGCTGGAAGGGTAAGCTAGCCTTATTGACATCATATTATTTATAAATTATTTGCAAAGTGTTGAATTCCCAGGGTAATATCCATCCTGTAGAATAGATAGATATTACCTGTTGTAGAAGCCTAGGAAAGTGAAACAATTTCATCACTATTGGGGTTGATTAGCATTTCTCAAACTGTCGTACTATAAACACCAGTGTTCCTGCAGATGTTTATAGATATTTCTCAGGAAAAAAGTATTCTCTGCTCAGGTAAGTTTGGGAAATGTTGAGTAAAACTTTAACAGGTTTGTTTATTTTAGGATGAAGTCTTTAATATACTAAGAGCTCTAAGAATGGGGTTATGGTGTACAGCATTTCCTAAACTTGACAGACAACTCATTTCCCAGCTTCTGCAAACTCAGCATTGAGAAATGTTGAGGTAGACCTATTCAGTTGACTTAGTCTACAGAAACCGTACTTTTTATAAAATAACATTTTTCTACCTTCTTTAGGTTATTGTTGGCAAAGTACATGTGCTCTAGTATGCACAGCCTTTCAGTGTATAGATGTTGGAAAATGTTCACGTACTTTTCGTAAGGGAGAAAGCATTTTCAAAATTGCTCAAGAATGATGAGAAATTCTGAAGCTAAAAGGTGGTTTTACACTTGTCTGAGTGGCTATTAATAGCTTTTTAAAAAAATTTTGTGTTGCAGGTCGGATCATGCTAAAAGGAGATAATATTACTCTACTCCAGAGTGTCTCCAACTAGAAATGCTCGATGAAGTGAGCCATTGTTGAGAAGGCAATGCAGTTTGTTTTTAGTGTTCTCTGTTGGAGTGTAGCTGTAAAACAGTTTTGCATATTGTTTTGATTACCCTTATGTATTACCAGATGACAATAAATGCTTTGGGATTGTTTTTATTAAAAAATCTACATTGTTTTCTTTCTGTCAGTGATAGAGACCTTTTACACAATGGCACCGTTAGCTGTTGGTATTTATTTTAAAATTTTCTGAAGGGTGGCTATTACCCTGGGCGTTTGCTTTTCACAGAGCCTGGATCGGTAGACTTTTAAGGCAAAGGGCTTGTGTGCCTGACAAGCCAGCTTCTGCTACTGGACGATGGAGAAGGGGAGGGTTCACGAAATAAGCAGAGGTTGTGGCGCTGATGTGTCTTCACTGTCAGTTCCAGTTCTTGACCTGGAGCACCAGCGTTTCCAACCACAGAAGGTTGGGAACATAATAGCTTCACTATTTGCTTAGCACTCTCATAGAAGGCTCTGTATGAGGTCTTTGTGAATTCTTTTATCACTAAGGTCAGAATGGGAGAAGTATTTGGGTATAGGCAAAGGATGAAGTGCCTTAAAAGTACATTAAAATTAAAAATGAGCTCTGTTAAGAGTTAACAAGAGGGAGACTGAGATTGGTAACCTGAAAAGACCACAAACAGTACTGGTAAGTTGTTAGGCTGAAAAGTGTGTTAATTGGAGAAATACCTGTCTGTTAATCTTATCTCTAAGGATTTTGGTTTCTCCCCCCCAGTAATTGCTTTTTTCCTCATTGAATAATGTGGACAAATCTCTCCTACCCCAATAACTCAGGGTGGTTCTGGTTAGAATTTTGTTAAATGGTTAGTAAACATCTGTTAGATAGGCACAAAGTTGAATAAATACAGTGAATCAGACTGGCAAACAAATGGCTTCAATACCATGTGCAAAGTGCTCTTTAAATTGGATCTTGAAAGGTAAATAAGCCCTACCTGAAATTCTGGTGATGGGCAGTATTAGTGAGGGTGGGTGAGGAAGGACCAGGAAGTCCAGTTTCTGCTTTTCCAGGTGCCTGTCAGGGAGCTATAGAACTTTTCTTTGAACTGAGTGAAAGAAACCCTTTATGAGAAGTAGGTGAGTGTAAAAATCAGTCCAGCTTAGAACTTGGCATTGTAGCCTTCCTCTCCTATTTGAACTAGCGCCTTTTTGGTCATATTTTCAAATAAGGGGCTGCTTTAGCTCTTTTAACATATTTGAGTTTGAAAGTCATTGAACCTGCGACAGCATGCAAAGAAAGCATTGGGCAGCAGAGGGAGTTGCAGCCCTGAGACTGCTTCAGCCTTTCTGGTGAAAAGGTTTTTCAGAGCAGAGCAAAGACCTCCCTACAGCTTTCTTGGCACCAAAATAGCTGGGAAGAAGGATAAAAGCTGGAGCGGTATAATCCCTGAGAAAACCTGCTGGTTGCTTTTTCCATTTCCCCGTGTGGCCTTCTGACCGGGCTGCCCTCTAAGCAAGGCTGTGCCTGCTGTGGCTTATTCTGAATGGATCAAGACACGGAAGGTTCTATTTTTGACAGCAAACGAGGATAGTGAGAAATAAGGTACAGGGAACATTTACAGTTGAGCTCTCTATTTAGAAATCACTGCTTTCCTGCTCTGCTGGATCCTGTGCTGTTTGCTTTTTAAATGGTGCTTTTCCGCGATCTCTAGATACATTCTTCCACCTGGAATTTGTGTTACTGGAGGCATTGCTCTCTGCTTCATTAAGGTTTTTAAAGCACGGTGCTGGGAAGCTGCTCTTATTGTCAGCCCTGGCTATGTGAGCAGTTATTTTTCTGGAATGGCTGCTGATTTCCGAGAGGGTCTTGCTAACCACCCACTAACTCTCTTAACACTTCAAGGGGGAGAAGGAGGAGAATCAGGCTCTGAAACAGTAGATGCTGATACAGCCCTGGTGTTCTGTTAGTAGTAGGTAGGGAGAAAGAAGATAGGAATAGTTTGAAAACCCTAGGATTTTGTGGGCGTGGGCACCAGCTATTGTCATTGTTTCGCATTTGTCACAGTTTCAGCATTGGAGAGTGGATCTCTAATTTGGATCAAGGTGTTATTGGCCAGGCAGTATCATGGGAAGTTCCTCGGGGCCTGATATGCAGCATCTCATGTTAACTGGATGACACGGGAGCTTTTCTTTAATTAGTTGTTCCTTTTAGAACTAATCATAGCAACCCACTCATGGTGTGCTTTTGTGAGGAGATGCTTGGTAAAACTTAAGGTGGCGTGAGAACTTAAGTCTATTAGTACCGAGAGTTTAATTTTAACTTAAAAGTTTTATCCAATGGAAGTTTTTAAAATTAAAAGGTGTTACTTAGTACATGTTTATGATCAAAATACAAGCAGTACAGAAAGATACAAAGTAGAAAAGTCCATCCTTTGCCCATCAGTATTCTCCATGATAACCACTGTTAAGAGTTAGGTTCTTACCCTTCAAAACTCTTTACAAATACGTGTAGTATGGTTTGTTTCTCATTTTGAGATTTTTACCTTTTTTTTTTGGTGAGGAAGATTGTTGCTGAACTAACATCTGTGCCAGTTTTCCTCTCTTTTATATGGGACATCACCACAACGTGGCTTGATGAGCAGGGTGTAGGTCTGTGGCCAGGATCCAAACCAGTGAACCCTGGGCTGCTCAAGTGGAGCACATGAACTTAGCACTACACCACTGGGCCAGCCCCAATATACTTTTAGTTCTTTAAAAAATTTTTTTCATTTTTATTTTTAGTTTTGGTAAAAATACACGTAACATTTCCTGTCTTAATCGTTTTGAAGTGTATAGCTCAGTAGCATTATGCATATTCAGATTGTTGTGTAACCAATCTAGAACTGCGAAACTGAAACTGTCCATTAAGCAGGAACTTCCCATCCCTCTTTCCCTCTTTCCCCCCAGCCCCTGGCACCCGCTGTTCTGCTCTCCGTTTCTCTGAGTGTGACTGCTCCAGGGACTTCATGTGGACTCGTGCAGTATTTGTCTTTTTGTCACTGGCTTATTTCACTTGGCACAATGTCCTCAAGGTTCATCCATGTTGCAGAATGTGTCAGAATTTCCTTCCTTTTTAAGGCTGAGTAATATTTTGTTGTATGTATGTATATACCATATTTTGTTTGTACATTCACCTGTCAGTAGACATTTGGGTTGCTTCCACCTTTTGGCTATTGTGAGTAATGCTGCTCTGAACATTGGTGTGCAAATATCTCTGAGGCTCTGCTTTCAACTCTTTTGAGTATAGACCCAGAAGGTTTTTTGAAGAACCATCATACTGTTTTTCCACAGTGGCTGCACCATTTTACATTCTTACCAACTGTGCACGAGGGTTTCAATTTCTCCACATCTTTGGCAAAACTTATTTTCTATTTTTGATAGCAGCCGTCCTCGTGGTTGTGAAGTGATATCATTGTGGTTTTGATTTGCATTTCCATAATGGTTTGTGGTGTTGGGCATCTTTTTATGTTTATTGATCATTTGTATATCTTTGGGGAAATGTCTATTCAAGTCTTTTGCCCAGTTTTAAACAGGTTATTTTTTGTTGTTGAATTGAAGGAGTTCTTTACATATTCTAGATATTAACCCCTTATCACATACATGCAAATATTTTCTCCCATTCTGTGAGTTGCCTTTTTACTCTGTTGATTGTGCTTTTGATACATGGAAAAAATTTTTTTTTTTAAGATTCTGTTTTTCCTCCTCCTCCTCAAATTCCCCCGGTACGTAGTTGTATATTTTTAGTTGTGGGTCCTTCTAGTTGTGGCATGTGGGATGCCGCCTCACCGTGGCTTGATGAGCGGGGCCAGGTCTGCGCCCAGGATTCGAACTGGCGAAACCCTGGGCTGCTGAAGCAGAGCGCACGAACTTAACCACTTGGCCACGGGGCTGGCCCTGATACATGGAAATTTTTAATTTTGATGTAATCCAGTTTATCTATTTTTGCTTCTGTTGCCTCTGCTTTTGGTGTCATAGGTATTTTTACTTATTTATGCACATATATTCTGAAGCTTGACTCTTATCAACCAAACTTGGATATATTTTATGTTAACTGTGATGTATTTCATTGTATGAGTCTCTCAATTTAACTAATCACTCCCTATTAGTGGATATTTTAGGCTGTTTTTAATTTTTGGCTGTTAAAAGTTTTTTGTAATGAACATCTTTATACCTGTTTTTGTCCACTTAAATGTTTCTGTAAATGTTAAATGGATGAATTCTTAAAAGTGGAATTGCTAGATCAATGGATATGCACATTAAAAATAAATTCTGTAGATACTTCTAAATTCCCTTCCAAAGTACATATGAGAAAATTGTTTTCCTCATAGCAGCCAACCATCAGGTAGCAGTTTGAATGGAACTCACAGGCTTATTGTGAGGCTACTGTGAAATAACTGCCATTATCCTAAGGATGCCAGAATAGAAAAATGGAAAAATATAGGTCTTTGATGACTTTTGAGCCACTGAATTAATCAATTCTGGAACTTCCTACCACCAAACTTGTTACATGAGAGAATAAATTTCCTGCTTGGGTTTTCTGTTACAACTACAGCATTGTAACTGAGAACAATGTCAGTATAGGGCCGCCTGTCTTCAGTCCTCTTAAGCTTGGAAGGGGATCAGTTGGTCAGTGAAGAATTGTTAAATGCCCTGGTTGAGAAAGTTGGCAGTTGAAGTGATGATCTGGGCTGTGTAAGGGAATACAAATGAAATGATGTGACTGATTTTATTCAATACAGCAGTAAACTCTATGTCCTTCCCTAGTTAAGAAAATAGTTCCTGGGAAAGATGATCTTGAATCATCATTCCGTGTGCATAGAAATTGCTGCCTCTGGAGTATTAACAGATTAGTCTTGTCCCCAGGGCCATCCTGAGTTAGAGATGTTTTGCTGGGCTGAGAAATTACAGAGGGGACCAGGGAAAGTAACCAAATGAATGTTTTCCTGATGGACTTTGCTGCTAAACTGGAAGTAAGGTGGACGGTGGGAGTAGAGTGGGGAAGGGAGTATTTTCCCCAGAAAAGCAGCTGCCTTTAGATCCTGTCCTTGACAAGGGACTCAGTTTGGGAAGATGTTTCTTATTTTTCACTCATGTCAGCTTCTATTGGATGTTAATATATGCTAGACATGGGGGAGAATTTAAAATGTGGTCCTTGTCTTTGGAGATTTGGGGGAGCAGTGAGGTAGAGAGAGGAAGATGACCTTGGGAATCCATATACTTGGTTTTAAATCCCAACTTTAGAACTACCCAAACCTCTCAACCTCAGTTTCAGAGGGTTATTGGGATAATTTAATGAGATGGTTATTAAAGTACCTTTTCAGGCCTTGGGAATGCTGAAGAAGTATTATTTGTCTAGTTCCAAATGAGGATACTTTGTAGTTTAAGAGATTTGTCTAGGAACATGTGTGGGGAAGGGTAAACTCATTCCACATAGAGCAAGACATTACAATTTTGCAAATCCATTTCGTTTTGGGGGGCTTTTTTGTGTTTTTTTTTTTTTTGTCTGAGGAAGATTGTCCTTGAGCTAACATCTGTGCCAGTCTTCCTCTTTTTGTATGTGGGACACCACCACAGTGAGGCTTGATGAGCGGTGTGTAGGTCTGCGTCCAGGATCCGAACCTGTGAACCCAGGGCTGCTGAAGCAGAGTGTGCAAACGTAACTGCTACACTACCAGGCCAGCCCCTGTTTTTTGTTTTTGGTTTTTTGGTTTTTTGGGGGTTTTTTTACTGCTCTCCAGAATATTTATTAACTTGTATAAAGGCTGTTGATTTTTTTTTCTTAAGGTTATCATAGTTAACAACTTTGTGAAATTACAGTTGTACATCATTATTAGTCATGTTATAGGTGCACCACTTCACCCCTAGTGCCCTTCCCCCACCCCCCTTTCCCCTGGTAACCACCAATCAGTTCTCTTTGTCCATATGTTAACTACTACTTATGAGTGGAGTCATACAGAGTTCGTCTTTCTCTGTCTGGCTTGTTTCCCTCAGCATAATACCCTCAAGGTCTATCCATGTTGTTGTGAATGGGACAACTTTGTCCTTTTTTATGGCTGAGTAGTATTCCAGTGTATATATATACCATATCTTCTTTATCCAATCATCAGTTGCTGGGCACTTAGGTTGGTTCCATGACTTGGCTATTGTGAATAATGCTGTGATGAACATAGGGGTGCATGGGATTTTTGGAATTGCTGATTTCAGGTTCTTAGGATAGATACCCAGTAGTGGGATGGCTGGGTCATAAGGTATTTCTATTTTTAACTTTTTGAGAAATCTCCATACTGTTTTCCATAGTGGCTGCACCAGTTTGCATTCCCACCAACAGTGTATGAGGGTTCCTTTTTCTCCACAGCCTCTCCAACATTTGTCACTCTTGGTTTTGCCATTCTAACAGGTGTAAGGTGATATCTTAGTGTAGTTTTGATTTGCATTTCCCTGATGATTAGTGATAATGAGCATCTTTTCATGTGTCTATTGACCATCTGTATATCTTCTTTGGAGGAATGTCTGTTCAGGTCCCCTGCCCATTTTGTAATTGGGTTGTTTGATTTTTTATTGTTGAGTTGTGTGAGTTATTTATATATTATGGAGATTAACCCTTTGTCGGATAAATAACTTGTAAATATTTTTTCCCAATTAGTGGGCTGTTTTTTTGTTTCAATCCTGTTTTCATTTACCTTGAAGAAGCTCTTTAGTCTGATGAAGTCCCATTTGTTTATTCTTTCTATTGTTTCCCTCACGTGAGGGGTTATGGTGTCTGAAAAGATTCTTTTGAAGCTGATGTCAAAGAGTGTACTGCCTATATTCTCTTCTAGAAGACTTAGTGTTTCAGGCCTAATCTTTAGGTCTTTGATCCATTTTGAGTTTATTTTAGGAAATGGTGAAAAAGAATGGTTGATTTTCATTCTTTTACATGTGGCTGTCCAGTTTTCCCAGCACCATTTGTTGAAGAGACTTTCTTTCCTCCATTGTAGGCCCTCAGCTCCTTTGTCAATGATTAGCTGTCCATAGATGTGTGGTTTTATTTCTGGGCTTTCAATTCTATTCCATTGATCTGTGCACCTGTTTTTGTACCAGTACCATGCTGTTTTGATTACTGTAGCTTTGTAGTATGTTTTGAAGTCAGGGATTGTGATGCCTCCAGCTTTGTTCTTCTTTCTCAGGATTGCTTTAGCAATTCGGGGTCTTTTGTTGCCCCATATGAATTTTAAGATTCTTTGTTCAATTTCTGTAAAGAATGACATTGGGATTCTGATTGGGATAGCGTTGAATCTGTAGATTGCTTTAGGTAGTATGGACATTTTAACTATGTTTATTCTTCCAATCCATGTGCATAGAATGTCTTTCCATCTCTTTATGTCGACGTTGATTTCTTTCAAGAAGGTCTTGTAGTTTTCATTGTATAGATCTTTCACTTCCTTGGTTAAATTTATCCCAAGGTATTTTATTCTTTTTGTTGCAATCGTGAATGGGATTGAGTTCTTGAGATCTTTTTCTGTTAGTTCATTGTTAGCATATAGAAATGCTACTGATTTATGTATGTTGATTTTATACCCTGCAACTTTGCTGTAGTTGTTGATTGTTTCTAATAGTTTCTCTATGGATTCTTTGGGGTTTTCTATATATAAGATCACGTCGTCTGCAAGCAGCAGAGTTTTACTTCTTCGTTGCCTATTTGGATTCCTTTTATTTCTTTTTCCTGCCAAATTCCTCTGGCCAACACCTCCAGTACTACGTTGAATAAGAGTGGTGAAAGTGGGCACCCTTGTCTTGTTCCTGTTCTCAGAGGGATGGGTTTCAGTTTTTGTCCATTGAGTATGATGTTGGCTGTGGGTTTGTCATATATGGCCTTTACTATGTTGAGGTACTTTCCTTCTTTACCCATTTTATTGAGGGTTTTTATCATAAATGGATGTTGGATCTTGTCAAATGCTTTCTCTGCATCTATTGAGATGATCATGTGGTTTTTATTTCTCATTTTGTTAATGTAGTGAATCACGTTGATTGACTTGCGGATGTTGAACCATCCCTGTGTCCCTGGTATAAATCCCGCTTGATCATGGTGTATAATCTTTTTGATGTATTGCTGTATTCGGTTTGCTAGAATTTTGTTGAGGATTTTTGCATCTATCTTCATCAGTGATATTGGCCTGTAGTTCTCCTTCTTTGTGTTGTCCTTGTCAGGTTTCAGGGATCAGAGTGATGTTGGCTTCACAGAATGTATTAGGGAGTGCTCCATCTTCCTCTATTTTCTGGAGTAGTTTGAGAAGGATAGGTATTAAATCTTCTTTGAATGTTTGGTAGAATTCTCCAGAGAAGCTGTCTGGTCCTGGACTCTTATTTTTGGGGAGGTTTTTGATTACTGTTTCTATTTCTTTACTTGTGATTGGTCTATCTAGATTCTTTATTTCTTCCTGATTCAGTTTGGGGAGGTTGTAAGAGACTAAGAATTTATCCATTTCTTCTAGGTTGTTCAATTTGTTGGCATATAGTTTTTCATAGTATCCTCTTATGATCCTTTGTATTTCTTCTGTATCTGTTGTGATTTCTCCTCTCTCATTTCTAATTTTATTTATTTGAGACTTCTCTCTTTTTTTTTTTAGTGAGTCTGGCTAAGGGTTTGTCGATTTTGTTAATTTTTTCGAAGAACCAACTCTTTGTTTCATTGATCCTTTCTACTGTCTTTTTTGTTTCAATATCATTTATTTCTGCTCTAATTTTTATTATTTCCCTCCTACTGACTTTGAGCTTTGTTTCTTCTTCTTTTTCTTATTCTGTTAGGTGTTGATTGAGGTTGTTTATGTAAGATTTTTCTTGCCTATTGAGGTGAGCCTGTATTGCAATGAATTTCCCTCTTAGGACTGCCTTTGCTGAGTCCCAAATAATTTGGTATGGTGTGTTTTCATTTTCATTTGTCTCCAGATAATATTTGATTTCTTCTTTAATTTCTTCAATAATCCATTGTTTGTTCAGTAGCATGTTGTTTAATCTCCACATTTTTGGCCCTTTTCCAGCTTTATTGTTGTAGTTGATTTCTAGTTTCATAGCATTATGATCAGAAAAGATGCTTGATGTTATTTCAACCCTCTTGAACTTATTGATGCTTGTTTTGTTTCCCAAGATATGGTCTATCCTTGCGAATGTTCCATGCACACTTGAGAAGAATGTGTAACCTGCTGTTTTTGGATGAAGTATCCTATATATATCTATTAGGTCCATCTGATCTAATTTTTCATTTAATTCTATAATTTCCTTGTTGATTTTCCATCTGTATGATCTGTCCGTTGGTGTTAATGGGGTGTTGAGGTCCCCTACTATTATTGTGTTGCTGTTGATGTCTCCTTTTAGTTTTGTTAATAGTTTCTTTACGAATTTGATGCTGCTGTGTTAGGTGTGTATATATTTGTAAGTGTTATGTCATCTTGGTGGAGTGTCCCTTTTATCATTATATACTGCCTGTCTTTGTCTATCTTTATCTGTTTTGCTTTGAAGTCTACTTTGTCTGATATAAGTATGGCAACACCTGCTTTCTTTTCTTCATTGTTAGCTTGGATTATTGTCTTCCATCCCTTCGCTCTGAGTCTGTGTTTGTCTTTGGGGCTGAGGTGTGTTTCCTGCCGGCACCATATTGTTGGATCTTGTTCTTTGATCCGTCCTGCCACTCTGTGCCTTTTGATTGGAGAGTTCAATCCATTCACATTTAGAGTGATTATTGAAACGTGGGGGCCTACTGTTGCCATTTTATCACTTGTTTTCCGGTTCTTTTGCATTTTGTCCTGATGGGGAGCTGTGACTTTGTGTTATTGTCCTTTTGCTTATCTCCTTTGTTCTGGATTTTGCAACCCCTTTCCTTTTTTTGATTTTTCAGGAATGAGGTTCTTCCTGAGCATTTCTTGAAGAGGAGGTTTTGTGGCGATGAACTCCTTTAACTTTTGTTTATCTGTGAAAGTTTTTATTTCTCCATCGTATTTGAAGGATATTTTCACTGGGTAGAGTATTCTTGGCTGCAGGTTTTTGTCCTTCAGAGTTTTGAATATTTCATTCCAATCTCTTCTAGCCTGTAGGGTATCTCCTGAGAAATCTGCTGATAGCCTTATGGGGTTTCCTTTGTAAGTTATTTTCTTCTGCCTGGCTGCCCTTAGTATTTTCCCAGTCTCTGGCTTTCTTTTCATTTCTCTACAGTGTCTTTAAAGAAAACAAATTTTTCATTTTTTCAATTTTCAGATTTTCATTTATCAAAAACTTGTCTTTTATGGTTCATCTTTTTATGTCCTAAGAATTCTTTGCCAAACCAAAAGTCACAAAGATTTTTTTCTCTGATTCTTTCTTCTAGAATTCTCACTTTATATTTTTGGTCTATGATACATTTCAAGTTAATTTTATGGTATGATGTGAGATGTAGATTGAGGTCCATTTTTTTTCTTTTTGCAGATGAATGACCAATATTCCAGGACCACTCATTCAAGACTATTTTCCATTGATTTGCCTTGATAGAACCTGTGTTGAAAATCAATTGACCGTATGTGCGGGTCCCTTTTTCTGGACTCTTTTGTTCTGTTGCTCTGTAGGTCTGTCTTTTCAGCAGTACCATGTTGTCTTCATTACTATAGCTTTATAGTAAGCTTTGAAATCAGGTAGTGGGAATCCTCTAGCTTTGTTCTTTCCTTTCAGAGTAGGTTGTCTCTTCCAGGGCCTTGGCTTTTCCATATAGATTTTAGAATCAGCTTGTCAATTTCTACAAAAAATGCCTGCTAGGATTTTGGTTGAGATCACTTGACTCTATAGCTCATTTTGGGAAGAATTGATATCTTAATATTGTGTTCCATTGATGAACATGATATGGTATATATCTCCATTTATTTAGGTTTTCTTTTATTTTTCTCATCAGTGTTTTGCAGTTTTCAGCATATAATTCTTACACACATTTTGTTAGATTTATCCCTTCCTAAGTATTTCGTGTTTTTTGATACTGTTGTAAATGGTACTGTTTTTTTTTTATTGATTTCCAGTTTTTTATATCTAGTACATAGAAATACAACTGAGTTTTAGAAGTTGATCTTGTGTCCTATGGCCTTGCTAAACTCAATTATTCTAGTAGCTTTTTTGTGGATTGCTTGTGATTTTCTACATAGATGATCATTTTGTCTGCAAATGAAAATGCAAGAAATAAAAAATAAGGAAATAAAAATAGTTTTATTTCTTCCTCTCCAGACTAAGCCTTTTATTTCTTTTTCTTGCCTTGTTTCAGTGGCTGGGACCACTCTAGTATGAGTGATAGGAGCAGACATCCTTGTCTTGTTCTTGATCTTAGGAAGAAAGCATACCATTGGGAGAAAACATACCATTCAGTTTGATATATTTGGAGATTGTTTGTACATGTCCATTTATCAGGTTAAGTTCCCTTCATGTCTCATTTGCTTCGAGTTTTTATCAGAATGAATATTGAATTTTGTGATCCTTTTTTCTCTATCTATTGAGACAGTCATTTGGTTTTTCTGTTATGGTCTGATAAGCTAAATTGCATTAACTGATTTTCAGTGATGAACTGGCCTTGCATTTCTGAGATAAACACACTTAGTTGTGGTGTATTACCCATTTTATATATTGTTGAATTCATTTTGCTTATTTAAGGATTTTTGTGTCTGTGCTCACGAGGGATGTCAGTCTGTAGTGTTCTGTTCTTGTAATGTTTCGTCTGGTCTTAGTCTCAGGGTAATAGTCCTGTAGAAGTGTTCCCTCGTCTTTTATTTTCTGGAAGAGTTTTATAGGATTGATATCATTACTTCCTTAAATGTTTGGTATATTTCACCTGTGAAGCCATCTGACCTGGAAGGTCTCTATAGTTCTTTTTTCCAATTTGGAAATGTTTGTTTTAAAGTTCTTTTTTCTTTTTAAAGATTGGCAACAGTTGTTTTTTTTTTTATTTGCTTTTTTTCTGCTTTTTCTCCCCAAATCCCCCCAGTACATAGTTGCTTTTTTTTTTTGAGGAAGATTAGTCCTGAGCTAACTGCTGCCAATCCTCCTCTTTTTGCTGAGGAAGACTGGCCCTGAGCTAACATCCGTGCCCGTCTTCCTCTAATTTATATGTGGGACGCCTACCACAGCATGGCTTGCCAAGCAGTGCCACGTCCACACCCAGGATCCAAACTGGTGAACCCCGGGCTGCCAAAGTGGAACACGCAAACTTAATCGCTGCACCACCAGCCTGGCCCCCAATTGTGTGTTTTCTTTTAGTTGTGGCTCCTTCTAGTTGTGGCATGTGGGACGCCGCCTCAGCGTGGCCTGATGAGCAGTGCCATGTCCATGCCCAGGATCCAAACCTGTGAAACCCTGAGCCACCGAAGCAGAGCACGAACTTAACCACTTGGCCGCAGGGCTGGACCCTGGAAATCTTTATCATGTGACCTATCCTGAGAAATTTACAAACTTGCTTAGAGCACTGTATTACACATATATCCAACAGAGAAAACAGTACAAGGCAATATATAAATACTAAAGAATAAGTGGCATAAAGAATGCAGAGGGTGGTCTGGAGAAACTGTGAAAAAGGCATTGTCAAATGACAGAAGTGGAAGTCTTTAGCCTGCCTTTCAGTGCTTTCCACAGACTAACCTTATTTCCCAGGACTCCCCTTTCGGAATACTCTGTGTTCAAAACAGGTAACTCACTGTCCCCTAAGTTCACCTGTCTCTACAGCTTGTTCTTGGTGGAATGTTTTTACTACTAATTCAGTTGCTTTGGTAGATCTAGGACTGTTCAGGTTCTCTACATTTATTGAGCGAGCTTTGGGAGTTCTTTTTTTTAATGAAATTTGCACATTTCATGTAAGCTATCAAATTTATTGGCATAAAGTTATTCATAATAGTCTCTTTTCTTTTAATGCCTGTAGGATCTGTAGTGATGCCTTCTGTTTCATTCCTAATACTGGCAATTTGTGTCTTCTCTATTTTTTCTCTCATTAATCTGGTCAGAAATTTGGCATTTTTTATTGAACTTACCAAAGAACCAGCTTTTCATTTCATTAATTTTTCTGTTTTACTATTTTGAATTTCACCAATTTCTGCTATTATTTTCTTCCATCTGCTTGCTTTGGATTTAATTTGATGTATTTCTAGTTTTATAAGGTAGAAGTTTAGATTATTGTTACAAAACATTTCTTATTTTTTAATATAAGCATTTCACTATTTTTGATATATTGCATTTTCGTTTTCATTAAGCTCAAAATATTTTGTTCCCTTTTTAATTTCTCTTTGATACATGAGTTATTAAGAAGCATGTTGTTTAATTTCTAAATATTTGGGGATTGTCCAGCTTTCTTAGTTACTGCTTTCTAGTTTAATTCTGTTGTGTTCAGATAATGTAGTTTATGTGATTCCAATTATTTTGAATTCGTTAGCTTGTTGGATGGGCTACAATGTGATCTGTCTTGGTGACTTTCACATGCATTTAAAAAGAACGTGTGGTCTGCTGTTGTTGGGGAAATGTTCTATGAAAGTCGATAGGTACACTGGTTAACAGTGTTGCTCAGGTCTTCTGTATCCTTGTTAATCTTCTGTCTTCTCATTCTCTCCATTACTGGACAAAGTGGGTTTATTGTAGATAGCGTATAGTTTCTGTCCAATCTGCTTTTTAACTGGAGTGTTTAAATCATTTACGTTAATGTAGTTATTGATGTGGTTGGTTTCCGTCTGCCATCTGGTGGGAGACAGTTCTTCATAAGTCGCCTGCATTTCTGTGTGTCTTCCCAGTAAGGTACTGACTGCCCTTTGTTTCTGACCAACTTTTCAAGGATGTTTATTTAGCAAAAAGCTTTGGAAGATCTGCCTCTAGAGCGAGGAGCAGGCATGCTTACTGCCCACATAAAAAATCTGCTGCCCAAAACTTAGGGGGGTTTTTGCTGTAACACAACCCACTGCATGTGTCAGTGTCATGTGGCCCTAGTTGTTTTGCTCTTTGGGGATTGGGGTTTGGGGAACTGGTGCACAAATGCTAATAGTCTAGATACTGCCGTTGATCTGAGGAATAAACCGCCCTTCTGTGACCCACGTGTCTTGTGTCTTCTACCAACATCCCTGGAACTGGCAGGCCAATTTGTTAGCTTGCAAGTAAGGTAAAATTTTGGATACTTCACAATTCTTGAATCCATCTTATTTGTTTGTTGTTTGTTCCATGTCTGTCTTCTTTTTGTCTATTATTCTGTCTTCTTTTGGATTATTTTTGTTATGGTTTCATTTTATTTCTACTGTTAGCTTATTAGCCTTATCCCATTTAAAAATTTTTTACATGATTCCCTAGGGACTGTAATGATACATCTTTATTATAGCTTACTTTCACTAGTATTTTACTGCTGCTTATATAGTCTGTAAGAATCTTCTACTTCCAATCCCTCCCACCCCTTGTGCTCTTTTGGTCATACTTTTAGCTGTGTTATAAGTCCCACAATACAATCTTTGCTTTGGGTAGTCACTTATCAAGATTTACCTTGTGTACCTGCACATCTGGTTAGGAAGTCCCATCTTTTCTGACTTATGATTTTTTTAAAAAATCACGTAAACTTTAGTATTGGAAATAATTTTTCAGATCATTCTCTTTGAAGAGGTGTGGGTTTTGTTTTTTTGGGTTTTTTTTGTTTGTTTTTTACCAAATGGATCTTTTCTTAGCTTCTACTTGAGATCTTTCTATACATTACCTTCCCACCTCCTCTTTGATTCCATTTCCGTGTAGGCTGCCTTTTAAACTGTTGGCTGGGGTTCACTGTCAGGGAATTAGCAGCAGAAAAGGCTGGAGAGAAGGTCACTAAAGGCATTTCCTTTTTTCCTCTTTTGTTCAATTCCTTCAGACAGCTCAAGAAAAAGTACTTTCTGCTGCAGTCTTTCTACCTTCTTTCAACCCCAGTGTTTTCCCTTTTTTCAGATTCCATTGTTAAAAATGGTTTATTTTGACATTGAGGAATTTTTAAAATAACACCCGGAATCATGCTTCCTCTAATAAGCTGTTTCCTGCTGTCTTTTAGGCTTTGTGCATACCATTCCATTGATTTGACAAATCATAATGTATGCAACATTTCCTTATGTAGTTTCAGCTTTTCACTATTATAAATTATGCCACAGTGAACATCTTTCTGCATCTCTTTTGTGCCTCATGAAGTAAATTTGCCATGAGTGGGTTTCTGTACTTAAAAGCTATCAGGATTTTGATAGTTCTTATTATATATTATAAAAGTAAGATAGGGGGCTGGACCTGTGGCCGAGTGGTTAAGTTTGCATGCTCCGCTTCGGTGGCTTGGGGTTTCGCCGGTTTGGACCCTGGGCACGGACATGGCACCGCTCATCAGGACATGCTGGGGCGGCGTCCCACACACCACAACTGGAAGGACCCACAAGTGAAAAAAAAAAAATACACAACTATGAACGGGGGGCTTTGGGGAGAAAAAGGGACAATAAAATCATTAAAAATAACAGTAAGATAGAAAGAGGAAGAGATTTGAAACTTACATACCCTAGTTGGGGGGAATCTTATAACTTTGTGTAGGAAAAAAGAAGGTGAATCAAATTGATTATAGACTTGTTAGAGACCAACTATTGCAGGACATTTTCAAAAATTTGGTTATGGATCTCTACTCTTCTTTCTCCAGAGATTAATATTTGAGGTTTCAATACCTCTTGATTGTCCATTTTTAAAAATATTTTTTATTGTGGTAAAATACAGACAACTTAAAATTTACCATATTAACCATTTTTTTATGTTTGAATGTTTTTTTTTATTGAGTTAATGATAGGTTACAATCTTGTGAAATTTCAGTTGTACATTAATGTTTGTCATTCGTGTTGTAGGTGCACCACTTCACCCTTTGTGCCCAACCCCAACCCCACCTTTCCCCTGGTAGCCACTAAACTGTTCTTAGTCCACATTTTTAAATTCCTCATATGAGTGGAGTCATACACAGATTATCCTTCTCTAGCTGGCTTATTTCACTTAGCGTAATTCCCTCAAGGTCCATTCATGTTATTGCAAATGGAATGATTTTGTTCTGTTTTGCAGCTGAGTAGTATTCCATTGTATATATGTACCACATCTTCTTTATCCATTTGTCTGTTGATGGGCACTTAGGTTGCTTCCACGTCTTGGCTATTGTAAATAATGCTGCAATGAACATTGGGGTACATAGGACTTTTGGGATTGCTGACTTCAAGCTCTTTGGATAAATACCCAGCAGTGGGGTGGCTGGATTGTATGGTAGTTCTATTTTTAATTTTTTGAGGAATCTCCATACTGTTTTCCATAGTGGCTGCACCAGTTTGCATTCCCACCAGCAGTGTATGAGGGTTCCTTTTTCTCCACAACCTCTCCAACATTTGTTACTATTAGTTTTAGATATTTTTGTCATTCTAATGGGTGTAAGGTGATATCTTAGTGTAGTTTTGATTTGCATTTCCCTGATGATCAGCGATGATGAGCATCTTTTCATGTGCCTATTGGCTATCCGTGTATCTTCTTTGGAGAAATGTCTGTTCATGTCTCCAGCCCATTTTTTGATTGGGTTGTTTGATTTTTTTGTTGTTGAGTTGTGAGAGTTCTTTATGTATTATGGATATTAAGCCTTTGTCAGATATATGACTTGCAAGTATTTTTTCCCAGTTAGTGGGTTGTTTTTTTGTTTCAATCCTGTTTTCATTTGCCTTGAAGAAGCTCTTTACTCTGATGAAGTCCCATTTGTTTATTCTTTCTATTGTTTCCCTTCTCTGAGAAGGCATGGTTTCCGAAAAGATCCTTTTAATACTGATGTCAAAGAGTGTACTGCCTACGTTTTCTTCTAGAATCCTTATGGTTTCAGGTCTCACCTTTAGGTCTTTGATCCATTTTGAGTTTATTTTGGTGAATGGTGAAAAAGAATGGTTGATTTTCATTCTTTTACATGTGGCTGTCCAGTTTTCCCAGCACCATTTGTTGAAAAGACTTTCTTTTCTCCATTGTATGCCCTCAGCTCCTTTGTTGAAGATTAGCTGTCCATAGATGTGTGGTTTTATTTCTGGGCTTTCAATTCTGTTCCATTGATCTGTGCATCTGTTTTTCTACCAGTACCATGCTGTTTTGATTACTGTAGCTTTGTAGTATGTTTTGAAGTCAGGGATTGTGATGCCTCCCGTTTTGTTCTTCTTTCTCAGGATTGCTTTAGCAATTCGGGGTCTTTTGTTGCCCCATATGAATTTTAGGATTCTTTGTTCTAATTCTGTAAAGAATGTCATTGGGATTCTGATTGGGATGGCGTTGAATCTGTAGATTGCTTAAGGTAGAACAGACATTTTAACTGTTTATTATTCCAATCCATGTACATGGAGTGTCTTTCCATCTCCTTATGTCATCATCCAATTCTGTCAGAAAGGCCTCGTAATTTTCATTATATAGGTCCTTCACTTCCTTAGTTAAATTTACCCCAAGGTATTTTATTCTTTTTGTTGCGATTGTGAATGGTATTGTGTTCTTGAGTTTTTTTTCTGTTAGTTCGTTATTAGAGTATAGAAATGCTACTGATTTATGCAAATTGATTTTGTACCCTGCAACTTTGCTGTAGTTGTTGATTACTTCTAAGAGTTTTCCAATGGATTCTTTGGGGTTTTCTATATATAAGATCATGTCATCTGCAAACAGCGAGAGTTTCACTTCTTCCCTCCCTATTTGGATTCCTTTTATTCCTATTTCTTGCCTGATGGCTCTGGCCAGGACCTCCAGTACTATTAAATAAGAGTGGTGATAGAGGGCATCCTTGTCTTGTTCCTGTTTTCAGGGGGATGGCGTTCAGTTTTTGCCCATTGAGTATGATGTTGGCTATGGGTTTGTCATATATGGCCTTTATTATGTTAAGGTAGTTCCCTTCTATGCCCATTTTGTTCAGAGTTTTTATCATAAATGGCTGTTGGATCTTGTCAAATGCTTTCTCTGCATCTATTGAGATGATCATGTGGTTTTTATTCCTCAGTTTGTTGATGTGGTGTATCACGTTGATTGATTTGTCGATGTTGAACCATCCCTGTGTCCCTGGTATGAATCCCACCTGATCATGATGTACAATCTTTTTGATGAGTTGCTGAATTCTGGTTGCCAAAATTTTGTTTAGAATTTTTGCATCTATGTTCATCAGTGATATTGGCCTGTAGTTCTCTTTTTTCGTGGTGTCCTTGTCAGGTTTTGGTATCAGCGTGATGTTGGCCTCATAGAATGTGTTAGGAAGTGATCCATCTTCCCTAATTTTTTGGAATAGCTTGAAAAGAATAGGTATTAAATCCTCTCTGAAAGTTTGGTAGAATTCCCCAGGAAAGCCATCTGGTCCTGGGGTTTTATTCTTGGGATGCTTTTGATTGCTGTTTCAATCTCTTTCCTTGTAATTGGTCTGTTCAAATTGTCTGCCTCTTCTTGAGTGAGCTTTGGGAGATTGTAGGAGTCCAGGAATTTATCCATTTCCTCTAGGTTATCCATTCTGTTGGCATATAGTTTTTCGTAGTATTCTCTTATAATCCATTGTATTTCTGCAGAGTCTTCTTATTTCTCCTTGCTCATTTCTGATTTTGTTTATTTGAGCTTTCTCCCTTTTTTTCTTTGTAAGTCTGGCTAGGGGTTTGTCAATTTTATTTATCTTCTCAAAAAACCAGCTCTTTGTTTCATTGATCCTTTCTACTGCCTTTTTCATTTCAATAGTATTTATTTCTGCTCTGATTTTTATTATTTCTCTCCTTCTGCTGACTTTGGGCTTTATTTGTTCTTTTTTCTCTAGTTCAGTTAGGTGTAGTTTAAGATTGCTTATTTGGGATGTTTCTTGTTTGTTAAGATGTGCCTGTATTGCGATGAATTTCCCTCTTAATACAGCTTTTGCTGTATCCCATATGAGTTGGTATGGCATGCTATCATTTTCATTTGTTTCCCGGTATTTTTTTATTTCTTCTTTAATTTCTTCAATGATCCATTGCTTGTTCAGTAGTGTGTTGTTTAGTCTCCACATCTTTGTGCCTTTCTCAGCTTTTTACTTGTAATTAATTTCTAGCCTTACAGCATTATGATCAGAGAAGATGCTTGTTATTATTTCAATTTTTTTAAACTTGTAGAGGCTTGCCTTGTTTCCCAACATATGGTCTATCCTAGAGAATGTTCCATGTGCACTTGAGAATAATGTGTATTCAGCTCTTTCAGGGTGAAGTGTTCTATATATGTCTATTAAGTCCAATTGTTTTAGTTTTTCATTTAGCTCCACTATTTCCTTGTTGATTTTCTGTCTGGATGATCTGTCCATTGATGTGAGTGGGGTGTTGAGATCCCCTACTATTATTGTGTTGTTTTTAACATCTTCCTTTAGGTCTGTTAATAGTTGCTTTATGAATCTTGGTGCTCCTGTGTTGGGTGCATAGATATTTATAAGCCTTATTTCTTCTTGATGAAGTGTCCCTTTGATCATTATATATTGTCCCTGTGTGTCTCTCTTTACCTGTCTTATTTTGAAATCCACTTTGTCTGATATAAGAATTGCAACACCTGCCTTTTTTTGTTTGCTATTAGCTTCAAGTACTGTCCTCCACCCCTTCACTCTGAGCCTGTGTTTGTCCTTGGGGCTGAGGTGTGTTTCCTGGAGGCAACAAATTGTTGGATCTTGTTCTTTAATCCATTTTGCCACTCTGTGTCTTTTTATTGGAGAGTTCAATCCGTTTACATTGAGAGTGATTATTGATGCATGTGGACTTAGTGCTGTTAATTTGTCGCTCATTATCTTGTTTTCTTGCATTTCTTTTCCTGTGTGCTTTAGCCTACCCATTTAATACTGCAGTTTCTTATGCTGGGTTTCTTAGATTTTTCCTTATTTATGATTTGTGACTCTGTTCTGTGTTTTATTTTAGTGTCTACCCTGAAGTTTGTATTTAGAATCTCGTGTATAATATAGTCTATTCTCTGGTGGTCTCTTACTTACTTGGCCAATACTGATTTAGACCCTTTGCTCTTCCCCTCCTAAATAATTATTTTCATTTCTTATTCCAACTCGTGTTATGAATTTGTAGTTAGAGTGATAAGATCATCCTTGCTTTGGTAGTTTCCTTACCTTTACCCTAATGCTATAGTTGAATATTTGCTATCCTGTTCTGGTTCTATCCATCGGTCTCGCTAGTCTGTGGATTGTGACCCCGTTCTCCCTTTTTTCTTTTTTCAGGTATGAGAGCCTTCTTGAGGATTTCTTGTAGTGGAGGGCTTTTAGTTACAAATTCCCTTAACTTTTGTTTGTCTGGAAAAGATTTAATTTCTCCCTCATATCTGAAGGAAATTCTTGCTGGATAGAGTATTCTTGGCTGAAGATTTTTATCTTTTAAAGCTTTGAATATGTCACTCCATTCTCTCCTAGCGTGTAAGGTTTCTGTAGAGAAATCCGCTGAAAGTCTGATAGGAGCTCCTTTATAGGTTATTCTCTTCTTTTTTCTTACTTCCCTTAGTATTCTTTCTTTATCTTTCCTTCTTGCCAGTTGTACTACTATGTGCCTTGCAGTAGGTCTTTTTACATTGACAAATCTAGGAGATCTGAAAGCTTCCTCTACACACATTTCTCTGTCAATCCCTAGATTTGGGAAGTTCTCTTCAATAATTTCGTTAAGCACACTTTCTGCTCCATTTTCCTTTTCCACGTTCTCGGGAATTCCTATGATCCTTAAGTTCTTACTCCTCATTGAATCCACTATCTCTCGGAGATTTTCCTCGTTTTTTTTTAATTCTTAGTTCTCTTTCTTCCTCTGTGTGGAGCCATTCAGCCTGTCTAGTTTCAATTATGTTAATTTGCTCTTTTGTGGTGTCTGCACGGGCATTCAGGGAATCCATATTCTGTTTTATCTGGTCCATTGTGTTTTTCTTCTCTAGTAATTCTGTTTGATTCTTCTTTATGATTTCAATCTCTTTTGTGAAGTAACTCCAGAACTGATTGGCTTGTTTCTCTGCCTCATTGAGTTTTTTTATTATAGCTGCTCTGAACTCATTATCGCTTAGTTTACCTAATTCCAAGTCCTCAGGACTTAATTCTGTGTTTTTATTGTTTTCCTTCTGGTCTGGGGCTTTTATAAATTGCTGGATGGTAGAGGAGCGGTCTTTTCTCATGGTGGTAGAATTCGGTTGCAGTTACAGCCTGTCGCCACTAGATGGGGGTCGAGAGCGGCATATTCTGAGCTCTCCACCTTGGGGCAAGATGGCTGCGCCCACTGGCTTTGCTGGGGGGGAGGGGCTGTTACTTAAACACACCGGTCTGGGTTCAGATCAGTTCTGTTCTCTGGTCTCCCAAGGCCCTTGATTTATGGGGTCCCCACAGACGGAAGCTCTCCCCCCGTCAGCGGGTCTCCACTGAATCAGCGGCAGGAGTCCTGGATGATCCCCCGGTCGCGCGGCCCCTCCCCCGCTCCTTCCCGACCCGCGCCGCAGCGATCGCAGACTCTAGGGGAGGGAGCGATGTTCTCTCCTACCGTTCCAGCTCCTCTGAGGGTGTAAGCAAAGTTTATGATCTCCGCCTTCTTGGTATTGTAGGTCTCTAACGTGTTGGCATTAGATTTATTCTCTGAAATTCAGTTTTTCCAGTTCTTTGTTGTATTTTGGAGGGGAGAGGATCTCGGGTCAGCTCACCCAGTGATTTTGCTCTGCCCCTTCTCCTACCATATTAACCATTTTTAAGTGTACATTTCAGTGGTATTAAATACCTTCATAATGTGCAACCATCATGATCATCTATCTCCATAACTCTTCTCATCGTGTTAAACTCACATTTTTATCCATTAAACAATAACCCTTCCGATCGCCTCCCTCCCTGCAAGCCCTGGCAATCACAGTTCTACTTTTTGTCTCTGATTTTAACCACTTGAAGTACTTCAGACAGGGGGGATCAGACAGTATTTGTGCTTGTGTGACTGGCTTATTTTACGTAGCATAATGTCCTCAAGGTTCATCCATGTATGTTAAAATTGTCCTTTTTAAGGCCAAATAATATTCCATTGTGTGTATATATCACATTTTGCAATTGATGGGCACTTGGGTTGCTTCCATGTTTTAGCTAGTGAATAATGTTCTGAACATAGATGTACAGATATCTCTTTGAGATGCTGCTTTCAGTCCTTTTGTTGATATACCCAGAAGTGGAATTGTTGGGTTAGATGGTAATTCTATTTTTAATTTTTTGAGGAACTGCCATACTGTTTTCCACAGCAACTGTACCATTTTACATTCTTACCAACAGTACACAAGGGTTCTGGTTTCTCCACATCCTCACCAACATTTGTTATTTTGTTTTTTTGGTAGCCATCCTAATAATTGTGAGGTAGTATCACCTTGTGGTTTTCGTTTGCATTTCCCTAATATTAGATTGATAATATTTAGCATCTTTTTTATGTGCTTATTGGTTAGTTGTATATCTTCTTTGGAGAAATATCTATTCCAGTCCTCTGCCCATTTTTTAATCAAGTTTTTTCTTTTTGTAGTTGAATTTAAGGAGTTCTCTATATATTCTGGATATTAATCCTTTATCAGATATATTATTTACAAATACTTTGTCCCATTCTGTGTGTTCCCTTTTTACTCTGTGTCTTTTGATGCACTCAAATTTAAAGTTTTCATGAAGTCAAGTTTGTCTGTTTTTTCTGTTGTTGCCTGTGCCTCTGATGTCATATCCAAGAAATCATTGTCAAATCCAATGTCTTTTAGCTTTTGCCCTGTTTTCTTCTAAGAGTTTTATAGTTTTAGGTCTTACATTTAAGTTTTTGATCCATTGTGAGTTAATTTTTGTATATGGTTTGCTAGTATTTTGTTGAGGATTTTTCTATAAGTGTTCATAGGGGATATTGGTCTATAGTGTAGTTGACTGGTTTTGGTATTAGGGTAATGCTTGTTTTATAGAATGAGTTAGGAAGTATTCCCAACCCTTTCAATTTTTTGGAAAAGTTTGAGAATGAGTGGTATTATTTATTCTTTAAATGTTTGATAGGCTTTACCAATGAAGCCATCAGGTCCAGGGTTTTTCTTTGTGGGGAGATCTTTGATTACTGATTCAATCTCCTTCCTAGTTAGAGATCTATTCAGGTTTTCTATTTCTTCATGATTTGGTTTTGGTAGGTTTTGTGTTTCTGGCAATTTGTGCATTTCATCTAGGTTATCAAATTTGTTGGCATATGGTTGTTCATAGTAATCACTTACAATTCTTTTTATTTCTGAGGAATCAGTAGTCATGTCCTCACTTTAATATCTGTTTTTAGTAATTTGAGTTGTCTTTTTTTCTGAGTGCCTCTAGCTAAAAGTTTGTTGATTTTGTTGATCTTTTCAAAGAAACAACTTTTGGTTTCACTGATTTCCTCTATTGTTTTTCTGTTCTCATTGATCTCTGCTTTAATCTTTATTATCTTTTTCCTTCTGCGACCTTTAGGTTCAAGTTATTCTTCTTTTTCTAGTTCCTTAATTGTAAAATTAGATTGATTTGAGGCCTTTTTTTAATGTAAGCATTTATAGCTATACATTTCCTTCTTAGCACTGCTTTCACTGCATCTCACAAGTTTTGATATATCGTGTTTTTGTTTTTGTTCCTCTCTAAGTATTGTCTTAATTTCCTTTGTGATTTCTTCTTTGATCCATTGGTTGTTTAAGAGTTTGTTGTTTAATTTCTACAAATTTGTGAATTTTCCAGTTTTACTTTTGTCATTGATTTCTAACTTTATCCTTGTGGTTCGAGAAGATGCAGTCATGTGCCGCGTAATGATGTTTCAGCCAATGATGGCCTGCATGCACGACAGCGGTCTCATAAGATTATAACAGAGCTGAGAAATTCCTATCACCTAGTGATGTTGTAGCCATCACAACGTCATAGTATAACACGTTATTCATGTATTTTTGGTGATGCCGGTGTAAACAAACCTACTGTGCTGCCAGTTGTATACAGCATAGCACATATAATTATGTATCGTACATAATACTTGATAATGATGATAAACAACTATGTCACTAGTTTATGTATTTGCTATGCTATACTTTTTATTGTTATTTTAGAGTACTCTGCTGACTTATTTAAAAAAATGTTTACTGTTAAACAGTATGCTGTGTTATGCCAGCAACCTCATACATCTGTTTACTGCCTCTTGCTTGAACCATTTTCGCTTGTGCTTGATTTAATCTCATGTTCTTTTGTTCATCATGGCCCCTAAGCATAGAAAATGCATTTCGAATGTTGCCAGGAAGAGGGCACATCGAGTGACCTGGAAATGAAATTAAATGATTAAGGACTACAAAAAAGGAAAATCAGTGATGGTTATTGCTTGCCAGTCAGGCATGTCCTATTTCACTATAGCCATGATCTTGAAGAACAAGAACAAAGTGACGGAAGCTGTTAAAAGATCTTCGTTGAAGGCAATGAGACTAACAAAAGTTCAAGAAGGGCTATATCAGACATGGAGAAACTTCCATTGACCCGTATTGAAGACCAGATGTAGAACCGTATGCCTCAGCACCATCAGGATCACGGCCAAAGCACAAAGTTCGTGATGTTGAAAGAAAAGGTTGGACCCAACTATGATACTGAATTTACTGCTAGCTCTGGGTAGTTTAAACGATTCAAAAATTATTCATTAAGTAATATGAAAGTGGGTGGTGAGTCTGTGAGTGCTGACGTGAAGGAAGCTGAAGAGTGTTTAGAAACTCTAGATATGCTGAATGTGGAGGGAAATTACTTGCCAGAGCAAATACTCAATATGCATGAAACCTCCCTATTCTGGAAACCGATGTCTGACAGTACTTTTGTCCGTTAAGAAGGTCAGTTCCAGGTTTCAAGGCTTTTATGGACAGGATAATAGTCTTGCTTGGGGGCACTGTTGCAGGCTACAAATTGAAACCCTTTGTGATCTGACACAGGGCCTTCAGGAGGTGTCAATAAGCAAACACTGCCAGAGTGCTATAGGAGCAATAAGAAGTCATGGATGACACTGCTTCCCTTCCAGGATGCCCCCCTGAATTGCTGTGCCAGCGAAATGAAGAAGTACTGTTTGGGGAGTAACATACCTTTCAAGATTTTGCTTATTGTTGATAATGCTCCCTGACAGCTTCCTTTTATTGGTGATCTTCATCCGAATATCAAAGCAATATTTCTCCCTCCAAACACCACGTCTTTGATCCAACTCATGGATCAAGGAGTTATAGCAGCTTTTAAGGCCTACTACCTGAGGAGGACCTTGGCCCAGGCCATTGCTGCAACTGGGGCAGACACTGATACAGTTCTGGAAGGATTACAACATTTTTTACTGCATCAAGAACCTCGTTTGGGCCTAGGGTCGTGTCTGCAAGGAGTATAGGAATGGCATCTGAAAGAAGATAGTCAAAAAAAAAAAAGCAAAAGCTTTTGCACACTTTAACAAACACCTTCAAAAGTTTGAAAACATGGACCCTGACACTGAAAGGTTTTCATTAACAGGAATGTTCCTGGTGCATTATCTGCAAATCTATGATGAAAAAAGAAACAAAGCAAACCACCGTGGACGTATTTCTGAAAAGAGTGACCCCTCCTCAAGAAGAGCCTCAGGCAGGTCCTTCAGGAGGTGTTCCAGAAGAAGGCCTTGTTATCATAGGAGATGAGGCTCCATGTGTGTTATTGCCCCCGAGACCTTCCAGTGGGACAAGGTGTGGGGGTGGAGGATGGTGGTATTAATGATCCTGACCCTGTGCAGGCCTAGTGTGTGTGTTTGTGTCTTAGTTTTTATTTTATTTTATTTTTTAATTTTTTTTTAAAAGATTTTATTTTTTTCCTTTTTCTCCCCAAAGCCCCCCCGTACATAGTTGTATATTCTTCGTTGTGGGTCCTTCTAGTTGTGGCATGTGGGACGCCGCCTCAGCGTGGTCTGATGAGCAGTGCCATGTCTGCGCCCAGGATTTGAACCAACGAAACACTGGGCCACCTGTAGCGGAGTGCGTGGACTTAACCACTCGGCCACGGGGCCAGCCCCTGTGTCTTAGTTTTTTTAACAAAAAAGTTTAAAAAGTAAAAATAAAAATTTTTTTAAAGAAAAAGCTTATAGAATAAGGATACAAAGAAATATTGTTGTACAGCTGTATGTGTCTGTATTTTGAGCTGTGTTCTTACAAAAGAGTCAAAAAAGTTTAAAAAATCAAGAAGATTATAAAATAAAGTTATAGTAGCCTAAGGTTAATTTATTATTGAGAAAAGTTGTTAAAATAAATTTGGTATGGCCTAAGTGTGCAGTGTTTATGAAGTGTACACTAGTGCACAGGAATGTCCTAGCCTTCACGTTCACTCACCCAGAGCAGCTTCCAGTCCTGCCAGCTCCATTCGTGGTAAGTGCTCCATACAGGTGTCCATTTTTTATCTTTTACAGTGTATTTTTACTGTACCTTTTCTATGTTTAGGTATGTTCACATACACAAATACGGTTGTGTACAGTTGCCTACAGTATTCAGAGCAGTGACCTGCTGCGCGGGTCTGTAGCCTCGGAGCGGTAGTCTGTGCCATGGAGTCTGCATGTGCAGGAGGCTGTCCCATCCAGGTTGGGTGACTACACTCACACTCACGCAGTGATGGAATCACCTAATGACTCATTTCTCAGTGTTCTCCCGTCAGTAAGTGATGCATGACAGTGCTTTGCATGACATCTATCTTTTTAAATCTGTTGAGACTTAATTTGTGGGCTGACATAAAGTCTGCTCTGTAAAATGTGTCATGTGCACTTGAGGAAAATATGTACACTGTTGTTGGGTAGAGTGCTGTGTATATGTCTGATGGATCTAGTTGTTTTTTGTGTGTTCTTTGAAGCCCTCGATTTCCTTGCTTAGAAATGTCTGGTTGTTCTATCTGTTATTGAGAATGGGGTGTTGAAGTCTCCAGCTCACACTGTAGAGCTGTCTAGTTCTCCTTTCACTGCTGTCTGTTTTTGCTTCATATATTTTGCTGGTATATTATTAAGTGCCTAGATGTTTGTTAGTGTTAGATCTTCTTGCTGTATTGTACCTTTTATTAATATATAATATCCTTCCTTGTCTCTTGTAACCTTTTGTGATTTAAAGTCTATTTGTTTGATATTAGTATAGCCACCCCTGCTCACTTTTCATTATTATTTGCATGGAATATCTTTTTTTTTTTCCCCGAGGAAGATGCGCCCTGAGCTAAGATCTGTGCCAGTCTTCCTCTGTTTTATATGTGGGTTGCCGCTGCAGCATTGCTGCTGATGAGTGGTGGAGGTCTGTGCCCAGGAACTAAACCCGGGTTTGCTGAAGCAGAGCATGCCAAACCTAACTACTTGTTCATGGAGCCAGCCCCTGGAATATCTTTGTCCATCCTTTTACTTTCAATCTATTTGTGTTTTTGGATCTAAAGCGAGTCTCTTGTAGGCAGTATTTTTTCTGGATTATCTGTTTTTATCCTTTCTGCCAGTCTTTGTCTTTTAATTGGAGAGTTTAATCCCTTTACATTTAAAGTAATTACTGATAAGAAGGGACTTATTTCTGTCATTTTGCTATTTGTTTTCTGTATGCATTAGAGCTTGTTTTGTCACTTATTTTCTGCATTCCTGTCTTCTTTTGTGTTTAGTTGACTTTTTGGTAGTGAAGTGTTTAAATTCCTTTCTCATTTTCTTTTTGGTGGGGGAGATCGGCCCTGAACTAACATCTGTCACCAATCTTCCTCTTTTTTTTTCTCCCCAAAGCCCCAGTACATAGTTGTGTGTCCTAGCTGTAGGTCATTCTAGTTCTTCTATGTGGGATCCCGCCACAGCATGGCTTGATGAGTGATGTGCAGGTCCGTGCCCAGGATCAGAGCTGGTGAACCCCAGGATACTGAAGCAGAGTGCATGAACTTAACCAGTCGGCCATGGGGCCAGCCCCCCTTTCTCAATTTCTTTTGTATGTATTCTATTGGTATTTTCTTTGTTGTTACCTTGGAGATTGGATTTTATATCCTATCATTACCACACTCTTAGTTTGAATTTATACCAGCTTAGTTTCAGTAACATACTACAACTCTGTCCCCCCTCCTTCAGTTGTTAATGGCACAAAATCGAATCTTTATACACTGTCCCAGAACGAAAACTAATAACTTTTAAAAATTATGTGGAAAACAACATGTGGAGTTACAAACCAAAGTTAGAATAGTACTAGCATTTGGACCAATAATTTTAAGAAAATATGTTAGTCTCTTAAATCACGTAGAAAACAAAAAGTTGAGTTACAAACTGTTAAAATAATTCTAGCTTTCATAATTCCCCATATATTTACCTTTGTTGAGATCTTTATTTCTTCACATGGCTTTAAGGTACTGGCTAGTGTCCTGTTTCACCCCTGAGCATTTCTTGCAGGACAGGCCTAGTGGCCACAAACTCTCTTAGCTTTTGTTTGTTTGAGAATATCTTAATTTCTCCCTCATTCTTAAAAGATCGTTTTGCCAATAAAGGATTCTCAGTTGAAAGTTTTGTTTTTTTTTTTTTTTGAGGAAAATTAGCCCTGGTCTAATATCCACTACCAATCCTCCTCTTTTTGCTGTGGAAGATTGGCCCTGAGCTTACATCCGTGTCCATCTTCCTCTACTTTATATGTAGGATACCTGCTACAGCATAGCCTGACAAGCGGTGCGTAGGTCCGTGCCCACGATCCAAACCAGCGAACCCAGGGACTCTGAAGTGGGATGTGTGAACTTAACTGCTGCACTACTGGGCCAGCCCCAGAAGGATCTTTTCAAATACCATGTCTACTCAGGCAAGGGAAACAAAAGAAAAATAGACAATGGGACTACATTAGACTAAAGAAGTTCTGCAAGGCAAAGGAAACCAGGTAGAAAATGAAAAGACAACAACGAACTGAGAGAAAATACTTGCAAATCACATATCTGACAAGGGATTAATCTCCAAAATATATAAAGAACTCGTACAACTCAACAACAAAAAAACAACCTGATCAAAAAATGGACAGAGGGGGCTGGCCCGGTGGCACAGCGGTTAACTGTGCATGTTCCGCTTTGATGGCCTGGGGTTTGCTGGTTTGGATCCCGGGTGTGGACATGGCACCGCTTGGCAAGACATGCTGTGGCAGGCGTCCCACATATAAAGTAGAGGAAGATGGGCATGGGTGTTAGGGCCAGTCTTCCTCAGCAAAAAGAGGAAGATTGGCAGCAGATGTTAGCTCAGGGCTGAGCTTCCTCAAAAAAAACAAAAACACAAAACTCAACGAGGTAAAAGAGAATGTAGAGAACCAATTCAACGAGTTCAGGAACTACTTCACAAAAGAGATCCAAACTATAAAGAAGAATCAATCACAAATATTAGAGATGAAAGACCCAATGGAAGAGATACAGTGCTGACTCCCTGAACACTTGAGTGGACATCATATAGGAGTGAATCAGCGTAATTGAAGATAGACATGTTGAAATGCTTCAGACAGAGGAGGAGAGAGAACTAAGACTAAAAAGAAATAAAGAAAGTCTCTGAGAAATATCCGACTCAATGAGGAAATGCAATGTAAGAATCATAGGTATTACAGAAGGTGAAGAGAAGGAAAATGGAGCAGAAAGCTTGTTCAAAGAAATAATAGCAGAGAACTTCCCAAACCTAGGGAAACAGGGAAATATGTGTGGAGGAAGCTTCCAGATCTCCTAGATTTGTCAATGCAAAAAGAACTACTGCAAGGCATATAGTAGTAAAACTGGCAAAAATGAATGACAAAGAAAGAATACTCAGGGCAACAAGGCAGAAGAAAATAACATACAAAGGAACCCCTATCAGACTCAGCAGATTTCTCTGCCAAAACCTTACAGGCTAGGAGAGAATGGAACGACATACTCAAAACTTTAAAAGACAAGGATCTTCAGCCCAGAATACTCTATCCAGCAAAAGTATCCTTCAGGTATGAGGGAGAAATCAAATCTTTCCCCGACAAACAAGAGCTAAGGGAGGTCATAGCCATGAGACCCTCCTTACAAGAAATCCTCAATAAGGCTCTCATACCTGAAAAAGGAAAAAGAAGGGAGAAAGGCATCACAAAACACAGAGTAAGGAGATAAATAGTTATGCAGAATCAGAATAGGATAGCAAATATTCAACTATAGCATTAGGCTAAAGGGAAGGAAAACACCAAAAACAAAGACAATCTTGTCGCTTTAACCACAAACTCACAACACAACTTGGAATAAGATAGGAGAAAAACAACTTAGGAGGGGAGGAGGAAAGGGACTGACTTGATCTAGAATAAGGAAATAAGAGGCCATCAGAAAATGGACTATGTCATGCACAAGATTCTGAATACAAACTTCAGGATAGCCACTAAACTAAAAAGCAGAACAGAGACGCAAAAAATAAATAGGGAGGAAACAAAAGAAACACATCATAGAAAACTCCATAATTCAATGAGTAGACCAAAACAGACATGACGAGAAACAAAGGAAATGCAGGAAAACTGGAAAACAAGTGATATAATGACAGCATTAACACCTCATACATCAATAATCACCCTAAATGTAAATGGATTGAATTATCCAATACAAAGACGCAGAGTGGTGAGATGGATTAAAGAACAAGATCCAACGATCTGTTGCCTCCAGGAAACACACCTCAGCTCCAATGACAAACACAGGCTCACAGTGAAGGGGTGGAAGATGATACTCCAAGCTAATGGCAAACTGAAGAAAGCAGGTGTTGCAATACCTCTGTCAGATAGACCAGACTTCAAGACAAGACAGATAAAGAGAGACAAAGAGGGGCAATACATAATGATCAAGGGACAATCCATCAAGAAGAAATAAGGCCTATAAATATCTATGCACCCAACACAGGAGCACCAAAGTTCATAAAGCAACTACTAACAAACCTAAAAGAAGATATTAAAAATAACACCATAATAGTAGGGGGCCTCAACACCTCACTCACATCAATGGATAGATGTCCGGACAGAAAATCAACAAGGAAACAGTGGAATTAAATGAAAAGCTAGACCAGTTGGACTTAATAGACACATATAGAACACTCCATCCAAAAAGAGCAGAATACACATTCTTCTCAAATGTGCACATGAACATTCTCAAGGATAGACCACATGTTGGGAAACAAGGCAAGCCTCTACAAATTTTAAATTTTAAAAAGTAATTTTAAAAAATTTTATATATTTTAATTTTTAATTTAATTTTATATATTTAAATATAAATTTAAATTTGAAATATAAGAAATTTTAAATGTTAAATTTTTAAATAAATTTTAAATTTTAAAAAATTGAATTTAAATTAAAAAAAATTGAAATAGTAACAAGCATGTCTTCTGATCATAATGCTATAGAGTTAGAAATTAAATCCAAGAAAAAAGCTGAGAAAAGGACAAAGATGTGGCAACTAAACAACATACTATTGAACAAGCAATGGATCATTGAAGAAATTAAAGAGAAATCAAAAAATATCTGGAGACAGAGGAAAATGATAACATACCATCCCAACCCATATGGGATGCAGCAAAAGCTGTATTAAGAGGGAAATTCATCGCAATACAGGCACACCTTAATAAACAAGAAAAATCCCAAATAAGCAATCTTAAATTACAACTGAATTAGAAAAAGAAGAAAAACAAAGCCCAAAGTCAGCAGAAAGAGAAAAATAATAAAAGTCAGAGCAGAAATAAATGCTATTGAAACAAGGCAGTAGAAAGGATCAGTGAAACAAATAGCTGGTTATTCGAGAAGATAAATCAAATTGGCAAACCCCTAGGCAGACTTACAAAGAAAAAAAGAGAGAAAGCTCAAATAAACAAAATCAGAAATGAAAGAGGAGAAATAACAACAGACTCCACAGAAATACAACAGGTTATAAGAGAATACTACGAAAAACTATATGCCAACAAAATGGATAACCTAGAGGAAATGGATAAATTCTTAGACTCTTACAACTTCCCAAAGCTGAGTCAAGAAAAAACAGATAGTGTGAATAGACAAATCACAAGGAAAGATTGAAACAGCAATCAAAAGCATCCAAAGAAGAAAACCCCAGGACCAGATGGCTTTCCTGTGGAATTTTACCAAACTTTCAGGGAGGATTTAATACCTATCCTTCTCAAGCTATTCCAAAAAATTAGGGAAGATGGAACACTACCTAATACATCCTACAAGGCCAACATCACTCTGATACCAAAGCCTGACAAGGAAAGCACAAAAAAAGAGAACCACAGGCCACTATCACTGATGAACATAGATGCTAAAATCCTTAACAAAATTTTGGCAACCTGAATTCAGCAATACATCAAAAGGATCATACGTCATGATCAAGTGGGATTCATACCAGGGACACAGGGATGGTTCAACGTCCACAGATCAATTAATATGATACACCACATAAACAAATTGAGGAATAAAAACCACATGATCATCTCAATAGATGCAGAGAAAGCATTTGACAAGATCCAACAGCCATTTATGATAAAAACTCTGAAAAAAATGGGGATACAGGGGCTGGCCCCATGGCCAAGTGATCAAGTTCATACACTCTGCTGCAGGTGGCCCAGTGTTTCGTTGGTTCGAATCCTGGACACGGACATGGCACTGCTCTTCAAACCATGCTGAGGCAGCATCCCACATGCCACAACTAGAAGGACCCACAATGAAGAATATACAACTATGTACCGGGGGGCTTTGGAGAGAAAAAGGAAAAAAAATAAAATCTTAAAAAAAAAAATGGGGATAGAAGGGAATTAACTCAACATAATAAAAGCCATATACGAGAAACCCACAGCCAACATCATACTCAATGGGAAAAAACTGAGTGCCACTCCCCTGAGAACAGGAAGGAGACAAGGATGCCCACTGTCACCACTCTTATTTAACATAGTACTGGAAGTTTTGGCCAGAGCAATTAGGCAAGAGAAAGGAATAAAAGGAATCCAAATACAGAGTGAAGAATTGAAACTCTCGCTGTTTGCAGACAACATGACCTTATATATAGAAAACCCCAAAAAATCCATTGTAAAACTAATAGAAATAATTAACAACTACAGTAAAGTTGCAAGGTACAGAGTCAACTTACAAAAATCAGTTGCTTTTCTATACTCAAATAACAAACTTACAGAGAGAGAACTCAAGAATACAATTCCATTTGCAGTCGCAACTAAAAGAATAAAGTACCTGGGAATAAATTTAACCAAGGAGGTAAAGGACTTATACAATGAAAACTACAAGACATTACAGACAGAAATTGATAATGTCATAAAGAGATGGAAAGAGATTCCTTGCTCATGGATTGGAAGAATAAACATAGTTAAAATGTCCGTACTACCCAAAGCAATCTACAGATTCAATGCAATCCCGATCAGAATCCCAATGACATTCTTCATGGAAATAGAGCAAAGAATACTAAAATTCATATGGGGCAACGAAAGACCCTGAATTACTAAGGCAATCCTGAGAAAAGAGAACAAAGCTGGAGGCACCACAATCCCCGACTTCAAAATATACTACAAAGCCATAGTAATCAAAACAGTGTGGTACTGGTACAAAAACAGGCACACAGATGAATGGATCAGAACTGAAAGCCCAGAAATAAAACCACACATCTATGGACAGCTAATCTACGGCAAAGGTGCCAAGAACATACAATGGAGAAAAGATAGTCTCTTCAATAAATGGTGCTGGGAAAACTGGACAGCCATGTGCAAAAGAATGAAGGTAGACCATTATCTCATGCCATTCACAAAAATAAACTCAAAATGCATCAAAGACTGGAAGATATGTCCTGAAACTATGAAACTCCTGGAAGATAATTCTGGTCATATACTTTTTGACATCGAACTGAAAAGGATCTTTTCAAATACCATGTCCCATCAGACAGGGGAAACAAGAAGAAATAAGCAATTGGGAATTCATCAGACTAAAGAGCTTCTGCAAGCTAAATCAAGCTAGAAAGAAAGTAGAATCAAAACAAAGAGACAACCCACCAACTGGGAGAAAATATTTGCAAATCATATACCTGACAAGGGATTAATCTCCATAATATATAAGGAACTCACACAACTGAACAATAAAAAAACAAACAACTTGATCAAAACATGGGCCAAGGAGATGAACAGACATTTTTCCCAAGAAGATAAACAGATGGCCAATAAATACATGAAAAGATGTTCAACATCACTAATCATCAGGGAAATGCAAATCAAAACTACACTAAGATACCACCTTATGCTGGTTAAAATGGCTATAATCACTAAGACTACAAATAGCAAATGTTGGAAAGGGTGTGGAGAGAAGGGAACCCTCATACACCGCTGGTGGGAATGCAAACTGGTGCAACCACTATGGAAAACAGTATGGAGATTCCTCAAAAAACTAAAACTAGAACTACCCTATGACCCAGCCATCCCACTCCTGGGTATCTACCCAGACAACTTGAAATCAACAATCCAAAGTAACATGATGCACCCCTATGTTCACTGCAGCACTATTTTACAACCGCCAAGACATGGAAACTATCCAAGTGCCCATCGGCCAATGATTGGATAAAGAAGATGTGGTGTATGTATATACAATGGGATACTACTCAACCAGAAAAAAAGACAAATTCATCCCATTTGCAATAACATGGAAGGACCTAGAGGGAATTATGCTAAGGAAAAGAAGCCGGTCTGAGAAAGACAAACACCAGATGATTTCACTCATATGTGGCATATAAACAAGTACATGGACAAAGAAAACAGTTCAGTGGTTACCAGGGGAAAAAGGGGTTAGGAGGTGGGCACAGGGGGTGAAAGGGAGCACTTATGTGGTGACAGTCAAGAAATAATGTACAACTGAAATCTCGCATTGATGTAAACTATTATGAAGTTGATAAAAAAAATAAAAAATAAAAAACAAGTGTTGGAGAAGATGTGGAGAAAAAGGAACCCTCGTACCCTGCTGGTGGGAATGCAAACTGGTGCAGCCACTATGGAAAACAGTATGGAGATTTCTCAAAAAGTTAAAAATAGGAATACCATATGACCCAGCTATCCTGCTATGGGGTATTTATCCAAAAAACTTGAAATCAACAATTCAAAGAGACTTATGCCTCCCTATGTTCATTGCAGCATTATTCACAATAGCCAAGACGTGGAAGCAACCCAAGTGCCCATTGATTGATGAATGGATAAAGAAGATCTAATATATATATATATATATGTATATGTGTATATGTGTATATATATATACAATTGAATACTACTCAGTCATAATAAAAGACAAAATCATCCCATTTGCAACAAGATGGATGGATCTTGAGGGTATGATGTGACTTGAAATAAGCCAGTCAGAGACAAACACAATATGATTTCACTCCTATGTGGAAGATAAACAAACACATGGACAAAGAGAACAGTTTAGTGGTTCCCAGAGGGGTAGGGGTTAGGCAAAAGGGGTAAAGGGGCACATATGTATGGTGACAGATAAAAATTAGGCTATTGGTGGTGAGCGTGATGCAGTCTACATAGAAGCTGATAATAATGTACACCTGAAATCTCACAATTTTGTAAATCATTATGACCTCAATAAAATAATTTTTTAAAATAATAATAGAATCATCAAAAATTCTCAATCTAAAAGATGGAAAAGGGAACAAAGAGCTGGGACAAACTGAAGAAAAGTAGCAAGATAGTACATTTAAAACCAATCATATCAATAATTACACTCCATGAAAATTGTCCAAACACCCCAATTAACATTGGAATGGATAAAAAAGCAAGACCCAACTATATGTGGCTTACAAGAGAACCACTTGAATAACAAATAGGCTAAATGTAAAAGGATGAAAAAAGATGCCCCCCTACCTGTAGTATAAAGAAAGCTGGAGAGGCTATATAAATAGCAGACAAAGTAGATTTCAGAACAAAGCACATTATCAGGGAGAAGATGATCATGACATAAAGATCGGAGGGTCACTGCAATAAGAGGCCATAACAAATCCCACATGATGTGTGCCTAACAGAGCTTCAAAATACATGAAGCAAAAACGGACAAAACCGTGAGAAGAAACAATTTTTACAATTAGAGTCAAAGATTTTAACACCTCTCAATAATTGATAAAACACGTAGAAACTTAAGATACCTGAAGGTAATATAATGTTATATGTCAATTATATCTCAGTAAAAAAATATTTTAATAAGGATATAAAAAACTTGAAACACTATCCACCAATTTAATGTAAGTGGCATTGATATGGTGCTCAGCAGCAGCAGGAAACATGTTTTTCAAGTGCACAAGGGACCTTTATCAAGATCGGTCACATTCTGGGCACAAAGCAAGTATCAATACGCTTAAAAGGATTAAAATCATACAAAGTATGGTCTTTAACCATAAGATTAAATTAGAAATTGATAACAGTTTCTTGGAAATCTCCAAATTTGGGGGAACTACATAAGACACTTCTGCATAGGCCATGAATCAACAACAAAAAAAAACTGAAAAGGAAATTAGGACTTATTTTGAACTGAATGAAAAGTGAAAACACAATATATCAGCTAAAGCAGAACTTAGACAAAAATTTATAGTGTAAATGCCAAATTTGAAAAGAAGAAAGATCTCAAATCACTGACCTGAGATTCCACTTTAAACTAGAAAATAATACAGAGTAAATGAAGCTCAAAGTAAGCAGAAGAAAGGAAATAATAAAGACGAGAGTGGAAATCAATGAAATTGATAAACCTCTAGCTAGACTGATCAAGGAAAAAGGGAGATGACAGAAATTACTAACTTCAGGAATGAGAGAGGTGACATAACTCAGATATTACATATATTAAAAAGTAAGAATATTGTGAATAATAAATTAGACAATTTAGATGAAATGGACAAATACCTTGAAAGAGAAACCTACCAAAGCTCAGTCAAGAAGAAATAGGATGGATGTTAACTAGACTCATTGTGGCGATCATTTCACAACAGATACAAATATAGAATCATTATGTTGTACATCTGAAACTGATATAATGTTAAGTGATAATTACATCTCAATGTTTAAAAAATGAAAAAAAGTGAAAATAAAAAGGAATAGGTAACTCCTTTATATATATAACTATTAAAGAGTTTGGATTTGTAGTTAGAAATGCCACAAAGAAAACGCCAGGCTTTACTAGTGAATTTTACCATACATTTAAGAAAGGAAAAAAAATCCAAATTCCTCACAAAGTCTTCCAGAAAACTGAAGACAGCAGAACACTCCTTTATACTAGGAAGCCAATTGGTGTAATTCTTCACACTAACAGACTATTTTTTAAAAAGTGATCTTTTCAACACTTGCACAAAAATCATTGACAAAATACAACATCCATTCCTGATAAACTCTCAGCGAATTAGGAATAGTCATTTATGAAAAGCCTACACTGAACATCACGTTTAATGTTGAAAATGGAATGTTTTCCTGGTACGATCGGGAAGAAGGCAGTGATGTCTGCTCTCGCCACTTCTGTTCAACATTGTACTGGATGTTCTAACCAGTGTAATGAGGCAAGAAAAAGAAACAGCAAGCCAAGATAGAGTAATAGGAAATGTATCTACCCTCCTGCTTGTAAAAACGGAAAGTTAGACTAAATATATAAAACAAAGGTTTTCAAGGCTTTGGACATCAGGCAACTATGTACAGCAAAGCTTCACTAATGAGAAACAAACAAATAACCACCCAACGAATGGCACAGCTTAATGCCTGAAAATGGTTGTCAGGATGCAGCGATGGGGAACCAGGTCTGGTGCAGACATCTCCCTGCATGAAAGAGGGAATTGGGTCTCTGGGAGGCCAAGGCAGCTAGATTCTCAAGGGCAGAGTATCAAATAGAAGAGAGAGGCATAGAGAGTACTCTGGAGTTGCAGTTTTCCAGTTTTCAGTGGAACACACGCATCTAAAGAAAAAAAATAAATAAAAAACTTGAAAATAAGCCAAAGAAAGTTCAGCCTGTCGTTTCAGTGTCTCACTGGAGCATGAATCACAGGCCCATCCCAGGATTATTACTGACTTCTTAGGAGGCTGTGCTTGTGTTTGACTGTACTGTTCACCATACTTAGAGCCCAAACTCTGTGACATTACATGTTAGTTTGCAGATTCTGTCCAACAGAAAAGATAACCCCAAAGGCTGTAGTTTCATTGTCCTGAAACTCATTTAACAGGTTTGTATCTAACCAAGCAATCTTAATCCAGCATTCCTCTTTTAGAAATAGTATATCTGTAAGTACACAATACTCTCGGAACCAGCTTTATCATCTTTGTAGTTCCATCACTAATGAGTGAATAAATTTTTGACACGGCTTCATTCTACTTTTTGTATGAAAGGCGTATTTTAAATTGTTTGAATATTTTACTTTGATATGATTCCACTGAGATACTTAAGTGGACACTTCTACCAGAGCCAATGAAGACAGCTAGAAGTGCGCTTCATGGAATATGAGCCCATGCAGAACCTTTTTTTTTCTGCCCCTGGAGTGAATCCCAAGAGGAAATATAACTGTATTTATTCTTTTTTTTTTATCCTCTTTTCTCCCCAAAGCCCCCCGGTACATAGTTGTATGTTCTTTGTCGTGGGTCCTTCCAGTTGTGGCATGTGGGACGCTGCCTCAGCGTGGTTTGATGAGCAGTGCCATGTCCGCGCCCAGGATTCGAACCAACGAAACACTGGGCTGCCTGCAGCGGAGCGCGCGAACTTAACCACTCGGCCACGGGGCCAGCCCCACTTTCTTTATTCTTGATCTCTCTATTCCTGGCCTTGTGTTTTTATTTTTGTTTCTGGTTCTTGGTCAAACTTGGTTCTAGTTCTGCTTGCACATAATTGATAAGCTATTCTCAATTGGCGATAGCAACAACTAGGTATCTGATTTGATGTCTTGAACATTAGGTTGTTAATATCAGCATGATGGGGATTTATAGTGTTAGCTAATAGATGATAGAATATGGTTGGTTACTCTTTTTTCTTTTTGAATGCTTTCCTATTAGTGAGTTCAAATAAATTAAGTTTCGTGTACACTGGAAAGGAAAATTTTTAGATCAAGACTGGTGAGATTTTGTGTTGTGCGTACTTTGACCCACAGCTGCGGCTGTAGGTCTAAAGCTGCAGGCTCTCTGCGGGTTTGCGTGTCCAGATGAGAAAATTCTCTGCGTCCCATTACATGAATTTGTAAGATTTTCTTATCCTGAGTATATTAATAAATTACACTCTTCGGCGACACAATACAGAGGCGCCACACCTGGTAATTCCTTTTTATCTTGTCACCTCTTTGATGCCTTTAAAAAGGTTATGTGTGTAGGTGTGTGTGTGAATGTGTCATATGAATATGTTAGTGTATCTTTAGCATTTTGAGTTGTTTTTAGTGGGAGGGATTGGGGTTGCCAAATAAAATACAGGACACCAGTTTAATTTGGAATTCAGATAAACGATGAATTTTTTTTTAGTATAAATATGACTGAAATTCAAATTTAACTGGTTGTCTTGTATTTTTATTTGCTAAATCTGGCAACCCTAATGGGAGAGGGATTCAGTCTGAATAACCTAGACTACCATTACTAGAAACAAACATCATTTCTTTCTTCAAATTCTCAATCTTTGGCTAGAAATTTCAAAGACATTTAATACTTTTTTAAAAGATAATTCTTGTTTGTGTTTCTGGTTTTGAGGAGAGTATCTTTAGCTTTTATCCCTTAAATGGAATATTGGCTCTTGATTTGAAATAGACTTTTTTATATTAAGGATTGCGTAGTGAAGAATTAACCTTCTCCAAAGAGAGGTCTGGCCTTTGCCCTTCGACACTGGAAGGTGGTCTCTAGGCTCTAACTCATGGGGATGTCCTGCCTGACAGGAGTGTCTTTGTTTGCCGGGGACTTTGACCAGCAAATAGGGTAACCATGTGATTTCTGATATGGGCTTTCAGCCACACTGTATTAGTTCCAACCTCCGGAGGGACTGATGACTAAAGGTATAGCTAGACCTTGGGAGGGACTGAAAACTAAGGGTCAGCCATGCAGGCAGTGCGTGATCAAGCCTTAATAAAAACTCTGCACACCAAAGGCTTGGGTCAGCTTCCTTGGTTGGCAGCACTTCATGCACGTTGTCATACATTGTGACAAGAAGGAGGTAACACCGGCCATGACTCCATGGGGAGAGCATGAGTGGAAGTTCTGTACTTAGACCCCTCCTCGATCTGCCCTGTGCACCTCTTCCCTTGGCTGATTTTGATGGGCATCCTTCCTCTGTAATAAACTGTGACCATGAGTAGAAAAGCTCTTAGTGAGTTCTGTGAGTCCTTCTAGAGAATTATCAAACTGGGGAATGGTTTCTGGAACCCCCCAAACTGGCAATTGGTATCAGATGTGAGGCTTGTCCTGTGTTTGGTGTTCCCCTAAACATCACTGTTTCATTAACTCTGGGTGGGTTCTGTCTATACTCTTAATGACAATGCTGTTGAATTTCAGCGTGCCTTCTTCTTAAACTTCTATTGGAATGACAGGTAAGTTTACCTTATTTGATTGATGTCGTTTTTTTAACATTAATCTGTTATCGGGCTTTGTGGAACCTGAAACTTATATAATTTGGGTGATTCTTATAAAAAAAGTATTTAAAAGTATAAATACAAAATTATGTCAGAAGTGAGTATTCATTGAGAATGAAAAAAGGATTCATAAAAAAATTTTTTTAGGGGCTGGCCCCATGGCTGAATGGTTAAGTTCGCGCTCTCCGCTGCAGGCGGGCCAGTGTTTCGTTGGTTCGAATCCTGGGCGCGGACATAGCACTGCTCATCAGACCACACTGAGGCGGCGTCCCACATGCCATAACTAGAAGGACCCACAACGAAGAGTATACGACTGTGTACCGGGGGGCTTTGGGGAGAAAAAGGAAAAATAAAATCTTTAAAAAAAAAAAGGTTTCTTTCAGCTATACAATTTGTTATTGGTAATAGCATATAATTTCTTAAAATTGTCATCAAATTTGGTAAAATCCCTATTAAGTTTCTTTCGTATATAAACTCTAGATTTCTGGATGTTTTAAATTTTCTTGTGCAATGACTAATCTTAAACACTCTGCGTTCATGACACTCACTCACTTGTCATAGGTGTCCTCACTTGGTGAGTATTATGACTCATGTTCATAGTCAATTCAGCTAGAAATTGAAATCTATTTCTAACAAGTACATGAGTCATTTCTCTTTATTGGTTGATTAATAAACAGTCCAAGAACCTATTAATTACCTCTATTTGAAATTCAGCCCTTACTCTTAAAGAATTAATAATTTTGATATGGTGTACAAATGTTCGTTTTAATGCACTTCTTAGTAAAAAATAGTTTTATTAATTTCATAGCTTTTGTTTCCTATTCCATTAATTTTATCTGAATTTTCTCTCAGTTCTTTAATAAATAAATTTAAAGATGACAAAATTTATCTTCATGTAAGTCCAAATTAGGAGTCTCTGACATTTCTCAATTCCTTTATTAAGACATTTCAAAGTATCTCTTAAGATGGCAGGGGAGCGGTATACCAAGCTTTGTGTCATAAGCTGTTCCATCCAAGGGAGAGGAACTGCAGTGCATTTCAAATTTAAAATTTATGTCGCATTACCAAGAAGTTTCTGACAGGAAGATCTTTGGTTTTAATTAGGTGTTTATGAGGTTGACAATTTTACATGACTTTGACCTCTACCTTCCTGTGCCTGTGTCAGGTGCACTGGCAATAATTTAACTATGCCCAGAAGTAACTAAACTACATAAAATCTCCCATGAGCCCAAACTAGGGGTATCCCCAACTCACCTCCCTCTTAGCCAGAGTCCAAGCGTCTGTGGCCACAGGTCACCACCTACCACGGAGGGCGTGGGAAGGGGGGCGGGGCTCCGTGGGAGGAAGCCATAATCTTAACCTTTTGTGGACAAAACATCTTTCTTTTGCAAATTAAAAAATATATTTGATCATGTAAAGATTGCTGGTCCCTCCCAGGACTTCGGAAAGCCCCATCTAAGCGAGGAGCCCTGAGCCTGAGCTTGATCTTCATGGTGAACCTGCCTTTGCTGCCAGTGCTCCTCAGCTTTCCTCACCAGAGAGCCCACATGGGCCGGGAATTCAGGCATTCAGCCCCAAAGCTTTGATGGCACAGTTCTAAACTCTTCAAAGGAAAAGATTTCTTTAAAGTGTTGTTTTATCTTAAAAGTTCATGTGAATTTCACTTAAATTTTTTCCATTTATTTTCACCAATGTTTAACATACAAAGAATGTTTTAAAAAACGTAATCACCTGCCATGCTCCCTCTTTGAAGGCTGAGAAAGGAACAGAGTAAAGCTGATGCTTCAGTTTGTGCCACGGGTTCACATACTTTATAACTTCTTTTTTTTCCATCTTTTCTCCTTGGGTTCATTTGGGAATACAACATCATTTGGAAACTTGCAAGCAACACAAAACTCAAGTAGCAGGAGCTTAAGCAAATGTAAATTCATTAGCTCACAATAAGAAGTCTGAGATAGGCGTCCAGCTGTGTGCCTTCCACTGATGTGTGGCATGGGCAAGTGCTGGTTTGGTAGTCCCCTGATGCCCTCAGACACCCAGGCTACTACCGTCTTTCCCTGCTGCTCCCCTTGGCACGTAGGACGTTATCTTTATGCTTGTCCCCTTGTGATCACAATAATGGATGGATGCTGCTCCTCCGGGAGAATGGAGGGAGTCTGAAGGAGCATGTCATCTGGGTCTGTCCTTTTTTAAAAAGCTTTCTCGCAGTTTCTACCCAAAGACTTCGTTATATTCCACTAACCATAACCAAGCCTTTTTGTTCACCCCTAGCTACAAGGATGTCTGAGAAAGTAAGAGTATGAGTCTGTGTGGGCTGCCGTAAGGAAATACTACGGCCTGGGTGGCATAAACAACAGGAATTTAGTTTCTCACAGTTCCAAAGTCTAGAAGTCCCAAATCAAGGTGCCAGCAGATTTGGTTTCCAGTAAGGGCTCTTCCTGGCTTGCAGAAGGCCGCCTTCTTGTGTCCTCACACGGCCTTTCTTCTGTGGATGCAAGGAGAGAGATGTCTCGTGTCTCTTCCTCTTTTCATAAGGACGCTGGTTCTGTTGGATTAGGGCCCACCTTATGGTCTCACCCTCACTGCCTCCTTAAAGGCCCTCTCTCTAGACAGTCACAATGGGCTTAGGGCTTCAATTGATGAATTTCGGGGGGGAGGAAGGCACAATTCAGTCCGTGACAGTACGCATTTTTAACATATTACCACCCCAGACAAAATCATAGTTCTGTCGCTCTGGCTGACTGTCAGTGCCCAGCCCATAGCTCCTGGACCCAGCCCAAGGGCACCTGCAGACCAGTTGCTGTATACAACAGTGACTTCTTGCATCTCTGCCTGAGGGCATTCTCTGGCCCCTGGAGTGTGCTCAGTCCACGTGCTGCCTGAGTTTTAATGCTCTTAGACAACCCTCACCTCATAAGGAACTGGAGATGAGGAAAGTAGCCTTTGCACAATTCTGAGTTATATTCTGTGCAGTTTCTCAGAGGGTCCTCAAGGCATTTATCCCAGTTACCCAGTGGTTAACGAGCTGATTAAAGCAACTTGTGTTAGCTTTCCTGCCGTCCCTGTTTGCCTCCTCACTCTCATACTCTGCTTCCTGGGATTATCTCCCCAATCAACTGCTTGTACCCAAATCTTGACCTCAGGGTTGGCTTTTGGAGGAACACAAACACAAACTAAGGCGGTAAATTAGAAAAGGAGAACGGATACCAGTGGACAGCTAGGAGTGGCTGTTACATTGAGAAAAAGTGTGTTTTGTGATAATATGCTTATATGTAATGTTAAATTACATTGTAAGACTGTCTTTAGTCTAGTAGATGTATACTAGATTCTATAATCTACCACATCTTACTGGGGTAATCTTGGGAAATTTATTTAAACTTCTATCTCAATTTCTGTATCTATAAAATGGTAATAATGAAATTAACTCGCTCACAGAGTTGTTGTAAGAATGAAATGAATTAATTCACATAATGTACTTAGAACAGTGCCTGGCACACAGTAAGTATTCAATACATTTCATTGGCCATGATTATTTTCTTCTGTTTGGATGTGTGCATGTGTTATCTTCATCAGGACCATATATGCCTAATAATAGTGTGCATCTTCTTTTTTATTTTTAGGAAGAAATTATATAACATGGAAATTTTAAGTTTCTTGAAACTTTTAAATATTTCACCTCTGAACACAATGGGCTCAGGTGATTTCTTTCTAATAGATTTTTAAATTTTGGAAGAATTTTAGATTTGCAGAAAAGTGCAAAGATAGTGCAGAGAGTTCCCGTATCCTTGAGTCAGTCTCCTCTAATGTTAACATCCTCCATAATTATGGTACATTTGTTAAAACTGAGAGATTAACGTTGGTATGCTACTGTTAACTAAACTCCAGACTTTAGTCACATTGTATCAGTTTTTCTGCTAATGTCCTTTTTCTGCTTCAGGATCCAATCCACTTCCAAAATCCACATTGCATTTTGTCATTATGTCTCCTTTTCTTCTTTTGTCTGTGACAGTTTTTCAGTCTTTCCTTGTTTTTCATGAGCTTGACAATTTTGAGGATAGTAGTCAAGTATTTTCTAGAATGTCCGTCAATTTTGGTTTTCTCCTGATTGGACTGGGGCTATGGATTTTGGAGAACATCCCACAGGAGTGAAGCACCTTTCTCACTGCATCGTATCAGGGCACGTGTTCTTAACATGACTGACTGCTGATGAGTTAGCTTCGTCAGTTGGTTAGAGGAGCGTCTGCCAGGTCTCTCAACCGAAAAGTTTCTGGTTTGCCCCTTTCATACTCTCTTCTTTGGAAGCAAGTGACTAAGTGTAGCCCATACTCAAGGTGGATGTATGAGGCTCCATCTCCTGGAGGGGGAAAATATTGACGTACGTTATTTGGAATTCGTCTGTAAGGAAGATTTGTCTCTTTTCCTCCCTTTATTTGTTTATTCAATCGTTTGTTTATATTCATCTGGATTCATGAATATTTATGTTATGCTTTGGGTTATAACCCCGTACTGTGTTATTTATTTTCTTGCTCACACTGTTCCGTCTTTGGTTATCAGGCGCTCTTTCAGTTGGCTCCTGAGTCCTTCTGACATGCCCCCATCATTTTGTCTTTTGAGCACTTCTTTACTTTTGAGCAGTGAAAGATGCTCCAGGCCCATCTTGTATTTTCTTTGCACCAGCCCTAGAATAACCATTTCTTCAAGGAACCCTGGTTTCTTTTATTGGAGAATGGTATTTAGA